>NW_018127958.1:379750-432942 GCF_001952655.1 Monopterus albus
CAGCCGGCTGTCTCAGACTTTTGACAACTAAAAGACACTCCAGTTTCCTGATTAATGGCCTTTCCATTAATCCCGGACGAGCCCCCATTTGTCGAAGTCTCACACTTCTCCTCGGGTCCAGATGATGGAAAGAATATTCAGTCACACACCAACCATTAAAGTGCACTGTACCTTTATTACGGATGCGCATCCGGAGATCATACAGCAAGCAGCTACAGCAGATGATCTGAAGTTACATCTCTAACACTGTGTATTTTATACTATTTCTTCCCGCCTCCTTACACATTCCTCAACATACAGCTGGAAAGTACCAGCACTTTCCCAAAGATATTCTTGTAGGATGCAGCTGGTAATTATCAATACTTTCCCAAAGATATGTCCCCCAAGCACAACTCCCTAATTCCAAAGTAGTACATTCTGTAATTAAATGAACACACACATTGCTAATGAATTGAGTGAACACACACACCTACTTCTACTAAAATTGAAGGTTATATTCCTTATTTGGTACATTTATATAAAACAGTGCTGATGCTTCAGTCTAAGTGAAGATTATACTTCCATATAAGTACATAAAACTATGCTGGTGCTTCAGTTACAATGTCTCAAACAGTTTAATATTCTGCAGCATGTAATCATGGTAACTCCTTTGGATCAAAGCACAGCTCCTTAGAAGCACACACACTACAACTGAGTGAAGGCTATGCATGAAGGCTATCCTCATAAGTACATAAGTGAACACACCATTACTGAGTGAAAGTTACACTTTTATCTCCAAAAACAGTGTCCTTCTAAGGTAAGGATTTCCAAGCAGTGATAGTGCTTCAGTTATATAGCAACCTTAATGCTTCAATATCCCACAAAGCGCAGTAATATGCTGTTCATTGAGAGTAGTTTGGCATTCTGTATTACTACTTTTTGCTACAGAAAATAAATGAACAATAGCCTGGTGAGTGGCTGTTAAGTCTATATTCCACACTCATCATTCTTAAATAGATCATTTTACAACATCAAATAAGGAACATTCAAATTTAACAAGAACAAGTTAAATACTTAACTATACCATCATATGTGGGGGCTGTAACCGCTATCAAATACAGTTATATACTGTGACAACCGCTGGCTTGGTTGAGAGGAGCTGGCCTGACCCTGTCCTATACTTAACAGTTAACTAGCCAGCAGTGTGCCGGCACCTGGCTCAACAAGGAGGAGAACACCTGGTTTGTCTTTTCAATTTGGACATTTGTTCTGACTTTTTCAAAGCTAGCAGACCAAGATAACTCTAATCAGCAGGCAGCTGTAGAGCCAAGGAAACCCTTAGTGATGTGCTGGGTCTTGACTTCATTATCTCTGGCTGCAGATACGTCACAACTTCCTTATCTCCAGCAGCAGATGCAGAAAGGTTGGGGGTACCCCTGGGGGCCACGTGGGGGGCGGGACTAAGGGGCGGGGCCACCTGTCAAATTAATTCTGATGAGATGTGGTACCTTTACTGTGTGTAGTGCTCAAGGCCAATTCCTCATTTCTGTGAGGGATTTGGGAGGAGGGCAGGAGGGGAATCGTTGACCAAGCCTGTAGAGAGTCATAATCTCAGGTTAGAATCTAAACCAACAGCAGTTTGAGCTGAAACAATGACTTGAATATTATCTGCTACAATATTTACACATGCAAAACACATTCATGCATTTCAGTCCGCCACACAGAATAGATGAGCAAATGCATAAATTCAGTAGTATGCCATATACATAAGAATATGATGCATCTAAAAGTATTTCAACTTCATTGTGTTCCAAAGAAAACTTTCATCTGTTCACATTAAACTGTAGAAACTTTATAAGAATGCATTTGCTGATAACAGCAACTAAATATACAGTAGGCTTAGTTTTCAGCCATGGCCAGCAAACCTAGGAAGCTTCATCACAAACAGCATACAGTAGACACTGTTAGCTCCATTGGCAGCAAAAAGCCATTAAAACATTTTTATGTTGAAGTATTAAAACTGCAACCACGTAAAGTTTGTTAAGTGTGGATTTCTTGTTTATATGACTGTCTGTGGAGTATCTAAGCAGGTTGCTATTCTGTAGTCAATGAAGTTTAAATGAAGAAACAATTTGGCTTCAAGTGACCTTGTAACCCCTTAGCAACTCATCACCATATATATTAGACACACACGCTTGGATGGCACTTAAGCTGCAATCACTATGAGGAGTTAGGAGCGTGAAATTGCGTTCTCAAAAATCCCAGTGTTTTATCACTGCTCTTCCTGTGGCTCTGTGTGTTTAAACTATCTTTATGTTTAAGCTATTTTTCATCTCATTATTTTCACTGTTCTAATGTTAAAACAGGGACATGACCTCTTGCTCTATAATGGGTTGGCTGTTTTCACTAGAAGGTCCATATGCTACGGATTATCACTTCAGCTCTACTTGTGCTGACTGAAGCTGACCCTAGTTCCTCCAAACTTAAACTTACACTCATCTTCTTATTAACTTTACAACCCAGCATGTCTGAGGCATTTGAAGTCATAATAATCAAGCATCATTTATTGACTTAATCACAACCATATCTGCCATTACTATTTGCACAAGCGTATATTTTGTTCAAATCATCCATACCCTGCATAGACCAAGCACGTGAATCTCACTCATTGGATGATACTTAATCAATAGTATAACCTGTGTAATTGTGGTTTTGCAATGTAAACATTTGAGAAATAATTTTAACTCTCTTTCACACCTGGTAAGATTTTAATGTTACATCACAGTAGTATTCTACATTTCAGTTTGGGTTTTGAACATTAAAATATTTCAGTGTGTGAAAAAGTCCATACTGGATAAAGAATAAAAGGGTTTGTCATCAAAAAGCAATAAAATCTATTATAAAATATAAGCAAAATACATTGACATATTTGTATTCATAAAGCAAACCAAAAAGCATCTAAAATATTGCTATCACAAATGCAGTTACAAACCTTTCACAACCAATATAACATGCCCCTTAGCATCCTCTACCGCAGACATTATTCCATAATAAATTGCTTCCATTTTAAGCAGAAAGATAAACATGTTTGCTGTGGTTAATGTCTGAAAAAAGTCTTAAGTGTCTTCTGGTCCAATTCAGTGCCACATTACACAGACAATATTGCATGGATCACCCATAGTGTATCAAAATATAGACTTGACCATTCATTAAAAACCAATAAATATGAAAAATAAGTTATATATAAAGATTTCAAGTATCAAATCCCCTGGGTATTCACTGTTTGACATCACAAAGGACACTGAGCTTCTAATGTACTTCTAATACTGTCAGGGCCATTTTTTTAAGAGGCCAGCCTGCATACGTTCTTCTGACAGCGACTGGAATTCAACTGAGGGTGCAAACCTCAGCAGACAAGTCTGTCTCCAGTCTTCTGCCCTCTGCTAGGCTCACCCTGAGCTCAGAAGACTGTAGAAAACATCGGAACCAAGTCTTATCAACCTAATGACCCATCCAGCATAAAACAGTGGAACCACTACAGATTTGTATCTTTCCAGATCAGTGTGCATCACTTCCTTTGAAACAATAATATTATTTTCTTCTCACAGTAGCAACATGTCTCTTGGTTACAGCCTCCATCCTCCTCCTCTCAGCCTCCTCGGCTCTTCTCCTTTCTTCTTTTAGCTCTTTATAGCGCCACTGCGGGATCTGCAGCAGGTGACCCCCTCCATCTTTGGCGCTGCTCTTCCTCTGGATCCTTTCTGGTTGGTAAGTTGGTGTAGGTGCCTTGGACACCCTCACTTTGGGAATGCTGAAGCCTGGCCTGACACTGCTCCTTCTCAGCACCATGTGCATGGGCAGGATGCTGGTTCTTTGCAGCTCCAGGTCTTCATTACGTGCCACCATACCCAGGCTGGAACTCTTATGTTGCAGCACTGGGCCCTGAGGCTGGAGGCTGGCCTGGCGGTCTGCTGAGTTCTTGGTCACCAGTGTGACTCGTGAGTTCTGGAAGAGTTTGAGGTAGCAGCCTACCCCATCGGGGTTGATGGAGCAGAGCTCTTTGGTGCATTGCTGGTGGATGATCTCAGGAACTGCATAGCACCGTTTGCCCACACTTGGGGGACTGTCAGGACACACCTGAAACAAAATCAACAGTCTCCAATTGGTTTAATTTGTTATATTGGTCTAATATTAACTGCATAGCAAAAATTGTGACTCGAACATGGTCTTATTGACCAGTCTCCATTTTGTTTTCAGTGTTTCAGTACTGGCAAATTTGAACATTCATTGAGGACCTCATTCAATTCAAAAATTCTATGACAACAATGTATGACTAGATGCAGAATACTTGTACGTTCTAGCACTGGTTTGATACATATTGTGACATTCTTGTATCGTGATACTGAATTTCAACATATTGTCTCAACCCTAGCAAAAACACACAAATATTGACTATTTTAGTCACAATTCAAGACCGTCTAGGTTTATATCCTTATTGTGCAAGAATATAAGAAAATAAACCCTGATATGTCCAACTGTGCTGAGCATGTGCAGACAACACCGGGAACGGTGTAGAGGAAACCAACTTTATTGACTAACTGTTTCCTTATCACAAAAAGCAGTTACAGTCGCAGCTTCTCCTTATCACGGTATATGTTTGACAAATGCTTGTAGTTGTTAGGGAATACATGAGGGCTATTCATTCTTGGAAGTCTTGGGATACTGTTTTACGCTGCTTAAATGCTTGATGATACAGTTTAATCACTCACTGTGTGGCATGACACTGCAATGAAAGGGCTCCTCATAGCTGTTGTAATAGAAACCATGTGGTCAATAACACCTGCATCCTCAGGGCTGGTGACATTTGCGATGCTGAAGATGTTCCTTATGGTATTGGACAGTCGCTTCAGACAGCCACGAGGCTCCTGGGCTTTGGCCACCAGTGATACCAATGGGGCCCACTCTAGACTGGGAGAACAAGTTGGACTTAAATTCACTACACAACGGTACTGAAGCATTTACTCTTTATAATCACAGTGTAAGGTGTCATTCTATGATGTCTTGCTCAGTGCATTTGTATGATTGTATGCATCTTTCTTGTACAAGATATTTCTGTCCTTAAATCTGCAGTAAACAACAGGTGGCAAGCAGTTCAAGATGTTGACTATTCGAGAGTCTAAGCAAAGACTTCCACAGTAACTCTGTGCCTTTTGAGTGTAAACAAAGCAAAAACAACTTTAAAATTTCCATGCAAACTATCCCTGAAAACTAGTCAGTAATATTTTAATCATACATGACAATCTGCCAGCTTCCATCTCCCTGTCTTGGAACATAATTTTGAAAATACTACAGTGCAGCTACAATACACATCACGTCTTCAGAGTTCTTACGAGGGGTGTATGTGATATCGCATGTAACGGAGAAACAATGTGATCCAGATATGAGTTTTTACCTGTACGTATCACAGAACTGGCGGGGACAGGGTCGTTCCATCAGCCGTGTCATCACCCAGGCCGTTTCATACCGGCCTGTAAATAAGGCCCACTCTCTGGCAGTAAAGTGGCGGCCAAAATCCCTCGAGTTCAACGCAGCCCCTGGTAGACAAACCAAAGAAAGGACAAGATGTCAATGAAAGAGTCAATCAGAAGATGAATTCACAAAGATATTGGTAAAAAGAAAGAGTTAGTTTTTTCACAATTGCTAAGACACAGTTCTTGAAACCTTCCACCCTTTTCTCAGAACTGTAAACACAAAACCCATTTTTCATTCACAGAACCTCTGACTCTTCTTGCAAAATCAATCACCTCAAAACAGTCTCACCTCTGCACAAAACCAAACAGTGTTTACAGATCATGCACAAAGCCAGTCAACATAAAAACACTACCGAATCATTACTGAATCAAAAAAAATGGAAAGCGCAGGGCATGTAGCTGCAGAAAAAAATGTTTACTGTTTATAATAATAATTAATGCATTTTGTGTTTTCCAAATAAATCAATAAATAAATTCACAACTCAGTAACAGTTTTGGGATTGCACACAGTAGTGCAAGCAATACAATATTGAATGTCTGTTGGATTCAGTGTACAGTAACCTTCTCAGTAAGTGTACAGTAACTGTAGAATGAACGTCAACAAGTGATTTATTCAGCCTCAGCATCATGGCTTTGTGCCAGATTAGCCCAGAGGACTCCATCCAAATCTCAGGCAACATCCTCCCTCACCTCTTCCTCCTCCCTCACCACCTCTTACACACACACAGTCTTCCTCCTCTGCCTCTCAGATTGTTCCCATTCTTCACTGGTATCAACCTTCAGCTCAGTTCTGGTTCTGTCACATTATTATTGTTGTATTGTTTAAGGTTTTGCAAAAAGAGTGATTCGTTTGACAAATGAGCTTTGGCAGTTGACAGTTTTGTTTTGAGAATGGGGTTTAGTGCTTTAGGAAATCAGAAAAACTGTAAATGTACCAAGAAGTAGAGAGAAGGGCAAAGAAACGTCTCTCTCAAAGCTGCTTGCAGCCTCGCTGTGCTCAGGACAACACATGCACACCACTCTCATAATATTCTCATGGGGTCAGTTAGAAGATGTAAAAATGGCAAAAAGAACATGTTGATAAACTAAAGGTCATAAAAGTCAATTAAAATCCTGACACTGAAGCCCCTCTGCGATGGACTAGCGACCTGTCCAGGGTGTACCCCACCTTCGCCCGATTGCCGGCCGGGATTGGCTCCGGCCCCCCGTGACCCTGTTCGGGGACTAAGCGGTAGACAATGAATGAATGAAGCCCCTGCCTCTACAATTAGGTATCAATCCTATTAGTTTTGTAGTTTTGGCTAAAAAGAGAATACTGTTCTAATAATATAAATCTGTATCACGGCCAAAACAATTTGACCATCTGTCCACAAAAAATTCTGAAAATAAGTTCTTAGTTTGCTGAACTGCACTGATGGCCAAGCAATCGTAGAGTAAACAACATATTTTGTGGTGTAATCAAAAAAGCCTCCACAAAAACCCAGGTGATTACACTTTTCTTTACTTTGGGTGCTGTGATTTTGGTAATCATTGCTGTTGCTACTGGATACCTGAACCAATCTATCTATGTTATTTATACAATCCAAACTTGTGAAACATATTAAGATTCAGACATTTGTTTTTGCATATGAAAACTAGACATCTTCTCTTTTCTGATTGGTATAGAGCTTGTACATTTTGTCTAATTGCACACACTCACCTGCCATCATGAGTGAGCGCACACAATCCACCCTGCCCTGCATGGCAGCTTTCATCAGAGCAGTGAAGCTGTGGCAGTTTCTCCTCTCTATGTCCAGCCCAGTGTAGTAGTTCAGCAGATAGTTGGTGATTGTTATGTGGCCTTGAAGAACAGAGAGAGGGGCGGTCGCTACTGGAGGCCACGATACACAGTCTGTAATCATGACACTGGCTTGGAAAATACATGCTAAACACTCATTGTGCACCATATCTGTGACAGACATGTCAGCATTAGTGCCAAACTGACTGTGTGTTCAGCAGTACTGTGAACCAGCCTATGTTGTGTGATATATTAACTTACCTGCCTGTGCAGCGGTGATGAGAGCTGTGTTTCCCTCACTGTCTTGCCAGTTGACATCCAGGTACGGACACTGAGACAGCGCTACGACGACATCCACATAACCTTGGTAACACGCAACCAACAGCCCTGTCTGAGATAAAAAGTGATAGGGCGGGATGCAGCGATGGAGAAGTTAAATACAAAGAAAAGGAGAGAGGCTTAATGTTTTCAGGTGAAAAAAACAAACTTGGCAAAGGAAATGAAGACAAAAATAAATATTCCGGCTGATATTCAGGAAGAAAAACATGTAGAGGTTAGATATCAACAAGACCTGGGGACCTTTGTGCTCTTTCAAAACTAATATTCATAAATAAATATGACACTCGTTGTGTTTTCACTGAGAGTTGAGCCTTCTTGAACTCAGTGGAAAAATAAGCAGCCTCCCCACATGATGCCGTTATGTACTATGCATATGTGTCTGTGTGCCTGTGCCAGACTAAGTGCCCTTTTTTTGTATGTATGGATCAATATGTAAATGTTAGTCTGTGAGTGTGAGGTCGGGTGAGTCCTGGAAAACATCTATAAAAACTGGGTAGTTTTCAAGAAGCTGCACACTTCATAAAGTAAGACAAACAAGTTTACTGTCAGGTTTGAGGAGATGGAGGGAAGCTGCAAGTAGATGTAGTGAGTCCTAATAATATGAGACATGTTAAAAAAAATTCAAAATTAGATTTAAGAAATCAATTCAGACTTTGCTGCCAAGGAGAGGAAATGCAGTACAGCTGTTACCATCAGTTCTACATTTAATATTCCCTGAGCAGACTTCATTTGTGGACCTGCTTCTGTGACATGATGTTCTCTTCACGAAAACACTAATGAAATGTCCTTGATTCTTTTTACCTCTGGGCAAGATGAGTTTTCATTCTTGGTTCCCAAGCACACTGTGTTACTCCACTAAATCATTCTTTAAAAATCGAAATGATAAAAAGTTCTGTTTCACTGAAATGATAGCAAGACATACAATAATGACCAAGATTGGTACAGAGGGCCTGAAGGTTTATAGAAAACGCACAAAGTTTGTGCCAGCCTCCCCCATATTCACCTCCTACCCACACACTCACAAACACAACACAGTATGTGTGAAAGGACATGTGCATCACTGCACGCTGAATATTGCCACTCATCGAGATCAGGCAAAATATAAGCACCTCAAAATGCCAACAGTTTATAGATTTATCAGGGGTAATTTATCAGAAATGTTTCACCTGTTCTTAATTTAACCAGCATCACACTATGTCAGCATCATGTTACATCAACATGAAACCAAACCAGCATTTTTCCAAGACAATACAGGGCCAATATTCCCAATATTTCCTTTTAAAATACACAGTGAGAATTAAGTGTTTGGCTTATTCTACACTACATGATCAGTTACAACAATGCCTTACAGCATTTA
Organism: Monopterus albus; assembly: GCF_001952655.1. Taxonomy (NCBI): domain Eukaryota; kingdom Metazoa; phylum Chordata; class Actinopteri; order Synbranchiformes; family Synbranchidae; genus Monopterus; species Monopterus albus. The sequence continues at coordinate 388,734 of NW_018127958.1, forward strand.
CAGGACATGCACAGTAGATGGGGGTTTTTTCACCTGTAAAGCAAAGTGAACTTAACCATTTGGCTGAAACAAGCCAGGCTGTCAGTCAGCAGGAGATAGAAATACCTTAGTGTTGTCAGACCTGAGAATTTTAAGGGGAAAATGTGGAGAGCAGTCCTGTGGCGTAACGGGTGGATTGTCTGTATGCAGTCCACTTACTCTGGCAGATGTCCAGACAGCTCTATCTATCTGTTAGGCACACCACAGCCTTTGTCTACATCTTTCTCTCTCTCTCTCTCTCTTTCTCTCATACAAACACACACTTACCAAAGTATTCTTGGCAACCCTCCAACCTTGCTGTGATGTACTTCAGCAGCATGCCCTGCAGCACGTCTGGAGCGATCTCAGTCATCAGACAATATCACAAGCATTTAACTTCTCATTTTACCTTTTTCTCCCATACCTAAGTTTTCTACTCAGCACATCCCTATCATAGGAATGTGTGTTACATCTGCTGTGCTCTGATTTTGATGCACCTTACTAGTGGCTGCTTCCAACACTGGTGAATCAGGTGGAAGTAATGAATCTTAGAGAAGGGCACCAGGAAAAAGCACAATTGCAGAGTCACGCATTAACTGAAAGACAAGACAACTGTTGTACTACACAGTATTACCCACTCAGTGACTAACTCAGTGACTAAAGGGATACAAATAACAACACTACCTGGCAGCTAAACAGCATCCAAACAGTCAGGAGAGTCACTACTAGGGATGAATGATTGTATGTGCAATGCAAGTGTGTGTGAAAAGAGAGTAAACATAAAGGCAGAAAGATCCTGAACAATAGTTTTCAGGGGAATTATGTATTTTGTTTATAGGCCAAAGTAAGTTGCACACTTTTAAGCTTTCATTACCTTATGCTGATGGATGGAGATGTGTCCTCTCTGATTGTAAGTTCTTTTGTTTCATTATACTGAACTGCAGATTTTTCCAACAATGTCAATGCACATCAGTTTTTCTTGATATTTTTATAGTAGCATAAAGTAGTGTACACTGCATACATTATGTGCGAATTCAAGCCAAAATGCCCTGTGGTGTAATCTCTTATTTTTCTCTGCACACGGTTTCATCCACTGATATGCACAGTATCAACACTGATACACTATATATTAATAATAATAATGATAATTAATACATAAGCTATTCCTTTGTTTGCAGACTGGGCATGCAGTAGGCAATCCCAGTAATCCTACTGAGTTTAATGCACAATTGATACGTTTTCCTATGTTTACAGAAGACTACAGCTATTGACTATTTTTTTAATGTTTGTGAACACACAATACATAGTGATGCTAATAATTATTTGTGGTTGTAAGTACTTTCTGAACATTTCCTCAGTACCGTGCTTGTATTGGTAACTGTGATCATTTTGGTCACATCTCTAGTGTAGATCTCGATTTAGTTTATCTCAAGCACATGCATGAGGACTCATGCTAGTCTACTGACCCACATGTGTCTGTAATGTGCCATGAGATGCAGCAATGTGCCTACAAAGGCAGAGAAGAAGGAGACTTATCCATGCAAGACATCTGTTAGATGCCAAGAATAGACACTGCATTTTGGTGAGTAACACTGAAGTAGACATAACTTCTGCTTGTCTCTAATATTTCGTGATAAGAAGATGATTCGTTTTCTCTCATCTCACCCAGCGAGGCAACAGACATGAGCGGCTGGTACTATCACTGCATAAAACATTTCTTGCTGGCAATGACCATTTTGACCGAGTAAGTAAATGTCATAACAAACAAATATGCTATACTATATTATAGTACACTGATCTGATGAATTCATTTCTAATTTCATTTGAACTTCAACTAAAATAAAGGATAAACAAATGCTGTGCACACAAGAATTCTGGTCAGCTTACTATTAGCCCATATAGACAACATGCACAAAGACACAAACACACGCTCACTAAGTAATCTGGGGAATATCCAGAGCTAGAAATAGAAAGGCTTAGCCTTAACAGTGGGTTAACAGTGGGAGAGACGCAGAGTGGGGGGTAGGGACAGAGATGTAACTGTGTACTGCATTTAATGTGGGAACGCTTTAATAACTGGCTCCAGTGAGAATAACCCATTGTACCATCGTAACCCTTAAAATTCCCTTCAGACATATGATAAATATGGGTTTCCCAGCCAATGTTCAAATATGTTTTCAACTGCATCTGTTTCAAATTATGTGAAAATTAACAAAGGACATATGTTCACTGGTACCACAGCATCTTCAGATAAACATGGCTGAACTGACTGGACTGTAACTGGTACTGAAATGAAAAAGGATGTAAAACCAGTCATCAATTTATCATCCGGCTACTGCTGGAAATGTTGGCAAAAAAAACTAGGATAGCATCCCAACCAAGTAGAATCCTGTTTAATCTCACCATAATACCTAAGCCTTTCACTGTTAAGTAACCATGAGACTGCTCTTGTGGGTCTCCCATTCTTACTGCTTCACTGCACCACAAACATCCTTTTTGTTTCTGTAATAAGACTTCACTTCATTTTTATTTCCAAGTAGGTAGTGCTTAAATATCAGAAAAAAAATAACCAGAGCAGCAGCCGCTAGTGTAAACCAAATCTAAAACTTTGCATTAGTTTTTGCTTTTTACAGTACATCTTTGTGTTTGAGGATATGTATACGCACACAAGCAAACACACTCTAACCAAACTCAAAAACATACTACAGAAGCACCACTGACACAGACCTACTGGGTAATGTTTCCATCAATAGCTTCCCTGTTAACTGTCTCCCTGTCTGCGGCTGAGCACGCACGTGGCTGTAATCAAATGTGTATGACTCTTGCTTTGATTTTTCCACTCATCTGTATTTGCTACAAGCATTAGACTTGCTAACATTAGCAGTACTGTATTTATTTCTCTCCATCTGCCTGTGCCCCATTCGGTTTGCTGTCCCGTTGGCCCGATGTCAGTCTTTGCGTTGGTCTCAGCAGGAGTTGATAAAGTATACTGTATCTGTCCTGGTTTGTCACCTGATCTTAGCCTATTTGGGAACTTTCATTGTGTTCTAAAGGACAAGTGTGTCTCTGTGTGTGTGTCTCTGTGTGTGTGTGTGTGTGTGTGTGTGTGTGAGAGAGAGTCAAAGAGGTCACAGTCAGACAGGGTGGCCTCATTTAAGTTGACTGGATTCCATGTGTGTCTGTGTGCAAGTGTGCATGTGAATATTTTTCATGTGAGCCCGGCAGAAGCACATACTGTCCTAAACAGGGTCAGAGTTGCCAGAGGACACTGACACTGGTTCGATTCATGACATTAACACACACACATAAGTATCTAAACATTTAACATTCACAAGAGAAAACCCTGATGTTTACTGGCTGTTTTACTTCTCACAACACAATTCCTATTTGAATATAGTGATTCTGACACTGAGAGCATAAATAATTACTACCCTATAATAACACAGAAGGAGAAATAAATAGACATGCTTCCATATGACCTAGTGTATAATGATTTGCCTTTAAGTGACTTGCTGAATGTAGCATTCAGGCTGTGTTTAGTTGAAACATGGATGTTACACCCTGTCTTCTTAGAGTACAGGGGACAGACTGTTTAAGCCAGGAACTGTTTTATCAAACTGTTTATACAGCACATTTCAGGTTCATAATGACAATAACATTAAAATTAACTAACAAATAAAACCAGCAAAATAAAATAAATAAGGAATGATACAAAATCATCATCATAATACAGAATAAATAACAGTAAAAAGTTCTAATGAAAAACCATCCAAAGAGCTGGGTTTTACACTGTCACCCACTCTCAGAACCTCGGACAAACAGTTCTAATGACTCCAAGCATAAAAATTAAAAGCTGCCTCACCAAATACATTCGTCCTGCACTTTGGAAAAGCTAAAAGACTCGTGTCAGAGGATGCCACAGGCTGGAAGCACATCAGATAAGTAGGCTGGTACAAGACCATTTAAATACCAAATAAAACTTCCTTGTAATTTCTGAAGCAGGAAGTCCTGGCTGGTCCAAGATGGCGCCACTGTATCTGGCTGGCCGTCTACTCCTTCTGTCTATTTGTTTTTTGTGTTGTTTGATGGCCCCTCTGCTTTCTCCACCTTGGTGTACGATCGTCTGATGCTGTTTGAAATACGAAACTCGAGGATGACCGGGTCAAATTGCTGTTGGAGTTGGCAATTCAAGTCCCCACCACCTCTGTTAGCATCTGTACCACCTTTTCTGCGACGCTCGCTCCATCCGACACAAGTTAGGCCTCGGCGAAGACGACGCGGCAGGAGAGCAGGACTGCACATAAAGCTGAAATCTGTTCTGAACCTGTCACAAGGGATGGGATACCTCTAGGAGCATGGCTACGTCGACTCGAGATGGTCATCTACCTCCAACTACCGCTTTCTTCATCCAGTAGGCCTAGATGCTGACCGGCCTCTTCCACATTTTCGTTTGGTGAAACGCTCTACCCGACGTTGTCTTCACTCCAGTCTTCGCCCAGTGTCCCGCACTGTGTGCCCCCAGGTCCAGCCTGGCTTGCTCCAGTTCGCCCTGTTTAATGTAAGATCACTCAATACAAAACTTTCATTTTGAATGATCTTATCACCACTCACAATCTGGATATGCTTTTTATCATGGAAACTTGGCTCAAACAAGGGGATAACACTCTGTTTTCTGAGCTTTTACTGGCTAACTATTTATTTTTTTAACTCCCCACGCCACCCTGGTCGAGGTGGTGGCCTGGCATCTGTTTTTAAGCCAACTTTAAAATGTCGCCTCCTGCCCTATATGGCCTTTTCTAGCTTCGAGCTTCAAACTTTTGTTTCATCGCTGCACTGCCCTATTTTATGCAGTCATCTACCGACCTCCCAAATTGAAGGATTCTATCCACGAACTTGGAGAGCTTTTGGCTGCTTTTACTTCACAGGCTGATTGTCTGTTGATCTGTGGGGATTTTAATCTTCAAGCCAACTCCTCACTTGTAAACGATTTTAATGCTCTGTTGGACTCCTTTGACCTTTGTCAGTCAGTAGTCTGTCCCACTCACATACGGGAGGGCACATTAGACCTCGTCATTTCTCGGGGTCTATCTGTTACTATTAAGGATGTGGCAAATATAGCCATATCTGACCACTTCCTTATTCGTTTTGAAGTCCCGCTACCAATAAGGCTGCCCAGACCGGTGGCCCCACAGCTGCGTTGCAGGATGATAACTTCCTCTACCCCTTCCGACTTCGCTGCTGCGTTTTTAGACTCTGAATTCTATTCTTCAGTGGATCAAAATCCTCCGACGTGCCCTGAGGTACTTCACCCCTCGCTGAATTTGACTTGTGCCCGGATCATGGACTCTGTTGCACCTCTTAGGATGAGAAGAGCTGGCAACACGACTACTCCTTGGCTAAATGACATTACCCAGGCTTTGCGGAGGAGCTGCATAATATGCCTAAGCCCCCAGCACATACTCAGCCTGGATCCCACGTTTTACATACTCTTAGTTCCTTCACCTCGATTTCTTTATGTCAATTAAAAGAGACCATAGCCCACTTAAAACCGGTCTCTTCGCCCCTTGACCCGCTTCCTGCCAGGTTTTCCAAGGAGGTTTTTGACATTCTTGGTCCCTCCTTGGTCACGTTTATTAATCTCTCTCTGGATGCCGGTGTGGTCCCGACTGCTCTTAAGCATGCAATACTGTTGATCATTCTATCCTCTTGTCGAGACTTGAACATTTCGTTGGGCTTAAAGGCACTGCCTTAAACTGGTTTTCTTCTTTTTTAATCGATTGAACTTTTTTGGTCAGTATTGGTGATTGTGTCTCTAATACAGTATAGCTCCTCTCACTTCAGGCGTTCCTCATGGTTCTACCCTGGCTCCATTACTCTTCTCATTATATATTGCACCCCTTGCGGCAATTATAGCTAGCCATAATGTTCATTTCTATTTTTACGCTGATGATGTCCAGATTTACATGCCACTGTTCCTATTTGACTCCAATGCTCTTACCCTGTTGCAAAATTGCATTCGGGATATTAGGCAATAGCTTGTGCTAAATTTTCTGCATCTGAACGAGAGTAAGACCAAATACATTCTTTTTAGTTCTGACCTGCCGCCAGATGTAGTCAACCTCTGCACCTGAGTCTTCCCTCTATCTGACATGATGAAAAACCTCAGAATAATTTTTGATGGTGGTTTTACTTTTGAGAAACAGATTAGGGCAGTGGTTAAGTCTTGTTTTTTCAGCTAAGACTCTTAACAAAGGTTAAACCATTTTTGTCACATGGAGATCTGGAGAAGGCTATTCACGAGTTTATTACTTCGCGGTTGGATTATTGCAATGTCTTGTATGCAGGAGTACCCCACACTGTGCTTCAGAAATTACAATTGGTCCAAAATGCAGCAGCTCAGCTGCTATCCAATGCTCCCAGGTTTGCCCATATCTCCCTGATTCTTCATACTCTTCATTGGCTTCCGATCCAATTTAGAATTAAATTTAAGATCCTATTGTTTGTTTTTAAGGCTATTCATGGTCTCGCCCCATCCTACCTATCTGACCTGCTATCTGTCTATGTGCCGCGTAGAGCTCTTCCCTCCACTGATCATTTGTCACTGGCGGTGCCGTGCTCCTGCTACAAAAAATGGGGTGACCGATCTTTTTCTATCTACAGCCCCAGACTGTGGAATGCTCTTCCGGTAGAATTAAGGGCTGAAAATGAGCTGGCGGCCTTTAAGTCGACCCTAAAAACTTACTTTTTTAAGCAGGCTTTTGAGACCTAACCTGTTTTACTGTTTAAATTTTAGTCATGGTTAGTATCTGTGTTTGCACCTACCTGTTTTTTTGCTAGTGTTATTGTTTTGTGTGTTTCTACTGTACAGCACTCTGGTGCTCTTGGAGCTGGAGAGCACTATAGAAATAAAGTTTATTATTAAATAAAATATAATCAATAGGAAAACTGACAGACAAAACAAGTTTAATATATTCTGTCTTTCTGGTCCTGGTCAGCACTTTGGCAAATGAGTTCTGAACCAGTTGTACTGGGTAGACCAGATATGGCAGTACTCTAGTGATACATTTAAGATGATAAAAAAGCTGATTTGATGATAAACCCCACTTGAACTTTTAAGTTCAGTCCTGAGTTGAAGAGAACATCTGGCTCATTGGCTCAGGGTCAGTCCTAGAAAAAATTAATTTAACGACCAGTTTCTCCCTCTGAGCCTTTGACCCTAGCACTAAAATCTTAATTTGTTATTATGTTGTGATTGGGATTGGAGTTAAACCAGTTTCAACGTGTCAGTAGAAAGTACCGTTATATTTCTTTTCAGAGGCTGAGTTGAGACATAAAATGAGTTAAGAATATCAAAACTGAAGGTTTATAATACTGATCTTTGGGCTGGCTCATGAAACTTGAAATATACTGTCAAACTACCATGGAACATTTCTAGACTACTGTCTAGTTTTTCTCCTCTCTGCATATTTTGTCCTCAATCTGTGCTGTGATGCAGACATTTTTTGTTGGTCTTCACTTAACTCTGATCACGAAACTGTTTCTTAGTAAGATAATGATGTGGTGTGATCAGGTATTGACTCTGAACCACAGAAGTGGATACTTTGGTGCACACAGCTGCTGCCTTACTGCTCAACAATGCATCACACCAAGCCACTTACAAATCTTACTGTGTGTAGAAGCTAGTGATTTTACTATGAGCACCATCAGCCACAGACGCAGGGTCAATCTCCTGCTGTGGTGCCTTTATCTAAAACACAATCTATGGCATTTCCTGGGCTGCAGTTTTGTAGCTCAGCCTAACTTTTGACCCTCCCTGTTGAAGGGGACAACAGCAAACACAGGCGACACATTATAGTGCGTGCACGGAATAATGTGGGAGAAGTATACTCCTTTCAGCATTTTCACAGCATGTTTTATTTTCTAGTATGGTCTACAAAATATTAATAAAGCCAGCTCTTTTCACATTGGCCTGACGTATCAAGGCAATGAAACTCCAGCTTCTACACCAGAACTCTGTGGTTGCCAAAAGCAGGAAACTGTATTTATATCTGGCTACTTTAATATGTGAAGCTATAACGGAGAAAGTACCTTCTCAACTTTCCCTGGACAAAAGGCAATACAGTAAATGATTCTAAATAAATTGGCATCTGAGTCAAACTTAAAGGTTTTCAGTGAGCTCAGAATATCTGCAGCTCCTGAACTGAACCTGTTGCACAGAGAGGCAGGAAAGCGATGGAGGCTGTTTAGTGCTTCGGTTTGGTACCAACACAACATAAACACTTAACACCTGGTCCATATCTTGTCCACTAGTTAACAAAGCCTCTGTTTTCAAATACAAGCCAATCATTTGTGTGGTGGACTCATGAAAGTATGAGCTGCTGTGTCTTGTGTGAAGTTAGTTAAAGTCATACCCTGTTATTCCTGTCTGTCCTCCTGACCTCCTCCTCCTCCACTCCATGCCGTATCATTATCCGGACGACAGCCGCGTTGTTGGTGCAGCACGCCTGGAAAAAGGACAACGGCTCCGGGCTTCCCAGAGATGGGCAACGCTCCGAGTCCGCGAACGCATCATCCGGCGGGTAGAAGGAGTCATCGGACGCGATGCTCTGACAATCATTCAAGTCCTCGAAGTCAACTTCTTCGAAAGTATCGTCGTCTTCCTCACCCCCGTGCTCCTCATCGTCCTCTTCGCACGAACCCAAGTAGTCCTCATCACCGGTGTTTGACAGCATCTAAACCAACAGCCCAGGGCACTGTCCTAGGGGTAGAGTGCAGCCTGGCACGCGTGTAGCGCGCATGGAACTGGCTGTCTTTTCAACACAATAGTCTAACTAACTCGTGCCAAAAAGTCAGTTACATCGCCTACGCGATCCTACACGCGCAAACCCCTTAATCAGCGGTATCATGCACAAGCCTGCTATTTGAGCAAACTGCACACGCAGCCTGTCATCTTGGGAGGGTTGCTGACACATGCTCCATGAACGTCCCACCAAGTGAGGACTTCCCCAAAACGAAACCACGTTGTGTTGTTCTTTTCCGGATTGACGGCGCCTGAATGGAAACAGGATTAAGGCTTTTGAAAGTGGAGATACAACAGAAAGTAAAAGAGACGCGGCTCTACAGAGACAACAGCCTGGTCTCCTAATCGCCTTTGAGGAGATTGGAGCCTACTTCTCTGTGCAGCCTCTCCCCACCTCTCTCTCTCTGTCCAAGATGTACTTAGGTCTTTTATACCACAGTGCAAACATACTCCAAGTAAAAGTCTACATACAAAATGTTGCAAGTGCAAAAGTATAAGCAGACATATATATCTGAAGCAGGAATACCAAATGTAAAAGTGCTCATTATGTCCACCACTATTGTAGCATTGGATTTAAGTTAGTGAATCATCAAGACCATCACTTTAATGTTGCAGCTGTTAAAGGTGGAGCTAATTTTAATGACATTATATGTTTATAATTTGTAATGTACCTTGTGAATTTCTACTGAGGTCCAATAAAGCCTTTTGTCTTTTGTAATATTAATATGATTCTGTAAGTAACTAAAGTTATCAAATAAATGTAGTTGGGTAATGAGTACAGTATTGGCCTCAGAACATAGTGAAGTTGAAATATGAAGCAGCAGAAAATACTCTAGTAAAGTACAAATTGCTCAAAATTGTACTTAATGGTACAGTACTTGAGTAAATGTATTTAGGGACTTTCCACCACCGATAACAGTGGGAGGGCTCCATTACTTTGTGCTGAACTACAGTTCTGCTTTTGTTTAAGCTACATGTGCATAGCCAGTATGGTCTCATGAAAATGTGTTAATTCGTTTTTTTAGTTGTACACAAGTAAGTACCAAAGCTGGCAGTGGTGGGAGATATAGGATGGGAACCACGGGAGGTTCACTGGAAGATACAGTATGTACAATATAACTCAGCTATGGAATCAGTTACTTAATATGGAAGAAAGTAGGTTGAAAAAAAAAAATTCATTTGGGATAGACCAAGCAGTGGGCCTTGGTCAGAAAAGGTTAGTCTACCATTTAACAACTGAGACTGATGAAGGTTTTAATTATGAAAAGATCAATATTTGTTTGCTCAGAGAGGCTGTTTGCTCTGAGGAAAAGACAATCGGCTGATGATATATGGACTAAACCAAAACTGTGCACATTTAGGATGTAAAAATGTAATTAATCTAAAAAGAAACGATCCCTGTGTGCTCAGCTGTGATCTTTGCCACTTGCAGTTGAAACTGGATGGTTTCTTAATCCAGAAGAAGAAAGGCAGATCTGATCAGTGTTGCACAAGACCTCATTTAGTAAAATGAAAACAGTGATTTTGTAAATATGGATGATACAAAAAAAATTGAGTTGCTTGTTCACATATGAAACATTTAAATTTGCCAGCTAGTGTACTTGGAAAGAGCCTGGGAGAAGGGAAAAGGCTCTTTTTCAGGATGACTTGTAGCATTAGAATGTTGTAAGCTTTCTGTTTTTTTATTTATTGTCTTTTTTTGTATGTTACCTGAAAATGTACCTTTTGTGAAAACAACTGTGCCTTGTAACTCCATATGGGATGGATCAGATGTCTGGTACAACACAGAAATTAAATAAAACTAACCTACCAACCAACAATTTAATTTGTGGGTAAAGAAATGTTTCACATTTGTTGTTTTGTGTTTTTGAAGTAAAATAAAAATAGACCCACTATAGTTTGTGTCATTTAAATTAGTTTTCTTGCAGTATCTGATTCTTATTAGATGTGCTAAACTGCCTCTGTGGGTCACCTGGTATCGTACATGTGGTGAATCTTAAAGCCTGCCCTTCTAGCAGGGTACACATTTGACCTCTGCTTTGACCTCTACATTCTGTTTGATGTTATCAAAGTATGCCTTACATATCTAGCTGTTTTCAATTTCCACAGAATGGCAGAATCAACAACAAGGCATCACATGCTGTGGAAAAATCCCAAGTGCAAAAAAGTCCCAGTGTGCATCCATTATTATTACACCTTCATCTACCCCCAGCTGAGAGAGTGGCTCTCCTGTGGCTCAGCCATCTCTATGGTGTTATTCTGTTGCTGTGTGGGTGAAAGTCAGTGTCAGCAATTATCTGTGAAATTTTTCAATGTCTGCTCAAGTCACAGACAGCACCATCAGATACAGTGTATGGATGTTTCCTCATCGAAAGGATTAGAATTAGTTAAAAGATCTATGATGAAGTTGGAGCTCGGCGGACAGCCGTGGTTTCAGCTCACTGATCCACTAACAGATATTCAGGTGCAGAAAGGTACAGCACCTCCAGGTCTAGATATAAATTACACTCCATAAAAAATATTTCTAAGTATGATACAATTCAAGAAAACCACAAGATGTCCACAAAATAAACTCTACAAGAGCAAGGACTGAACATTATTACATATTTACTGCAGGACTGTTGTTTTAGACCACATGAGTTCTAGTTAAGCAACTGGGTGTATTCAAGTACTTCAAGAAACAGTTGTAAAATGTTTCACAGGTTTTATCAGGTTTTATAAATGTACTGTACAAATATATGGTTTACTCACATTATAGACTGAGAGCGATCTCTATATTCTTTCACAGTATGCAACAGTGCCCCTGCTCTATGACAGATGACTTCTGCAATCAAATTTGTGCTGTGTTCCAGTTTTACACTGTGATCTGTTCAACAGCAGTTCCAAAACTTCTCAGTGAAATGTTCGGCTAATCCAATAACAGGAAAATTGGTTAATAATGCTAGTCAATAAACTGGTGTTTTAGAAGATAGAACTGTTTAATGAAAGCCAATTAAACTGTAGAAAAAAGTGGAAGTCTGCCAAACATTCTACAGTAAGAAAGGTGAAATCATGTTTGTCTTTTACTCAATAATATTTCAGACAGCTTTATTATAAATTCAAATAAACCACTAGTGCTCACGTAGTGTATTTGACACTGTAATACAGCGCTTAGTGGGCCCTATTTAGCCCTGGCACAATGGAAGGAAATGATTAATACTGATTAGGAAGACTGGTGGTTTAGTTAGACTGAGAACTTCAGCTCCATAAGGGCTTTCACAGGCCCATTTAAAGTTCGAGTCAAGGGTCAGCAACACAGCCAGTGGGAAATGTGGTTCATTCATACTGTACGTCAAGAGGGCATCAGAATCAGAATTGTCTTTAATTACCAAGTATGTCTGAACATACAGGAATTTGACTCCACTACAGAAGCCCTCAATGTATTATAAGGTTAACAGGAATGGAAAGTAACAATAAAAATAAAAATAAAAAGTAGAGCAATAAAAATGAGAATAATAAACAGTGTGCGGATTGTGTGCAATCAAAAAGAGAGACAGCTTTTATAACTATACATACATATGTCTATGTAGACTACAGCAGAAGAGCTTTCAGACTGATATACAGGCTACAGCCGCCACACAGATAAGTGCTCTTTCACATAAGTCTGGCATGTTGCATTAACTCTGTGTTTGTAGAATGAACTGTAAAAACAGACATAAGGGGTTTGCAAGGGCAAGCAAAAATGTTTGTTGGACCTAATAAGGTCTTTACCTTATGCTGCAGGCTCCACTACTGAGAAGCTCACATGTGCATATTACTTGTGCACAGAAGCACTGTGGGACAGACTTTCGGACCAAAGTGTTTTTTTTTTAAATGTGACTTTGGCCATCAGCATCAGTTCTGTAAAAATAAAAGATTACAGGTCTTTATTGTTCATAAATACATTTTTCTAATACAAGTTTTCACAGTAGACCTGCATCCCATGAACCTCATGAGCACCACGTGCCCTTGCTGCTGGTAGGTTTAGAGGAGCTCCTATATGCCTTCATTCCTTTATTCACCGTGGCATACCTGGAGCAGGAGTGCTGTGCAAAGATCCCATGAGCTCCCTTTTTACACACGCACCAAACTGTGACAAAGTGAATGTGTGACCAAAACCTAGTACGTCAAAGTTTTAATGGGCCCCTTGTGTCTAAGATTTGCCTGAAATTGATGTTTTTTTGTTTTCTCTATAGCCAAAATGTGCTGTTTATTAATAGCTTGATTAGAAACACTTCCGATTATTGCTTATTCAGTTAATGAGGCCAGGACAGATGAAACTGTCTATTCAGAAGCTAAGTACAATACTAAAATCCAGGAACAGAGAGAGCCTTTGCTGCCACTTGAATAGAAGAAATTCAATGGTGTACTAAGTGTAAACAAACAAATTTTAATCAGCCTGTGATGACCGTTAATTAAGTTCTTATTGTGATTATTGTGTGTGTTCATGTGGGCAACCAACCTGTTAACCTATTCTGTATACCACAGACTAAATCGGTATACATAATAAACAGCAGCACAAAAAAACATGACTTAAAATGAAACAATCAATGCTTTTAAATGAATGGAGTCATTTCGTGTTAAGTGTGACAGCACAGACATAATAAAAGCTGACATCCCCTTACACACAAGCACACACATAACTTCACTATAAATGCTGTGAAATCAGCAAAAATCTCCCACCAATGTCTTTTAAAATACAAAGTAATAATATATTTGTTTCACAAGGAGTTCAGTTCTCACTAAATTTCATCCACTGAAGTGTGTCACAGTGGGAGATTGTGAGATCACTGATCCTTTAAGAAGATAATGAGGCTTAACAGAAAAATGCTTTGGGGGGTGTTTTCTCGATTGACAGGCAGGCGCCTGTTATAGACAGCCATGGTGCTTCTTGCTTGTACATCCCACCCAAGCTTTAAGAAGGTAGTGAATGTTAAACACAAATGCACCTTAACTCCAGAGGAAAGCATGGTCTATGTTTCTTGCTCATTAGTTACATCAGATACAGTGTAGTGATACATCATTTTGAAATGCCTGTCTTTCTTGGATCTTACTCAGCTGTTGAGGTTGCTTCGGCAAAACTGGATGATCCGAAGTCCATATCATCCTGATGAATGAAGTCCAGAGGTTTTATCATCCCATGTTGGAGCTCCCTGAAACATAAAGTATATTGTTAGACATATATGTGCACAGTACAGTCTGTTAGCTGTATGTTAGCACTTGAAGAGAAATCTCACATAATCATAAAATTCTTAGAGGTTGTGGTTCTAATACAAGTACACACAGCCAAGCTTGACAATAAGTTCTAAACTGATTAAGTCCTGTAAAATGACACATTAATAACATTGATAACACAATAATAATAGTTTCAACTGAACCATTGCTGTCAAGAAAATAAAGTACATCCTTAGTACAGCAGTAGAGCTGATAAAATATCCATGTTCTGCAACTTCAGAATTTTCCCTGAAATCTGCCAAACAACAGCTACAGAGATGACTGCTAAGAAGGAGCCTGTGTATCCATGCTGTCTATTTTTGCACTGCTTTGCTACATCTGTTGTGTCCCTGGAGATGTGATGTTATGAGCAAAGCTCGAAGAAAGTGTAAAGATTGTGCAACAGGGTCCACCCTGGAGCTGGGATTCCTAAACCACTGACATCTTTGCAATAACATCATGTTTCTTCAGCGATGCAACACTGTAAAACAATGAGAGACACAGCACTGGAGCTGTAAAGTATAACCACTGTACTATAGGATGCACAGAAAGAGTGGCAATTTGAGGATAGGCCTTCAAATGTTCTGTCTCTTTCACACTGTAAAGTGGAAAGCACTGTATCGGAACATAAACTATTTGACAAAAACGGGGATATTTCCCTGTTTCAACCTTATCTCTTTGTTTTTAATAGCAGGTGTACTGATCAATACATGGAAACAAGGTCCATGATTGCCTAGCTGGTAAATTAAGTATGAAAAGTATAATGTACTTTACTGGAATTGTTACCCAGGATAGGCATGACCTGACAAGCCTATAACAGACACTAAGACAACACAGAGTGTTAGTCTGAGTGTGTGAGAACATGTAGGGTGAAAAGAGCTACTAAAAAGCCATAATGAAGGCACAAGTGAGAATCTAGAGATTTTTTTTCTATTTTTCTGTTGTAATACATAACCACAGTTAAAACCTTTAGTTTGCTTGTCTTGCCCACTGTAACTCAGCCAACAACAAAACAATTACATCATAAGAAAAATTAAACAAAATCACCACCAGAAGTCCTACTATTGATACTAGCAGCAATCAGTACCTGCTTACAGTTTCACTGAATACTGCACACAAAGAGTTTGCAGGAATGAGTTTCATGAGTTAGCAATGTTTAGCACTACACACTCAAACCCAGTAGTTCCTGTGTTAACAGAAAGTACCTGCCCAGGAGCAGGGAGATTTAGGCAGAATAAACAACTGGCCTTGGAACTGAAAGTGGAAGTTCCTGATTTTCTAAAAGACGTTTCTTGATTTTTGGTAAAATCTATATCTAGGTCTATATCTGTGTCTATGTCACAGATATATCACAAGTACAAAATAATATTTTTGTACTTGAACCTTCTTGGGAAATCAGGTAAATATAACTGAAAATTCAAATTTATAGAATCCTAATACATAATTTCTGAATGTAAGATTATAGTTGTGAGGTGTTTATTCATAAAAAAAAATACTTAGTATTATTAAGTAGTAGTATGTAATTATGTATGTATGCATACCCAATATCTATTTCAGATTAAAAGCTATCTATCACGATCTCTTCTGAGAAGGATGAAATGAATGTTATTATTAATGTTAGTTTTAATAAACCATTTACTTCAGCTCTACTATGAGGTTCACAGAAAGGTCTGTTTTAAGCCCTGACAAAATTCCTTGTTTTCACTGTCATACGTTTGGAGGCTATCAAAGATTCTGATAACCTGAATCTGTCCCCTGTGAACTGACCGCAGCTGCAAACATTCAAGGATTATGAATCCTCCACCCCAAAGACCTGCCAAAATGGTATGTGTGTGTATGTGAAAAAACAAAATGCTGATAAGAAAAGAGGGTCATGTTGTGTCTCTGTGACTTACACAACAGGTTATGCTCTCACTCTGACACATGAAAATAATGTGTAGTTGTAAAAATTCTGAGCTCATGTTCAGAGTCTGGGAGAGATTGAGCATGAATAGTGCACCTGTATGTGTCTCTGGGATCTCTTGGCCCTGCAAATGTTTTGCTTTCTGACTAGTGTAATAAACTTGTCTGAGTGAGTATTTGCACCTGCCAATTTACAATATTGCATAGGGGAGTGAACAAAGCACAGGGGGTTTTAAGCCTTTAACATGAACAGAAAATCACACCTTTGTGCCCTCGGAGCTTATGTCCCGCTCCTCGTTTTCATCTTCTGGGCGAAATGAACACACGGGCAGGGAGGCCAAATGCGATGAGGCTGCAAGCTAGTAGGTTGTGTGCATGATAAATTAATTTTGGCTAATTCAAACAAAAGTGGAACACACAATAGAACACATTTACACACTCCACCTGACAGTTTGTGTGAGGCAGCTTTGTGCTTCTCTTGCTGCTCAATTAGAATATTCCAACCAGACTCCAAATAGCAGCTGGACAGTGATGAATAATAATCTATTGTGTCTGATACTAACAGATAATGAAACAACAGCTGTGCTTAAAGGAGCAGTAGAATCCCATTTATTAACGGAACACTGTCGTTTTGTTACTTCTATTCCTTCCTGTCTTCCATTGCTTCCTCTCTCTCTCAGTCCTTTACTTTTTGCTGATATAGATGTCAGAAACTTGAATCATGTCATTCTGCTCGTTACTGTCAGGCAGAGAAACCAGTTAAGGATTTTCACAACAGTGAAAATAGTGTCACTATCTCACAACATCATGCGGCTAGATGACCTGGCTTAGCTTTTAAACTGTCTGTATGATTGACGGTAAAAATGATGGACAGGCTGACAGAAGTGAAGCCACCGTGACTCGATTGCCCCCCGGAGGCTTGTAGCAGTATAGGTCATAAATCCCGCCTCCTCCATGTTAGTGGATGGGACATGAGCCAAACTAAAAACTCCAGACATAAATCAGATACATTTTCCCCAGAGGTCACTTCTATGGTTTTTGATAGACATTATCACACTGATGTGTGTACAAGTGGTCATTTTTCAGGCAAGCTTGTTTTTAACAAGCTATTTGATGTCATAAAAAGGGGTGTATGCACTCTAGATTGCACCGACAGTTACTTTCATGCTACTTGGACCTGCCAACCAGTTCATTCCCTCTGGATCGCAGTGACAGAGAAACGCTCCACCATCTTAGGCTGTAGAATCCCTCCTTACTCCATCACTTTGCTTACTCGGTAATATCATAGAAATCGGCCACCTACCAATTAAATATAAATACCCACTCCTCATTTCTCTAGCTATTGCCAAGAAAACAATCTTTCAAAACTGGAAATCAAAAAAATCACTACACATAAACCACTGGACCAACCTTCTGACAGAATACATCACATTAGAGAAAAAGGCATCCACTCACAATAATAGTTTATCTGCTTTTTATGACACATGGAACCCATTTTTAACACATTTCAACTTGAATCAAACACCTAGGGCTGAGGCCACGCACATTTCCACCAACCTCTAAAATGTAACAAGCTTATTTTATTAGTAGTACTGTTATCATCATTATTATTGGTGATTTTTTATTTATTTATTTACTTCCCTTCCTTTTCCCTTTCTTGCATTTCATAGACTGCATAAGTTGGAAATACCCACACTTCACACACTACAACCTTGTTTAACCCTCTATATCCTTTTGTAATGTCATGTAACTGTTGTCTTGTCTCCCATGTTCGGTACTGTTTTGTTAATGTGTTACTTTGTTTCAATAAAAAAAATTTAAATAAAAAAGGGTGTATTTCAGTTGATTTGACAGCTTTGATTGGTGGTCTCATGCTGTCACTCCACTTCTGATTGCTACTGAACAGAACTTGGTTGCAAAAAAGCAAGATGGCAGACACTATATTTACAGTGTTTTGGTTTCATTTTTGCACAGTGGATGGAAGTGGTGATACCATGTCCGTCGTGTCAGTCAATGGTCTATATCCACCAAGACTGACTGGTAGACATGTTGGACAAAATAGAACAGTGCTCAGCACATGCAGAGTCGCCACTGCAGAAAACATAATGCCAGTTTGACGTAGTATTGATTTTTGTCCGATTTTTTATAATAGAACTATATTCTGAAATAGTTAACAATTCCCCTGTGCACCTATTGCACATGTCTGGAGTGTCGAAATATAAAAAAGGCCATTGATGTCTGACAATCTTGATAGACACGAGTAAAATAAAGACCTCTATGAGATCTGACTGTACCTTAAACCAACAGGAAATGATTTGAATGAAAAAATAATTAGTCTGTTTGAAAAAAGAAAACTGGGTAGCATATCTATTGGTGATGCATGAAAAACAGCCTAATTGGTCACCGCCTACATCCACTCTGGATTGCAGCATATATCTGAAGAAATGCATTTGCACGCACACGCACACATATTTATGATACCCACACTTGCGGCTGCAGACTGCTGAGGAAGTTGTCAATGTGGTCTTGTGGCACGTCCCCATCCAGGTGAGCCAGGTAGGTGTAGAGTTTGACAAAGGTGTCGAATGGGATCTTCGCAGCACCGCCGTCCTCATCCTCTGTCAGGATCTCACAGGCATACTTAAGAGAACTCATGAGAGTCTGAAAAAGTGCATACCGACACACAGAGAATCAGACATTGCGACTTTGTCAAAATCAGACAAAAATAGAAAAACATGCATTTAGCAGTCACATCAAGCTAATACAGTATCACAGCCTCACCAACATGCAACATGACTGCCCTCATGTGGTTAAGGACTTCAACAGCCCCATTCACAGGAACATCATTTTCAACTTTCTGACACTGAGCACATACCTGCATTTCATCCTCAAAGTAATCCATACATAAAGATATTTTCTTCGATCTGTCTCTTTGACTCTGTATGTATTTTCTGAGCGAATTATCGGCTTAATAGTATTGCTAAGATTCGCATAGTCAGAGAAGTTATACAGTCATTCTTACTGCAGCCTGAGAACCTTGAGGATCACACATATCTGGATCTAATCTAAACACCAGAGGACTAGAGTGTGAGATGAACAAGAAAAGCACTGCAGGAGAACCCACAGCTATGCTTAGACTCAATAGGACTTAGGGCTCAAATAAAGTGGTAACAACATTTACGTATGTAACATCTCACCCCTCCCAGGGTACTGCACCCCAGGGCAAAAAACTCCATCCAGTTGATTTCAGAGCTGAAGCTGCCTAGCAACAGAAAGCTCTCCAGCTGATCCATGGGTAGGCACAGACCCTTCCATTTCTTCTGCAGTTCCTCCTTGCTGCATGTTTGCTTTGGGGACAACTATGATTGGGTGGAGGATGTAGGGTGTTAGGAGAGCTGAAAAAATCAGGTTATCTAATTTACCAGGTGACTGTAAAAATTCATGAGTAATTCTTCAGTACTGTTTGTTGGGATAAATAGAAGCTATGGAATTAAGACAGTAAATATAGAGACAAAAGACAAACTACTAGATTAGGATGTTAATGTCTCAAAACAATAAAATGTGCTTACTAGCAGTAGATTTTTTTGTAAAGTAAAAACAGTTTAATATGTTACAAAGTTGATAACTGTAATTATTCCACACACCAAGATGCCAGGAAATGGCTGTGGGAGAATTTACAAGTCATGCATGCTTTATGTTATCTTTTCCAGTGAGTTAAAATACAGATATTCTTTCTCGGTCAGAACATTTAGTTCCACTGGATAAGCTTAGCATGTGTGATGTGAGGTATTGTAATACAGCAAAGATTTCTGGCACAAAATCACCCACTGTCAAGGGGCCCAACCAAGGGAAATACAAACAGGAAAACAAAATGTTGAATGCAAAAGTAAAGCACACTGGAAAAGATGCACAACATTACTACAAATTCACAATAAATACATTGTTTTACATTCAACAGAAACATTATGTAGAAAACTACTGTGATGACATGTGGTCACCACTGCTGAGAAAATACCTGTTTGTGTAGCGTCTTGAGCAGACCTGGAGTTAGTCCAGTGTCTGTCTTCTGGGTGGCAACATTCATCTCCAGCCTGTCTTTGACAGGCAGACGCTCTCCCTTAGACAGAGCACTGAAGTATCTGGGAGACGATACATATATATTATTTACACACATACACTGTGCTTAGCTTCACCCTGCCTGTCAGTCACCTCTCATGCTTCATAAGCATGTCAGTCAAATACACTTACATGACTACCACTAGTTGGATAAATCATCATAACTGCTGTTACTTTAATAGCATATAAACATGTTGTAACCCAGGAGACATTTCAGATTCATTTATTCTTTGGCTCACTTTATTTATTTATTTAGCCAGTCATAAACACTGGAAAGCTACACTAGAGAATAAAATAGCAAATAATATGACAGTCCTTAGGGGTACAAAAGGTCTTGACATATTTTAATTCCATCCACTACGTTTAAGGTGCTTTCTCTTAGTTGGAGAAAGTGAGATAGTTTAAATAACCACTGCAATAACACTGAAGCCTGTGGAATCTAATTATAATCACTCAATGAGAGATGCACAGGTGAAAAGGGCTTGTGCTTTTTGTACAGTACAATATTGTTTATAGTATGGTTTAAAAGACAAAGATTAGAATAAAGCACAAAAATATGTATCCTCTACACAAACCACCAGTGACAGAGATTAAGACTTACGCCACAGCCCACAGCAGCAAATCTTTAGGCTGTGTTCGGATGGCTGCCTTAGTGAAGCTTTTCATGATGTCAGGCAGCTCAGGAGGGATGTTGATTTGCTCGGCACAGTACATTGTATCTGGAAGTGGCATGGCTGCAATATAAAACATCACATTATAGTCCAATTAGCAGATAAGATCTAGCCGCAGGTCTAAGAAAAGAGAAAAAATGTCAGTTCCCTGGCCACCTAAATCTACCCAAATCAATCCTGTTCTTAAAATTAGCTATCCAATGTTTTTGTTTAACTTTGAGAGGAATATGAAGAAAAACACCATGTGCACAAACTGTATAAGAAAATGAGCCATACTAGAGATTGATACAGCACCTGATGATACAGTTTTCATCCATTTGCAGAAACAAAGCAAAGCAGTACTATAACATCTCTGACTGTGGCAGTTGCTGAATCTGCTTTGTAATCTTTGGATAAAGAAACAAACTTCTAGATACCATGCGTTATACAAGTAACCTAGCTATTGTAATGTTAGCTATCTTAGTACCCTAGCTAAGCTCAAGAACAAAGATATGGTAAAATGAAAGGAGAGTTGATAGCTTTATTTGTTTGTTATTAGGGAGAGCGCAATAACCAGCTTTATCAGAATTCCTCATTTTATCGATTGATTTAACGTTAAATGTCTATAACGATAATCCAACACTATGTGAGTTACTTTAAGTTCCTTGGCCTTTCGGGTCAAGATGCCACTGGCCTCAAAGTAAGTTGATAAATGTCGGCAAAAAGACAAAGAGCATTTTCCGGCTTGTAGTAGTAGGTGTTACACTACTTTGTACATAAATCACTGTTACCTGGACTGTTGATTATTGAATGTGGATGAAAAAAGCAGAAAGCTGGACTAAAATGTGAGTGGCTAGCTTAAACAACTAATGTCTAACATTGATATGTGTATTATAGCATCGTCGCATAGCAACAGCGCTCTTCTTTTGAGTACAAGGCCGGCTGGAAAGCAGCATGGAGTGCAATACCGCCCCCTCGCGGATTAGAAGAGCGAATGCGAGTATTTTATGTTTCAACTGTTGTCGAATAAAATGGCATTAAGTTTTACTCATCTCATGTATTTGTGTCTAAATCTATCATGTCTCCCAGAATGAGTGGTCCTGTTTTATCCTATATAACTCGGTCCCATCAAATTATGCATTCACTTAAGTTTTTAAACTCACTCCACAAAGCTTTTTTTATATTCTTTTTTAATGTTTACTTGGCTAAGCATTGATACAAGCTAGGGATAAAGAGGAGTCTGATATCATGGCATAAAAATGGCAAAAATCAGAGTATCAGTGAATGTACTGTTGTCAAATAAAAGAACTGTTGCAAACCAGGTGACACACACATTCAGACACCAATCTGTGTCAACACACATTTATTGAAATGATGCCACAAACAGGCAAAACATCTTAGTAAAGATTTTATTATTAAACAATTTATTGAAAATACAGGTTCACACAGACTGTGATTAAAAAAATAATAGTACAACTACCAGTATTTGGTAACCCAACTGACAGGGACAGTTGAGTAAAGAGAAAAAAAAAAAAAAAAAAAAATGCTAAAAAGAAGTCAGCAACGATGATAAACCAGTAGAGACAAAAACCATTAGAGACATATTCATACTTGTGCTGTAAGCACACATGCACATTCATACTATCACCGTGCAAATGATGATGATTTTCTTGTTCTAGCACATATATAAATTGAGCTGAGCAGGTAGAATCCGATTTGAAATCCCTTTCAGATTCAACCAACTTAAAATCTAAAGAGAGTCCTGTCTTACAAACAGCACAGTGCTTGCTCTCCCAAGCTTTTACACTGAAACACAGGGCAAACAAAATGTGTCAAAAACTTCATTATTAAACAATAAGGATGGACTCTAGCAAAAACAACACAGGTTATGTGAAACACATAATGGACTATGCCGAGATCATCTCTTTCTCCACTTGATACAAAAATAAAACTGTGCTTCCCCAGAAACCCAGGCTGGACACTCTTGTGCCTATGAAACTGTCTAAGGCCAGATAACATTCCCCACTGACAGTTTCAGTCAGGGACTATGCTGCTCTCAACCAATTATTACTCCATAAACTTATTTTCCTTTAACTTATCATACCCTTCACTGGACGACAGTCCAGTCATTATTTGAGAGGCGATCAGGTGCATTCAAGTGACTGGCATACTTTGTGTAACACAACGGAACCAACTGCACTGTCCACCTCAGAGCGCAAAAAAATATTGTGTACAAGTTTAAGACAACAAAAAAAACCACTCAGACAGTTGAAACAATCTGTAATTGATCCAGCTACACCTATGGTTGGCATCCTCAAAAGTATTGTAGCAGTGCAGATTACACTGACCAGTGTAGAGTGTATAGGCATTTGAGGCCATGCAAATGGGCAAAGCCATGTTTAAAATGAAACAAACACTATCTTTAGCATTTCCTTATGTGCCACTGTCTACAATATTGATTTAAGGTTACTTTTTGTATAATTTCTAACTGGTAACACTGGTCTTTTGGAATCCGATCAAAGGGAATCAAATCTATATAGAACAGTGGACAACATACCACAGTGTATGAAAGATAATGCTGGCCAATGAATGGGCTTTTTTTTTTTTTTTACTCAGTATTTATTGTTCATATACCCCCAAATGATTGAAAATGAGTGATTCTGTGTTGCTGATTGATGGTGGGTTCCAATCGCATCACATAACGTTTGTTTGCTTTTGGCAGACCAGGCTTAGCCGTAGCCCGCTGTCAGGTTCAATCATTCCCTGCTTTTATCTCTTGCCCCTTTTATTGCCAGCAGGGGGCTTCTTGAGCTGGAGAAGGGGCACTCCAGCGCCGAAGCCAGTGGCAGCTGGATTAGACACACCAAAGGTCAGGCCAGCTGAGGGGTTGATGCCAGGGTTACTGAAGTTGAAGCCTGGAGTGCTGCTGCTACCAAAACCTAGAAAAGCAAAATAGGGCACACAGAAGGTCAGTAAGGTTAGAGAAAACTAAATTATGGAGCAAATAAAGAAAAAGGTACACACGTGATATACACATTTTGGCATGTGCTAAATTTTGAACAGGCTTTGTCCACCTTGTGTAAAAAGCCCATATACTAAATTGAGTTGTGGCCAAACTGCGAGCACACTTGCACAAAAGGCCACCAAGACAACAAAAAGAATGATTCTGCTGACCAAGCCTACCTACAGCAGAGAGCAACCCAAAGAAACATATACAATACTAGCATATAGTTTTGAAGCTCAGCATAGTTCAACAATATGGATATACAGGAAGGGGGGGAGAGGGTAGGAAAGTATTTATGTACCTGCACTCAGACTGCCTCCTGTGGGCTTACTGGTGGAGGAGAAGGCAAAAGATGACCCTCCAGCCCCAACCCCTCCAAATCCTGGCCCACCACCAAAACCTGTGGGAATAAGGCAAAACGAAAGTCAGTTTGCCCCACAACAGCAACAAATACAAGGCGCAGTGTCTCAGAAGAAGTGTCTCAGACAGGCATTAGCAAACATATATGCAAAACAAATGCCACAACCTAATCATTGGAGCATTACACACAGCTTAATGCCTGACTGGAGACTACAGAACAAACAGGACTCCGTGAACTGTGTGGCAAAGCAAAGGCCACAGGGAGAAAAATAACATGAGAAAGATTTTACCAGGCGCACCGACTACAAGAGATAACACTGATTTGGTGTGCGTTCAGACCACCTGTTCCCACACTGTGAAGTGGATTTGCTAGTTGACATGCAAAGAGGTGTTTTAACAACATGTACTGTACAACATTATTTTAGGATGAGAAACTGGTGAAGTGTTCTGACCGATTTTCTCCTCACTAATAAAGCATCAAACTTGTCACACAAAGACGAACAGGGTGACCTTTGGCAAGAGTTTGCTCGCTTTTCTCGTGGTATGAACGCACTTCACGTCTTGCACATGGAAGAAGAAATAAATTGCCAAGCTTTGCCTGCACCATTCTCTCAGGCACATGCACTCAGCAAGAACCTCACACACACACACACACACTTCAGACCTCAAACAAAAAGGCTGCTTCAATTAAAAAGGAAAAGGCACTGGGAAATGGTAGAGTGTGGAAGGGTGGGGGCAAATACCTCCAAGGGTAGTAGAGCCCAAGCTAGTGCCAACAGCCGAGGCAAAGGGATTTCCAAACCCTGCCCCCAAGGGTGCCTGGGTCCCTAATGCAGAGAGAAAGCATATGCTTGACTCTTCTGAATGTGGTGTGTGAAATGTTTTCCCATCTCCTTGGACAGAAAAAGCTGGTATGAAGAACATTTACCATGACAAGGACATGTTATATACGTTGTGACTTGCATTACTGTCACATAAGACTTTTTTTTTTTTTTTAATTAGATAGTAACAAAAAACACTGCTGCAAAGTTCCCACTCTTAACAACTCTCACATGGTGTTTTAGAAATACAATAAATACTATAGTATACCTTGAAAAATTAGGCAATGAACCATGCTGCCATGCATGAGTATACTTTATATAGTGTCCAGCATTCAAGCTAATCAGCAGAATAAGGTGTAGTAGAAATGCTGCTAGTTCTTTCACTCAGAAACTTGTCTTTTTTCCTTTCAATTTTTGCTAAAAATTTGCAAGGCTTCCAATTAGTCTTCATTGTTAAAACAACTTCTGTCAAAAAGAAACAAGGACAAATGATTGCTCGTTTAAAAATCAATTTATTGTCAATTTAATATGCAATTCCACTTACATAAAACACAGACAGTTTAGAACAGAACTGATTGTTAATTGCTAACCGCTACTGCATTTGACAAGTTTCCAAACTAAAGATTTGAGAGTGAATGAACTAGCATACACACACACAAAAAAAGCATCACACAATTACTGAATACAGCTTAAAAGGCACACCATATTATATATTAAATATACTGTATTAACAGGCATTGGTTATATAAGTTTCAACACACTCATCTACAAGTAAAAGCAGTCGAGAGTTAGATAAGAAATGTGAACTTGCATCTATGGCTGTCTCAGTGTAAACTAGTCAAAAACAAAGAAACGATGATATGTTAACAGTTTGCCTGTGGAAGTCATTGAGGTCAAGTGTCAGATCTTTGCGGTTTGTGTTTGAGCACTATTCACCAGTGTATTCTTACATATAATTCCAACCAGATTCTTGGAGATTTTCCTCCACCTTGGATGAATGTACACCCAGCCTACAAACACTTTTTCTGTCGGATCAACTCTGGCTTAGGTGAGGTCAGTGGTTAACATATTGCAAGAGATCTGTCTAGTTTACAGATAATGTGTAGCTCGCCAGACATTACAAAGATCCCCCACGCCCCAAAATCACAACCTGCGACAGTAGTACCTCCTGGAAACCACCAACAGAAAAACAAAAACACTACAGAAAGGGGGAATGATGTAAGTGTATGATAAAGAAAAAGAAATGATTGAGAGAAGAACATTCAAAACAGTCCTTAACAGTCAGCTGCTCAAAAAACCAGACTGATTTTCAACTATTGTCCATTTTGGTGAACTGCTGCGCTGAGGCTCAACATCATATAGAAATAGAAAGATGCTATATACACAATGTTATTGAGATTCAGAATGACTCCGGTTGAACTGAACACTATAGGTAAATTAGGGTACTGTGTAGGTACTGTGCCAAACATCTAAAAGGGAAAAATATTATATATAATCACATTTTAAATTTCTCCACTTGTTTAAAAAAGGTAAATGGGATCACTCCTGCTGTTGTAATAGTGTTCAAGAAAATATAGCAGTCAGCATCTCCACATATAACTGGCAGACACTGAAGACGCCCAACGTACAGGGACACGGTAGCTAGATATCCACCATCACCTTCAAGGTCCAAACAGCTTTGAATTTCAATAGTCATTATTGCGCCAAGTACGGCTGTAGAGATCTGGAAGACAACTCTGTTTGAGTATAAACTAAACTACACAAAGATCTATTCTGGAAAACACTGGACTCCAGCTAACAGGTGTCCAGTCGCTCCAAAGCTGTATCTCAATCCTACAAAAAGGTTTAGAGTTGCTTAAATTAACAGAGGACTAGAGTGTCCATAGCAGCCACCCATCAGTTAGCACTCAGCAGTTTCTTTAAGAAAGAATCAATTAAGTAGGGTTCACCAAGCACCACTGTAACTAGCAGCAATATACAGATCAATGCTGGAGAATGAACTAACTTCTGTCCACACTGAGTGCCAAACATACTGCGCTCTCATGAGTATCTACGTCAAAGAGCGTTATCTTCTCACCGTGAAACAATGGGAAATAACTCCCCATGCAACGAAGAGATGTGGACATACAGTCTGACCACACTCACCTGTTTCTTTTGGCACCAATGTATCTTACTGGTACTGAAGGACCAGTGTGAGCAGCAAAAAAAAAAAAAAACATTCTTCTCTGCTGAACTACAAAAGACACTGATGTCAACAAGGAAGATTTGACACAATCAAGAAATGTATCTCAACCTAAGGTCCATATAAAGTACCACTGCCTTGGAAAATATACCTGAAATTACAACTTGTGAACAGCACGTTCAACTCTACATGTTCACTGAACTGAACATGAAATGATCCAGCCCTGTTACGCTAACAGTAGCCCTTGGGTGAAATAGCTTAGACCCAGTAACAGCGCTATGGCCTCATGCAGCCAAACCAACAAAATGCATTATAGTATTGAACTGTGAGATAATGCAGACATTTTTTGTTACTGTTGACTTCTCATATGTAAATTAACCTTCAATGTCGTCCACCAATTTCGGCTCATTGTTCGCAACACGCAGGCACACACACAAACGCACCGAGCACAGTGGCTCATTTCAGCCTGTAATAAGTGACAAAAAACTGGGCTGTATCAAAGTTATCAGCCTCATTTCCCCTTCAAGATCAAGTAAATACAGTAATGGAAAAAAGTCCTAGTTCAAACTGACAGTTCAGGTAATTAATTTGTTTTCAGTCCTGAGTATTTTTGGCACTTTTCACTTTGTTAACTGAGGCACAAATCTGAATAAGCTTTTAACCTACACCACCACACCACACTGACAACTATATGGGTCATAGGAGAATCTGCCTGAAGCAAGAGCCAGCCAGATTCATGGTTAGTGTTACATTTACTGTGATACTGACCATCCTCCACTATGCCGTTCCAATTATGGACAAAGTTACACACAAAAACAAAAAATAAAATAGAAATAAATAGGCAAATAAATACTAAAGAAACTAAGACATCTGCTTGTGATTAAGCTTTGTTTATAAAATGACTGAGTACTAAATACTATAACCACTGTTTGGCAGTAGGGATGGGAGCTTTACTAAATTTTACCATTATTAACATTAAAAACAGCTGTCATGTAACCTAGTAGCTCTGAGGTTAACAGATTTACAGAGTTATGAGTAATAAGTGCTGATTTAAAACTGAAATGCAGCCTGATAAGACAGCTGGCATAGCCATAGACACTGGATTTCAATAAACAAACAACAAGAAATCAATTTGGCTTTATATTAAATAAAAAAACCAGAAAGTAACAACAAAAAAAATCTTTAACAAGACAACTAATGAGCTTTACACTCTCATTAGAGAAGCAGATCTTCTCTACTGTGACAACAGGGTTCATTTGTGAAGTTACTTTTCAACAAACTGTGGTTAAGCAATAGATTGATAAAATACTCCCATCCCTGCTCAGGATACTTAAATGAGCAAGATACTTATGGTAGAATAGCTTGTAATAAACCCACTAAGCCATCAAAGGTAGGTGAGCATTCAAATACGTTTACACTGGGAAAAAAAGCCATATTCAGTGCCTGGTGAACAGATCTGATTTGGTAACAGTCTGAGCAAATGTGACGATCTTTGCAAAAAGGTAGCTGCAGAAACTGGCGAATGACCAGTGAAATGTAGGTTTCTGTAATTTGCCCTGGAAGCATTTTCAAATCGTGCTGCCTTTCCAACTGCATCCAATTTAAAATACTGCTTTCAAAGTTTTGAGTTTACAAGAATAAAATAAAAAAGAAGTTGAAACATGCTAACAATATAGAAAGCTTAGCTTGTTCACTGTAAGGACACTACTCTTCAAGGTATTTGAAATGTTTAATAAAAGTTCATTTGTGTGCCACTGAGTTGTGAAGTGACACAGATCTCTGACAAAGCAGTGTGTGTAATCATATTGCTCCTTTTGTAAGATAGTTTTGTTTCCAATCTGGTGGAAAATGGAAAGGTTCCAGCAGACTAGAATTATTTGCTCAGATGTATTTATTTCTTGTTTACCTGTTACTTGACAGTGTTCATTTATGTGATTTCCTGTTGGTTTTGTGTAGATTGACAGTCAGAGATGTGTGCGTGGCTTGAAGAGTCTGTGTGCAGATTCTTGTTGAGGATAATATGTTAATTATTTTGTGTGCTGTGATTATTGTAAAATCATTACTATTATGTATTTACATTTGCTTAAAAGAATTTCTTCTCCTATGACGATCCCACTGAAAAAAAGATGAGGAATCTCAGTTTATTCTCTGGTAACCTAACGTACAATCTCTATAATATAGAACTGGCTTTATAATACATGCTGACATAAGCCATAGGTTTATCTATTTAGAGAATACAGTTTCTTTAAAATGTGGGTGTTGGCCTAAAATGGGCCTACAACTTGTAAGACCCTTTAGAAGAGATGCTGCATATGTCAGTTAACAAAAACGACAATTTAGAGCTGATGCCACTGAGCACCTTATCAACTAGAGGTTCCCTACATGGACAGGCCACCTGAAATGAACAGAGTGGGAGCTACATTTTAATAATTTATTACATGATGCACTAAATCTTATCTAAAGCCATAAAAGAATGTTTGCTAAACAGTTTAAATCACACAGCAAATGTCTAATGTTTCTAAACCAATTATATCTTCATTGAGTACTCATTTCAAGCCTCCAGTAAAAAAAAAAAAAAAAATCCCAACCCAGATGAGATTTTAAAGCTCGAATTAGATCTGAGTGAACTAAAGCAAGAAAGCTGGACTTTCTCTCCCATTACCACATTTCTTCAATAATGTTAGCTCCACCTCATATACCTGCACTAACATCTTTTAAAGAGGGCGCACAGAAACAGAAATTAGGTGAAGGAATTTGTTATATCCCTAGTACTACTGAAAGTGTCTGTGTGGCATTCTCAAGCGTACAGACTTGGTGCCAACTCTGCAAGATTCTGGGGTTCATTTCATAAGAGCCATCTAGAAAATGTCCTCACTCAGGTGTTGTAAGGTGCATTAGATACATGTGTCACTCTTAAACAGTCAGAGACAAGATGGTAAGGCAGCATGAAGGTTTCCTGTCCAAGTTTAGGAACAGATTTCATTCATCTCTCCCTCTTTTTGAACTTCCATTCTTTCACTGGAGAAAGTACAGACTAATTTGGCACCAGCTAAGGCTTTTTGTTTTGAATTTTTTTTAAATCATCCTCTATCCCCGTTTGACTTTTCTGCTCTCAATGTCTTCATTTTTAAAGCACACTTTAAAACATCCTGACCTCTAAACATTTTTTACTTTTTTCCTCCTCTCCCTCCTTTGCTCTCTTAAACAAGGTGAAAAGGAGGAGAACGTTCTAGTACTTGTAGGCAGTCAGACCTGGAGTTGGCTGTTGCTGCTGGGTCAGCGTGGCTGCCATGGCAACCGCGGCAGCGTTGGGCACACTGGAAAACGGGGCAGGCCCAGTTGTGGCACGGGTTGAACTCCACTTCCTGTTAGATGCCCGTTTGGACTCAAAAACATCTGTGGCATCTTCCAGGAAGGCTCGACGATAGGAAAGGTACTGGTGCTTCAAGATCTACAATTCAAAAGGGGGAAAAAAAAGGAATGCAAATAACATGTAGCCCAGATTTGTAAAAAAAAGAGAACAAGCTTGTGTTGAATCTTGACAACTTGGAGAATATACATTTTTAGAATTAACAGTAAGGTATCATTACATTTTATTCAGTTTAAAGCTGATGAATATGGCTGAGAAATGCCTCGCCCTAGAGATTATTTAGCAAATTTTCACACAATGCCAAGTTGTCAGACAAAGCTGAAGGTACAGTACTGACCTTGACGTTTTCATGGACTGACTGGAGCTGGGCAGCCTGTGCAACAAATGTCTGGTACAACTTCTGCATGGCCATGGTCAGATCTGGGAACAAAACAACAAAAGATACACATCATCGATTAAGGCTGATTTAAAATCTGAAGATGGAAGGAGACGCTTACTTTCCAGAGTTGTCAGACAAATGTCCTCTTACCATGAGGAGTGATGTGAGAGCTACTGCTCTGCGTTGTTAAGTGGTTCTCCAGCTCTTCTATCTGTTGCCGGTACTGCTGCAACTGCACCTCAAACTGCTCCACCAAGCTGTGGAAATAACTAACCACAGAACAAGTGCACATGTTTTCATCTTTGTTGAATATATGATGTGATAACATCTAACACACAGAAGAACTAAAGAATAGCTTGCAATGAATTAACCAAAGTTAAAGTTTAAATCTGGGTCCAACATAAAAAGGCTCATCTATCCAAAGTGATCTGACTACACTACTGCACAACAGCTGTTGATTTGTTTTGGGATTACTATCTGGTAGCATACATACTCTGATGGAGCAGTGTTCTCATGTTGAAGTCCAGGCGGTGTCTTTTGTGTACGTAGTGCTATGTCAGCATTTTTCAGCTCCTTAAAAAGAGAGGAAATAGGAATGTCAAATTTCTCTAAAAAGCCTCTCTCTACATTGTCAGGGCTCATTTTAGGAGATCATTTCCCACATTCCAGCTCATGAGGTGTGAGCAGCAGATGAGGTTAACAACCTAGATATTAAGTTCCTGTCATTTCAAGTCTAAGTTGAAAGAACTACATTTGTCTATGGCTATATCTTTGGGAAAATACAACATATCGATCTTGGTTTAGACCTGGAACGTTTTCAGTGAGTCCGATCTATACTGTGACTGGAACTAAGCAACAATATGTACACAAAAAGACCCCCACATTAATTGAGACCTATTGTCATGCAAATATGTGATGTGATGTACGTTGTGTTTTTTTTTTTTTTTTGCCAACCATTATATGACAATGGATCTACAACTAAAAAAAATTGTCAATCAGAACTAAGAACTAATTTGACATCTATGATTATGTGTGGAGCCACACTGGTTTTACCTGCGCTGTCTCCAGCTTTAGCTTGTCAATAGCCAGAGCCTGGCGCTGCAGACCACTGGCACTGACAGACAGAAGCTGTTTGAGGCTCTTGATGTCATCCTGGACCTTAGAAATAGCCTTAGATGACATCCTGCTTATATTCTCTTGGACCAGTTTCTGCTCTTTCACAAATTTTCTATAAATGAACAAAGAATTAGACAACACAAATCATTTTTAGCAATGCGTTCAGTTCGCTAATAATAAGTATTTGTATTTTAATCAAGTGTGAATGATGAATTTTACATGGCAATTTGATTTAATTTGGAGTAAATTGCCACAATCACCTAATAAATAATTATGATCCTCCTAGCTATGTTTACAACACACAACCCAAATTAGCCACATCTCTTTTGAAGCATTTGCACTGCTGATAAACCAGGATTATGACCCAACAGACATTAAATTCCTGTCACAATAAAATACACATACAAAACACTTACTGGAAATTCTCGACATCCTGACAAATGACTGGGGGTAGGTTCTCATCTTTTAAAGCTTTACTGTCCCTGAAGTAGAAGAAGAGTGTTATTAATCATTACAACATGAACAGTTCTGGAAAGCTGTTCAAATATTTCCACTACTAAAGAACAACATTTGTGTCTGTCATCAAGACATACTGCGCATTGGCTCCAGATGATGTGTCACTCTTATTCTCAGCAGAAGTGCTAAAGTCAACTCCACCAAGGCCAATACTGGGGGCAGGGGCTGCTGACACCGCTGTGGAAGAAGCTAACACAGAACCCAGCGTTAACCCACCTCCTCCAAGAGCGGTCTGGCCCAAACCTGCAACACCAAGTAAACATGTATCTTTAGTCCTCAGTGAAAACTGTTGAGTCAAATTTAATGCACTTGTATCAATTTCAAACAGGAATGTAAATCATTGTAGCCTCTTTGTACAACAGAAGTCACAGCACTATGAAAAGGTCACAACCACTTTTCTTACCCACTTTCCCCAAGAATACAAATATTTTAATCAATTGCTTCCTCTATAACAACGACGACGATTTTGTATTGCCCTTGCAAACATTTATTGTCTTTAAAACAGAACATACAATAATATTTTGCAGTTTTGTTGAGCTCCCAGCACTGTGACTGTGTGGAGATAAGGTCAGACTAGAGAAGAGACACCCACCTATTGAAGGGCCTGTTGAGGCTGCTGTGGTGGTCGTTGTGGCACCAAGCCCAAGGGTAAAACCTGTGGCTGCAGGCTGCTGTGGAGCTGTGGATGTCAGGATCGAACCAAATGATAGCCCTGCCCCAGAAGGGGCTGACATGGGTGTGGTAGTAGTGGTGGTGGTGGTGGTGAGGGAGAAGGGTGTTGCTGAGGCAGTGGGCTTGTTGAAAGCCAAACTAAAGCCTGTGGAAGAAGCTGTAGTAGCCGAAGCACCTGAGAGAAATGTATAAATAAAACAGTTATAACCTTTTAAATAATCTTTCCAAGACCTTACTTAACATAAACACACCTAATGTTTGCTCAAGGTGGATTTGTTGGGTTTTTCTATACAACAACAATAACAGTAATAACAACAACAATAATAATTTCCAGACCTTAATATGTCAAGTGCCCTGAGATGACTTTTTTGTGATTTGATGCTATACAAATAAAACTGAATTGAATTAAATTTATTGCAAGGCCTGTAATGGGTGCAGCAGCACGTGAAAGGCAACAAAATCATAGCAGACAAAGTGTATGGCTGCAGCTGGCCATTATGTTAACTACACAGTACTTAATTTCACTGCTTGCCAGCGAGTTTGCATAGAAACTGTGTGCTATTATTACTTGAGGCAGGTGTGTTGAAAGAGAATCCTCCAGTAGGTTTCTGACTAAACAGACTGCCTCCTAGGCCAAGAGATGGGGTGCTGTTGGCGGTGGAGACTGAGGTGGCAGCCGGTGTAGCCAGAGCAGACCCAAAAGAGAAGCCACCAGTACTAGCCCCTGGTGCACTAATGGGAAAAGAAAAACAGTAAATCCAGTCACATGATCACATTCTTCCATGATACCAGATTGAACTAGAGAAATAAAGAAGGAAAAATAATCTGGTATTGGCACAGTAAGGCAAATTGTGTTGTCTACTGTAAATTCTTAATTCTCAATTTAAAAAAAGACTGCAATTTAGTCAATCCAATACAATTTCAGAATCAGAATCAGCTTTATTGGCCACAAGGAATTTGACCCTGGTACAGCAGCTCTCAATGTGCATGTACATATCCCCATGCAAGGCAACAGCAAGGGGCAAGAAAACAGTAAACCAACATAAGGCTGTGTAGTACAACAAAATAAACAGTATAAACAATGCAAATAGACAATGCTTTATTAATTCATTAATAAAGCACGTTTACAAACAAATGTTGGGCAAACAGATTTACAGAAATACAAGAGAAACAGAGATTTACCACCAAATAAAAACACAGGCATAATTAAAAGTACATAACTTTAAGAGGGCATTCAGGTAAAAACCTGACACATCATACTTTTTACATATAACGTTCCCCCAACAACATCAACATGAAATCGTGATACCATTATTTTACAGTTAAACAACGGACAAGTGCTTTGCACGTAACGTTAAAAGGTTTGCGGTAGTAACAACCTTTTTCTTTAGTTTGCTAGTCCCGGCAACACCCCCCATGCCCACCCAACATATTGGCATCTGTCGTAATAGTAACGTTTATGTGCCTCTCACCACAACGTACGGACACTCAGCCGAAAAATCGCATTACCTAACGTCAGGTTAACCGTGGGTATGTTCACTTTGGCTAAGTCGGCTAACGTTATTTGAAACGTGCTTACCTGGTTACGGCTCCAAATGCGAATCCTCCACCCGTGTTGGTGGAACCAAGAGTTCCTGATCCAAAGTTAAATCCAGACATTTTATCTTAAGAGACAAACATTAAACACCAGCTGACTTTCTGGAATTCTAATGTCATTCATGGAGACACTCAGTGAGCAACAAAGCGCAAAGGCGCTAGTTAAAATTAGCTTTGATAGATCCCGCGCAAGGACCAAATCCTCGGTTTTCTCTTTATACTAAACATACTTCAAGAAAAATGTCGACTTTTCCAAATAAGTCCGGAACTTTTCCACTACAACCCGTAATATTCGATCGTTTAAAAAATAAAAGCAACAACCACTTCAGGAAGAACTCAAACACGCTGCTACTCCACCTTTCATGGTATTTTTCTGAATACTGTTGAATTCTGGGTATTGGTCTTCTTCTTCTTCTTTTTTTACTACTACTACTACCACCACTTCTTCTTCTTCTTCCTCTGTTGTTTAATGGCGGTTGGCAAACATCTTTAGGTGCATTACCGCCACCTTCTAGACTGGAGTGTGGATCAGAACGGTCCCTACCTACTACTATAACAAAAAAACCCCACTCAATTCACATTATATTGTTTTGCCTAGCCCTGTACTCTCCAAAACCCTAAGAAGGGATCTGTACCTTATGTCTCCTGAAGTGTTTGCAATACCTTTCTTTTTCCCAACACCTCCGGTGAACTAAAGTTCATCCCACCGCTTAAAACAATTTTTTTGAAGAAGCCCCTTCTGCTTCTTCTTCCGATGCTTATAGGCGGTTTGCAAGCAAACGTAAATTGCCTTACCACCACCTGCCGGGCTGGAGTGTTGAACGACCATGGAGCCTTCTTCTCCTTCTTCTTCTTCTTCAGTTGGGGTTGTCAAAAACACACAAAACATTGCATTACTGCCACTACTAGAATGGAGCGTGGATCTAGATTTCCGATATATACAGCTAATTTATTTTATTTCATTTTCCGGGTCGAGGCGGGGTATTTTTGGACGCTTCCAATAAATATCGTTCATCATGACAAAGCACTGCATAGTGAATTCCGGCGTTTCCTCCAAAATATAAATCTGAGACTGGACAAGATATGATAGCTTAGACCAATGGGACATACTACGGAAGCGCATTGCATTCACAAAAGAGAAAAAAAAAATCGAATAGCTTAAGTACAGCATGATCATGAAAGCCGGATCTTAATAAGGAGAAAGGTTGCAGGAATTGGAACGCTTCAGCATTTGCGTGAGAATCATCAGATTTTAAAAACTTTGTCAGCATCACAGTAATGAAGTAGTTGTCCGTTGGCTATATAGTAAAAATTAATTTTTAGCCTAAAAAATTATCTAAATAATGGGCCCCAAGTTGCAGCCCACAGTGCAACTCATACCAATAGCGTATTTACATAATAATTATTAAATAGCAAGTCATAATTGCGAGTTAATGCCCCCGGTTTCCAATTTTTTGGGTGAATATAATTCCCATTTCCTCGTCCTATCTAAAAACCTTCTTAAACTTGACTTTTATTTTGAAAACACCATATAGCTAGTAGTATTCACGTGATTGCCAAGGGCTTTACGCAGATGTAGGGGTAAAATAAGCATACATCGTATGCCTTCGATAAATAAGTAAGAACAGTTTGTTGTGTGTCAGTTTTAGGCATCATATCATCAATGATACATTTATCTCCGGAAGACGTCGTTTGAAGCTTTACAGTCGCTGACAGCTGTTCCGATACAGAAAAATGGAGCATATCCGAACGCCAAAGGTAGCTAACATTTCTTGCTAATTGCAAATGGACTGGATACATTCAATTGTTCGGCCTTGTCCTTGGAGGTTTTGCAGTACTACGTTTGCCAGATATCAACATTTAAATGTTTACTAATGTTTATATTGTGTGGATCAACATAGTGCAATGACGGCTAGCAGGTGGCGTTAGCAACTTGGGGCGTCAGACGTGACGAGCATCGATGAGTTGTTTGCGTTTGCCGTGCAGCTGATAGTTGAGTTTCCTCTTTGTAATTTTATTACTTGCACACCCTGTTATTGATCAAGGTAACGTTACGCTCTCAAGCCATTCGATGCATCCAGTGATCAAACATAAGAAGGAGAAACCAAGCTACTGTACAGTGTAGCCTAAGTCTCACTGTTTTATCATCAGATGTCCCAAATCAACCAGTGACTGGAATTTGCCAACCATTGGAATGAAGTTGACTGGCCAAGTCAGTCACCTGATCATCCACTTACTGAAGACCAGGCTGAAGGCAAAAAGACCCATCTTGACTTGAAGATTGATATTATAGTGCTACTGGAGTTTATTCACTGTTCATGCAATGGGGATGCGCATACTTTCAGATTAAAGCGGAAATGGCAGCGCTGTAACTACATTGTCATACTGAAGGACTGTACTGTTTATGTTTTATGGGTTTCCTTTAACATTTACCTCTCAAACATCTTCTACATAGGCCTCTGTAGCCCACAAGCTGGTAACATGTTTTAGGCTTTATCTTTCCTAGTATGTGTATTTATGATGGATTGTAACCTATTTTTAAGATTTAAGGATGCTTATAAATTAGGTAACCTAATTGCCACTAGAATGAGGATACACTGGGATCAGGCTGATGTGATTGATAGCATACAGGGTGTGGTCCTGCTTCCAACATTCCCCTGCTTGTTTGCTTGAATAAAGCAGCACAGGAGGTGATTATTGCTATGAAGAAATGGCAAATCTGTGCTTTTACTTTAATGAAATAATAATAAAAAGGTCAAGCTGTATCAGAAATTAGGTGATGCGGCTTTAATAAGATTCAAACTATACAATTTTGGCTATGTGGTGGGTCAGAGCTATGTATAAAGTACTTGGAAGCATAAGCTTATTTGATTAGATTGGGTCTAATGAGATCTCTTTTTCCTTCTGTCACTAACGCATTCACGCATACCCCTGACTTCCTGTGTGTGCTAAGAACGATGCCTTTTGCAGAGCTTAACAGTTTCATCATATCTGAGAGCGGCAGGAAAAAGAAAATAAAGAAAAGGAAGTCTAAGTCAGCATAAGAACCTCTACTGTGATGAATCACACATTTAGACAGATAGTAGCAGCAGTAGATAGACCAAATGCAGCAATTCAGTCTTTTGACTACAGAGCGAAGGCCACACTAGTAAGACCAGTATACTTTTTTCAGTAAGGAGAACTGTTATTCTAAAGGATTTCAGTGCTTAAAAGGGATTTGAGAGGTATGCAGCACCATAGGCTCCACATGTATTTGAAGCCCATCTGTTTGTACTGTTGGGACTGATCTTGTTAAGACTTGTAGTTTAAAACAAAAAAAAAAGCTGATGGACCACAGTCTTTTTTTGCATGAGAGGTAAATGCAGCTTGAGGAAATGTAGTGTTTACTGTATGTATGTTTATGTGCATGGAAGTATTAGGACTACATAACAAGACTACACCCATCTGTCTTACACAATACACTGAATAAATGGTAAAAATGAAAAATATGTAAGCATTGTGTTTGAATTGAGGTGGTAATGTTTGGTTAAATAAAGGGCCACTACCATTGTTAGATTTCCATCCATCCATTATCTGTACCATTTATCCTGAAGAGGGGGGTCGGGGGGGGCAATCCCAGCTGACACTGGGCGAGAGGTGGGGTACACCCTGAACACATCGCCAGTCTATCGCAGGGCTGACACATGGACAAACATCCACATAAACTTACATTCACTCCTACGGACAATTTAGAGTCACCATGCACAGTCCACACAGAAAAGCACTGGGTTGTCTGAGGCTCAAACCTGGAAACTTCTTGTTGTGAGGCAACAGCGCTAACCACTGCTCTGCCATGCCACCCTTGTTAGAGCTTGCTTTCCTTGTTCAGAAATCATTTGTGACGATTCCTTATAATGGAAGTAGCAGCTATACGTGTGGTGGCTGTGGCTCACAAGGTAGGGCAGTTGTCTCCTGACCAGCAAGTTGGTTGTTCAACTCCCGGTATCCCCACATGCCTAAGTGTCCCTGAGCAAGACACTGAACCCCGAATTGCTCCCGGTGGCTTGACTAGTGCCGTTGTGTGGCAGCCTGTCATCATCGGTGTGAATGTTGTGTGTGAATGGGTGAATGGTGTATCATCTCCTGTAAAACGCTTTGGCCAGTGCAACACACTGTGGAAAAATGCGCTATATAAATACAGTCCATTTACCATATGTGAATGCCAGGTGGTCAGGATTAGGTGGTGTGGCTCTGGTTCCAGGTGTCATTCCTTTTACCAATATCTTAATAGTTTAACCTTACCACAGACAACTAACTGTTGCTTAATGTTGAAATTTTTGCCATTTGTGTGTTTGCAGGTGGAGCAGGTGCGGCTGTTGGATCGCTTCAGCAACAAAATCACAAATGGCACACTGTACCTCACAGCTACACATCTCATCTTTGTGGAGAGTAGCGCTAACAATTCGACCTCTGCCGGACAGGAGGTCTGGGTGAGTAGCCCTGGTGGTGACTGCAATCTGCCAGTATTACATGTCATTCACAGTAGGGATGCACCGATAATACCAGTATTGGGTATTGAGTCCTCTAGAAATTGTACTCATTCTCGTAAAAGCTGTCCAATACTATGCATTACATTAACCTCCCGCTGGCTGAGCCATTTGTTAGGAGATGGAGAAGAAATTTCCGTGGTCCATGGATATTTTGCACAATATGGTGTATAGTAAGCTACAAACATTCAGTCAGCTACACGTTATATTCAATAGGAATAGTGGCGGTACTGCATTTATCACAAAGATTTCAAGTTTGCACAGCCTCCTGTTATATTTAATTTAATCACAATCATAATCACAAAAGTTTTTTGTAGTAGAAACACTGCATTCTTATTAATAATAAACAGCATTTATATAGCACTTTACAACTCAGAAGGGCCCAAAGTGCTGCACAGTATAGACATATCTATCGACTAAAACAAAAAAAACAATACTAAACAGTCAACTTGTAAGTACTTGTACTGGTACTCGGTATTGGCGAGTACTCAAATGTATGTAATTGTACTTGGTCTGAAATAAGTGGTATCAGTGACTCCCTAATTCATAGCCCTTTTTTTAATGTTCACATTTTTCGCATAAGATTTGGATGTAACCTCAATGAATACATGATTTATCAAAACGAGTGAAGAGAGTTTGGATGCAGAATGGGAGGACTTCCACAGCGTAGACACTTTCCCCTGTGACTCTGACTCCACATGCCCCAGATGGTTCACTGTGAAGCACACTAATTATTGTGAATACCCATTTGACAACACAGACATGTTTTCATTTACTTTTGTAAGTCTGCAATATCGTATTTATGCACTCCCAGTTTGAAATTCAGTTAATGCCTAGTGATGGCGTTACCTGTCTGCAGCAACACAAAGCAGGAGGACGTCTGTAACACAGTGGGAATGTGTATGTGTGTGTGTGTAGGTAGCATTTAGGACAAAAGGAGAGAATTTGTAGGCTTTTGTGTAATAAGAGGAAGTAGGGTTCAGGTTTGAAAGCCCCATTATACAGTAGGAATTGGAGAAGTGGGGAAGAAAGAACCTTAAACAGGGGATGTAGATTACTGTTGTAATGGGCTAGGACAGTCATACAAGACAGGATATTACTGGGAATTTGTCCTTATGAAATGATGTGTGCGAGCTTTGGCCTCATGTAGTTCAAATGTGATTTGTCATTATAATTTTATACATATCATACAGCCCAATTAACTGGCATCAGCAGAATCCCGTTGACACTGAACACTGGGTTGAACATCATATTTCGCTATCTCTGTCTACGTAGTGGCACTGTACCTCTCTGATCTTTTTATATGATGTAGTGAAAATAGTACTGCAGACAACCACAGAGGCTGGTCTGCATTGTAGAAATGCTGGCATGGTATAAAATGCTTTGTGTAGCAGATCCCAGGCTATGACTTGCTCCCCACTGTCCTTCCTGCTTTATTTGCTGAGAAAGGGGAACATTTTATTTTACTCTGTGGCTGTTTATCCACCAGGTTGTAGCTGGTGGACCACAGCCTTCTTTCTGTATGAAAAAGGGACTTGACTAATTGTTTCACTTTTAGTATGAACTATATGTGTGGAGGAGTTAGGGACCCCTGCTTTTTATAATAATAGGCTACATTTTAAAATAACTGGTAAAATGAGAAATTCTGCGTTATTGGCTTAATCTGCTGTGGCATGGTTTTCCTGCTTTTGTCCACTGATTTTTTTTTTTTAATCTTTTTTGGTATTTGGTTCTTTTAGGAAGT
The DNA here is from genome assembly GCF_001952655.1 of Monopterus albus. Taxonomy (NCBI): domain Eukaryota; kingdom Metazoa; phylum Chordata; class Actinopteri; order Synbranchiformes; family Synbranchidae; genus Monopterus; species Monopterus albus. The sequence goes on from NW_018127958.1 coordinate 429,738, forward strand.
GGTAGTATGCATGCATGTATCTATGTGTCAGCATTTGTGGAGGCAATTTAGAATCAGTCTGTAGGTCAGAGTGAGGGAGTTTGACAGAGTTGCTGTACCTTAATAAAATATTAAACTGCAGTTGAGTTAATATCTGTCTCAGCTGCTGGTGAGATTAACACAATGTGTGTATGTGTTTGTGTGGATGTTTCACTAGTCATTACCAGTGGTAAATGTTCATCTTTATGATCCTCTATGGTAGGAAATCCTGTGGAACTGATACGGTGCTGAGTACACTCATTACCTCTGCCTGGCTTGGTTTTTGGTGCTGATCCACATCATCATTTGTATCCAGGAATTTTTAAAAAATATTCTTCACCACTGTGTGTGTGTGTTGCAAAGGCTGTTGACTGTATGTCAAAAACACCCCCTTGTGGTGAAATTCACGGCTTCGATGCTGAGAGATAACAGTGAAGTCAAGTGGAGCTAATAAGTGTAGCAGGAGGCATGTGGGAAAACAGAATAAAAGTGGACTTGAATTCAGTCAAATGCTGTAATTGTTAAAAATTTGATTTAAAAAAAAAGTAATTCAGTCAAATAAATCAACAGTACAAGACCTGATTTAAAACCTGACATCAACTGGAACTAAATCAACTCTCTCTTTCTTTTTGTCCTGTTCCCCCCCTCACTTCTCTGCAGATTTTGCATCACCATATAGCCTCCATGGAAAAGCTCTCCCTGACCACCTCAGGCTGTCCTCTGGTCATCCAGTGTCGTAACTTTAGAGTGGTTCATTTTGTGGTACAGAGAGAAAGGGACTGCCATGACATCTACAGCTCACTGCTGCATCTTTTGCGGCCTGGTGTGTCTGTCTGTGTCTAAATCAGTATTCTTGTCTGTTCTTAGCAATCTATCTGCGTTCTGTTATTAGCCTTTTCATCCACTGGTTACACACATAGTGTTTTCATATTTCTGTTTTATTAAGGCATGTCTCTCTGGTTCTCTTCTTCTCTGTCCAGTATCCTATGAGGAGCTCTATGCATTCTCATACAACCCCAAACAGAACGACCAGCAGAGAGAGGAAGGATGGCAACTCATTGACCTGGGGGCAGAGTTTGAGAGGATGGGTGTCCCCTGTGACCAATGGCAACTCACTGACGTCAACAGAGACTATAAGGTAGACAGTCAGCTGTATCTTGTAAGGGAATTCCTCATGAGGAGGATCTCTTCCTCTTCTGCTACTCAGTTACATTTGATGCTTAAATGCATAGCAACAGCATCATAGTAGGTCTTGTTGAAGTTCACAACCAAGGTGTGATCAGTTGTAGTAGATCATACTTATAATCAATAATATATGTTTTTCATAGCCTTAAATGCTATATAGTCAGAACACAGTGAATGAAATCCACAGATTATATTTACAGACAATATGTATTAACAGAAATATATATTGTCCATGCCTAGGATATAACAAAAGGAAAATGTGGTATAAAAAATGAATTATTCTCCCCACGATAGTAAGCAAGCACAGTAAAAACTAGATTTACTGACAGTTGTTGAATGTTTGTACCTTGTCTGTCTGCCATAAACTCCACCTACTATTAAAACGAAGTTCCCAAGAGTAAGCACTATGTTGATTGTGCATGATTACTAGTTTTGGTGTATACCAGCATGTTGTATAGTTGTGTTTTGACATTTTAGAGTGCTTTGTATAAACATTGTCTTGGCTTGACTCCTTACCTGACTCCAGGAGAGCCCTGCACAGGAATTCCTTTATGCCTAGTCTGTTTATGCTTAAATGGCAAATAAAAATCTTGACTTGACTTGCCAGCTCAAACATGAGGCACGGCATCTCTTTGTGTTCAGACAGTGACTGAGGGTGTGGTACGATTTAGGAACTTAATTACATCATTACATTAGAGAAACCAGTTGGGCATTACCATAAATTAGTGAGACTAATACGAATAGGTCAAGAATAAGGTTCTAGAGCTTCACTGACAGCTCCCATGTTCACTATTAGCTAAAACTCTAGTATGATAGACAAGCAGGGCTCTAATCCAAAATGAGAGTTTTGTCTTTTAAAGAAATTGACATCTACTTTAAAGAAGGGATTGCTTGCAGGAGAGTGCACAATATTGTGAGCATTAACGCTGGTTTTGTCCTGTGTTTAGATACAGAATAGCCTTTATCGTAGTATTCATTGTGTTGAACTGTCGACTTATGAATTTGTTGCACCATGTGTATGGCTCAGAGCATGTCATACTGAAGATCACGAAGCAGGAGGTGTCTGCCATGTATTCTGTGTCTGTGTGTGAATATATACCATATGTGATGCATATATGTTTTGTATTTGGTTTTCCAGGTGTGTGAGACATATCCACGGGACCTGTATGTTCCCATCACAGCCAGTAAGCCTATTATTGTGGGGAGCTCCAAGTTCAGAAGCAAAGGACGCTTTCCTGTTCTCACATATTTCTACCAAGAGAAAAAGGTACTTTCTAAACTGTAATAACATACACACAGTATGAGTACTAACTGTTTTACAGAGCTGTAAAAAGTCTAGTGGGGCTTCCGGTCGATGGTGGTATGGAGCAGACGTGACGCATGAGAGTTCCTGTGTGCTTCACTCTTCTCTCATTCATTTATAGCCATACCTTGCAGACGGAGTAGCTACCTTTGCACTTTTTTTTTTCCCCAACCTTTGCTTACTTTATAATGACCTCGCACTGTGGTAAATCGGGGAAAAAAGACGACCAAACCGCCGGCTTATCCATGGAGACTATGTCTGAGCTACTTGAACAGCACAGATCGGCGCTAGCTACTGACTTTAAAACTTCTTTCAACCAGCTGGAAAGTAAATTCGACCAGGTCTGCTCCACTGTCGACGAACATGGCCAACGTCTCTCATCCCTTGAGCTCGCCTCGGAAGATCTGAGTCAGCGTGTCGCAGAGCTGGAAAACATTTGCTCTGGCCTACGAGAGAGCAACTCCAAGCTAACGGCTAAAGTCGTGGACCTAGAGGGCCGCAGCAGGAGACAAAATATTCGCATTTTGGGTTTGGCGGAATCTACTGAAGGTGGGAGACCTACAGAGTTTTTCTCAAGCCTGTTGTGGGAAGTTTTTGGGAAAGAGAGGCTTCCATCCCCACCCGAGATTGATAGGGCCCATTGTTCGCTAACAGCCAAGCCGGCCCCTTGACAAATACCACGTCCCGTCATTATCCGGC
>NW_018127958.1:432997-438100 GCF_001952655.1 Monopterus albus
GCTGAGAGGTCTTAAAGCAAAGGGGCATATTACGAACATTAAAATGGAAGATGGCAGCATCACTTCAGATCATGCAAAGATTAACGACGCATTCAGGCATTACTATTCTCAACTCTACACCTCAGAATCTTCGAATGACCCTGTATTAATGGATAAATTCTTGGATCAGCTAAATATCCCCACCCTTTCTCCTGCCAGTAAAATGAGATTGGATGAACCCATAACGAAAGAAGAGCTAGAAGCTGCCATTTCCGCATTGCAGTCAGGGAAATCCCCGGGACCTGATGGGTTCCCCGCGGAATTCTTTAAGACATTCTCTTCATTACTCGCACCACAGCTAAGTACAGTGCTAGCTGACTCAGTCAAACAGGGCAGACTCCCGGCATCGTTTTATGAAGCACGTATTATTCTTATTGCAAATGTTCGGGCAATGTTCGCATTTCTCTTTTCACTGTACCCAGACAGGTTTACTCTTCCTGAACGGAATAGACCTCTTGTCAATGTTAGATGCCCGTCGTTCACATTTTGGTATCTGTTTCTTTGTTCAAAAAATTAATAAAAATATTTCTGAGAAAAAAAAAGTCTAGTAACAAGCCTGTTATTACAGGTGCAGTACAGTATACATTTGAATAAATCCTTCATCCTAGCTGAAAGTATAGAATGTTTTTTCACTTGCAGCATTTAAATAAAGATCGAAAGCCAAATTATTGCAACATAGCATCTCTACTCTTCAGTCAAAGAGACAAACAACACTTTTACAGCAAATAATTGTCTTAAAGTCATGCTAGTAATCGAGCTAAAACTTAAACATTTCCCACAAGGTGATACTAGAAGAAGGGACACATGATTACTGAAATAGAAAAGGTGTATTCCCTGGATTATATGAACATGAATGTGCTAAACAAATGGAATTGTACACATGCAGAATCCAGGAATAAGGTGTCCAAAATGAACATGTATGTGCTTGATACACTTCATGGATATTTGCTTATTTAGACTTCTTGTTCACACATGTCAGTTCTGATATTTTACTGGTGCTTGATGAAAGGTCAGAGGGTCACAAAAATGATTAGGAATCACTGAATCAAATTTCAGGGAGACCTGAACTGTCAGAACTGTCTGTACTTTGCATTCAGTGCATTTCTGGTGCTTGAAATTCTGGGTTTTTTACAGAATGAGCACAAGCACAGCCTATATGCAGCTTCCCAGAATGGCTTAGTCATTATCAATTATCCATTTATGATTGAAAAGTTGAAACACAATACCCGTAATGTTCAAGTTAAGTGGCTGAGTTGCTACTGAAATTTGAGCTTGTCAATTTAATGAAGATTAAACATTTAATCTGTTGGGCTTTGGCAGACTCATGAGCGCTGTCGTGGTTAAAGTATAGGTGCGACACAGAGAGATGAAGTGCTACAATGGGTGCAGTGTGGTCACATTTTCTAGTTTGAGCTGAGATTGTAGCAGCATTGTTTTGTGTTTTTGTGTCTGTCATTGTTCTGATCAGTATACTCTTTACAGGCAGCAGTGTGCCGATGCAGTCAGCCTCTGTCTGGGTTCAGTGCACGATGCCTAGAGGATGAGAGCATGCTGCAGGCAATCAGCAAAGCCAACCACAACAGTCGATTTGTCTACGTCATGGATACTAGGCCGAAGGTAAGGGGGTGACAGCCACACCAAAACCACCTAATAAAGTGCAGTGTTCATCATTAATAGCACAGCTTTTTTTTTCATTGATTAAGACTAAAAGTGAAATGCTTTAAACGTACTGTATATACCTAGGTTTGCTTCTGTCCTGCAGTTAAATGCGTTGGCTAATCGAGCTGCAGGTAAAGGCTACGAAAACGAGGACAACTACTCCAACATCCGCTTCCAGTTTGTTGGAATTGAAAATATCCACGTAATGAGGACCAGCCTGCAGAAACTGTTAGAAGGTTAAACATATTTCTACACAGACAAAAATGTCATAGTATTTATACAGATGATGAGGAGCAGCTTTATGATTAGAAAAGTGCAAATTAAATGGGTAAATTAAATGGGTCAGTAAATTGCCATTCTGGTATTATATCTTATGTTCTGTATTATTATTATTATCTACTAATAATTCTTATATATTTTATGTAATTTATTTTGTCTACTATTTAATTCCTGTTTATTTTTTAATTTGATATTTATTTATTTAAATTAATTTGTACCTAATTTTCTTAATCTGCCTTATTCTCATTTATTTTTTAAAGCACTTTGAATTACTTGAGCCTTTATGTAAGGTGCTATCTATGTAAAGTTGATGCGCATGTCTCATTCAGTGATTGGGACTCGGTCTCTGTCCATGAGCGACTACCTGGTTGGCCTTGAGAGCAGCGGCTGGCTTCGGCATATCAAGGCCATTGTAGACGCAGCCGTCTTTCTCGTCAAGGTACTGCCACCCCCCATCTGTGGCATCTTCCTATAGTAGTCACCATAATGACTGCCATAGACAGTGACCATCAAGGACTGTTTGTTTTTGTTTAAATAATTTTACAGTATTTCACTGTCTGTCTTCTCTTCAGGCAGTGACAATTGAAGGAGCCAGTGTGTTGGTTCATTGTTCAGATGGATGGGACAGAACGGCCCAGGTCTGCTCCCTGGGGGTGCTCCTCATGGACCCTTACTATCGTACCATCAAGGGCTTCATGGTATGAGTGTAAACACACTAAGGCTGTGTATTGGCAGAAATCTGGCTATATGATGCATGTCATGATAGGTTATGATTCAATATATTGAATCAGAATCTGCTTTATTGGCCAGGTGTCAGACACACAAGGAATTTGACTCTGGTACATCAGCTCTCAATGTGCATGTATATATCCCCATGCAAGGGGCAAGTAAACAGTAAACCAACATAAGGCTAGTATAACAAAATAAGTATTAACAAACAAATAAGCAGTATAAACAGACAGTAAACAATGCAGACAGACAAGGAATGCTCATTCTGAAATGAGATAAATAGGAATAAAAATATAGTACTTAAAAATAGAGACCTGTACGAATATGTATTATCTGTACGATGTATATTTACAGGTATTGCACTGAGGGTTATTGTCAAGTTATACTGTCATTGTTTAAATGTTCAGAGTGATGGCCTGGGCGACAAAACTGTCCCTGTCCCTGGTTGTCTTGGTGCACAGTGACCTGTAATGCCATCCAGAGGGGAGGAGTTCAAACAGATTGTGTCCAGGGTGTGAGGGGTCTGCAGTGATCCTCTCCGCCCTCCTTTTGACCCGTGCGGTGTACAGGTCCTCCATGGAGGGCAGGTGTACACCAATGACCTTATCTGCAGTCCTGACTGTCCGCTGAAGTCAGTACTTGTCCTGTTTGGTTGCTTAGCCAAACCAGACAGTGATGGAGGTGCAGAGAACAGACTCAATAATTCCTCTGTAGAACTGCATCAGCAGCTCCTGAGGCAGGTCGAACTTCCTGAGCTAGTGCAGGAAGTACATCCTCTGCTGTGCCTTCTTGGTGGTGGTCCTGATGTTGGATATCCACTTCAGGTCCTGGGAGATAGTGGAGCCCAGGAACTTGTAGGACTTTACTGCTGATACAGTGCTGTCTTATGTTCTGTATTATTATTATTATCTACTAATAATTCTTATATATTTTATGTAATTTATTTTGTCTACTATTTAATTCCTGTTTATTTTTTAATTTGATATTTATTTATTTAAATTAATTTGTACCTAATTTTCTTAATCTGCCTTATTCTCATTTATTTTTTAAAGCACTTTGAATTACTTGAGCCTTTATGTAAGGTGCTATCTATGTAAAGTTGATGCGCATGTCTCATTCAGTGATTGGGACTCGGTCTCTGTCCATGAGCGACTACCTGGTTGGCCTTGAGAGCAGCGGCTGGCTTCGGCATATCAAGGCCATTGTAGACGCAGCCGTCTTTCTCGTCAAGGCACCCCCCACCTGTGGCATCTTCCTATAGTAGTCACCATAATGACTGCCATAGACAGTGACCATCAAGGACTGTTTGTTTTTGTTTAAATCATTTTACAGTATTTCACTGTCTGTCTTCTCTTCAGGCAGTGACAATTGAAGGAGCCAGTGTGTTGGTTCATTGTTCAGATGGATGGGACAGAACGGCCCAGGTCTGCTCCCTGGGGGTGCTCCTCATGGACCCTTACTATCGTACCATCAAGGGCTTCATGGTATGAGTGTAAACACACTAAGGCTGTGTATTGGCAGAAATCTGGCTATATGATGCATGTCATGATAGGTTATGATTCAATATATTGAATCAGAATCTGCTTTATTGGCCAGGTGTCAGACACACAAGGAATTTGACTCTGGTACATCAGCTCTCAATGTGCATGTATATATCCCCATGCAAGGGGCAAGTAAACAGTAAACCAACATAAGGCTAGTATAACAAAATAAGTATTAACAAACAAATAAGCAGTATAAACAGACAGTAAACAATGCAGACAGACAAGGAATGCTCATTCTGAAATGAGATAAATAGGAATAAAAATATAGTACTTAAAAATAGAGACCTGTACGAATATGTATTATCTGTACGATGTATATTTACAGGTATTGCACTGAGGGTTATTGTCAAGTTATACTGTCATTGTTTAAATGTTCAGAGTGATGGCCTGGGCGACAAAACTGTCCCTGTCCCTGGTTGTCTTGGTGCACAGTGACCTGTAATGCCATCCAGAGGGGAGGAGTTCAAACAGATTGTGTCCAGGGTGTGAGGGGTCTGCAGTGATCCTCTCCGCCCTCCTTTTGACCCGTGCGGTGTACAGGTCCTCCATGGAGGGCAGGTGTACACCAATGACCTTATCTGCAGTCCTGACTGTCCGCTGAAGTCAGTACTTGTCCTGTTTGGTTGCTTAGCCAAACCAGACAGTGATGGAGGTGCAGAGAACAGACTCAATAATTCCTCTGTAGAACTGCATCAGCAGCTCCTGAGGCAGGTCGAACTTCCTGAGCTAGTGCAGGAAGTACATCCTCTGCTGTGCCTTCTTGGTGGTGGTCCTGATGTTGGATATCCACTTCAGGTCCTGGGAGATAGTGGAGCCCAGGAACTTGTAGGACTTTACTGCTGATACAGTGCTG
>NW_018127958.1:439459-452122 GCF_001952655.1 Monopterus albus
GGGGGGGGCTGGAGGGAGGGTGGTGATTGTCGGGGGAGCAGATGCTGGGTCTGAGGTGGGGAGGGTGAGGGGTGAGTGTTTCAAACCTGCAGTAGAACACATTCGTCTGCCAGTTGATGGTCCTCCACAGCAGGGGAGGATGGTTTCCCATAGGCAGTGATGGGTTTCAGGCTCCCCCACACAGACGAGGGGTGATTGACTGAAACCTGAGCTTTCAGCTTTTCAGAGCTGAAAGCTCTTTGCTACTCTGATCTCCCTTGTGTGGATGCCAGCATAGCAGATACTGGTATGTGATTATGTTAAAAGGTCACTTCACACTGAAATTGATGTTTTTGTTTTTCTTAAAAGCCACAGTGTGAAACTTGTAAATGTATTGGTCCCAGGACCTGGAATCATTCTTGCACTGCTTATCAGTCAGTTTTAAAAGATTTTGAGCAGCTTATCAGTTCAGCTTGCATAGTTTGAGCATCTCACGCAGAATTTACGTCCAGCACCCATAAATGCGTCTTGTGTGAAGAAGAACAGGGAGTGTGGCACCGGGAGTGTGGCAGACCTCACTAAGTGTCAAGGTCTCGCTGTCCCTTTGATGTTGCAAAGGCAGCTGGAGAAGGAATGCGAATTGTTAAATGTGAGATAACGGTATGAGTTTCATGGATTGTATTGTATCACTTTGGTATAAAGGGACTGCCCCTTTACCAGTTAGTTAGAGAAACTCTGTGCATCTGGAAAGCTGTGTATGATTTCTCTCCATGCTGCATGAAATAAAGAATCTTTTGAAGCTACTCTTCAGTCTCCAGACATCTTTATTGGGTCCTGCCCTATTCCCGCAACCACAATAAGAAATTATAAATGAGAATAAATGACAATAAACAAACCTGTGGTGCTGTCTTTCTTCTACTTTAAACCATACATCTGTACAGATCAGCCGTTGTGATCTGGAACTTTAAACCTTTGTACTCTCCAATTGGGTAGGCACCTCATACAACTCTGGGATGCCCTCATAAACTCTGTCTTCTTCTTCAGGCTCCGCTACATGTTGATTAATCATGATATTAGTAGTGAAACTGGTAGTGATCCTGTTCATGCACAGTTTAACACACATTATGCAATAAACATTTCTAGACAACAAATCTCTGAATATCTATCTAACTAAGAAATTACCTAACATTGTGTAGCAGTTGTCCAGTGTGACTTTGTCCCTGGTGGGACAGGTGACGTGCTGTCTGTATTTTGGCAGTTCGTGGGTGAGATTTGCTCTGTTAAAGTCCCCTAGAACAATGAGTGGAGGGTCAGGATGTTCTCGCTCCAGGCTAGTTATCAGTTCTGCTAGGAGCCGTAGCGCACTAGCGTTAGCCTGCGGTGTTATGTACACTCCCATTAGCATGAAAGTGTTGAATTCACGGGGAGAGTAAAAGGGTTTGCAGTTGATAACAAGAGTCTCTAGGTCTGCGGTACATGTCCTCTGTAGCACTGTGACATCTGTGCACCAACCTTCATTTATGTAGAGACAGATTCCCCCTCCTCATGTTTTCTCGGACAGCTCCTTTACACGATCCGCTCTGAACACCTGGAAGCCCGATACTTGTATCGTGCTGTCCGCGATGGAGTCGCCGAGCCAGGTCTTTGTGAAGCACAAAGCAGCAGAGCGTGCAAAGCCAGAGTTTGTCCTGTTGAAGGAGTTCATCTGTCTTGTTGACCAGGGAGGGGAGATTTGCTAGGCGGATAGACTGGGCCCCTCTCTGCTGTAGCCTGACCAGTGCTCCTGCCCACATCCCTCGATGGCGTTTTCTCCAGATCTTGTAGATTGCAGCTGCGCCTCTAATCAGAATGTCCATATAGCATTATTCATTCACAAAAGTCGGAGAAAGGTAGTTCGGTGTAGTTGTCCGATATTTAACAGTTCTTCTCTGGTAAACGTAATCTGGGATGAGTTGCAAAAGACCAAGAAAACAAAGAAAAACAACAAACACAAGAGAGCGCGAGTGACCAAGGCTGCCATCGACATCATCTTTAATGAATATTTGCAATTTTTTACATCTAATTTTAGGAAAATTGTCATTGTATAAAAACCACACCACCTTGTGCATAAAATCTTTTTGCAGTTTTGCAGTTTTATAACAAAGGAATTAGCATTTGCCTATATCAGTGTAAAATAAAATAAAACTCCTTGCAGGATTTTTAGCTAAACAAATTAAATACAGTAAATAAATCCACTGCAACAAAACGTAACGTGTAAACCATTCATTGAAATTCAGTAGTGTTTTCCAAAATCAATATAGCATCAAAAATCATATCAGTACACTTGTTTACTTGCTTCTTACTTCTGCTAGATATTTGTGTCTCTTGTTTCATGTTGGCTTTTCTCTCACATTTGCTTTCTAGGTACTGATAGAGAAAGACTGGATCTCCTTTGGTCACAAGTTTGCAGAGAGGTCAAGTTTCTACTGATAACTTAAGCTGAGACATCAGTGTTTGCTATTTGGGCAGATTCAAGTGGAATCTCTCAAGTGCATTTTCCCCACTTTCATAGTTCTTCATATTTTATGACTGTTTTATATTATATACTACATAAACACTACATATGTTCAGCCTAGTTAGGTCTTTGGTAGCTGTTATATGACTGTTATTGTATATTTGAATTGCATATGTCTAGGTGTGACCAGTTGGACGGGGATCCCAAAGAGGTGTCTCCTATCTTCACTCAGTTCCTAGAGTGTGTCTGGCAGCTGACCGAGCAGTTCCCTCAGGTGTGTGGGAGCGTGTGAGCTACATGACCTGTATATTGTATTTACACACATCTATAGCATGTGCCTTATGTGCAGTGTGGTATATTTTATTGTATTTACTTAATTATAACCCTCTCCTTAGGCATTTGAGTTCAGTGAGTGGTTCCTGCTGCAGATCCACGAGCATGTCCACTCCTGTCAATATGGAAACTTCCTTGGCAACAATGAGAGGCAGAGAGAGGAGCTGCAGTGAGTCCAACACATATGTTTGTGTAGAGTAGTTGCATTCTCCATTCTGTTGACTATGGGGATGACATCTCTGAAATATATCAGTCTATTTTGAAGGGATAACCTCTTTAAACTCTTCTGTGCAAAAGGAGAACACCCCTATTGCTAGATTCATCATCAGCTTTCTAATTTAGAGAGAGAATCCTCAACATTTGCACACAAACGTAGACAGGCATACCTCTTTAAACTATGTGGCCAAGCACGTAACCACTTCTAAAATAAACATATACCTGAGGATTGGTCAAAATGTACTTTTCATAAACATACAGTACACAAAACCTAGATTAATTATTTGGGGAGGAGAAAAAAATCGATTCACATAGGAATTGAGATTCATACCTTATTATATATTGTATCTCTGTAACTGCTGAACTGTTTTCCAGGCTGAGAGAGCGGACTCACTCACTGTGGGCATTTCTAATGAGCGAGAAACAGAACTACTTGAATCCGTTCTACAGCCCTGCGTACTCTGAAATGCACCCCGTGCTGGAGCCTTCTACACTGCCTTACCATTTCAAGTCAGTACAGCTTTCCTCACCTCCCTGCTGTTGTTGCATTATTTATAGTGCTGTACTTTAATTGTCCCTGTTATTCTACAAGAATTCATGTGTTTGTGTGCACCTGTGTTTTCAAGGTTCTGGAGGAACATGTACCATCAGTTTGATCGATCCATGCACCCACGTCAGTCTATCCTAAAAACTATTCTGACTCTGAGAGAAAACAGCCGCAAGGCAGAGAACACAGTGCAAGCACTGGAGAGTGTGAGTTGACACACAGTGATTCTCTTTGTGTATCCCATGGGCTGTCGCTGTTCTTCTCCATGTTTGTTTTTATCATGATGATGACAGGCAATATGTGCATGCGCAGAGGAGTAAGACTTTTATTTAACAAAGCACATGATGGAGGTTGTATGGTCAGAGATTAGATATGAATTGGAACTAAGACCATAAATGGAAGTGGTCCTGGTCTGATCTGAAATACTGATTTGGTTTGTTCACACATCCATGACAAGATCAGATCCAAGTCACTTAGAGGGGAAAAAATGGATTTGAATCGCTGCACCATGTAATGTGAATGTGGCAATAAACTGTATATTTCAGAGTGCCCATGCCTCATCATCATATGTAGGAAAAACAAGAATTTCAGAGCATAAATCAGCCATGAGTGACGTCTATGTCACTGCTCCTGTTGCTCGCTGTTTTAAAGAGTGATTCTGTTTCCCAGTCCTGCAAGTAAACAGAGGTGGTAATCTAGAAACACTACTGCTTCAGTGTGAAACCTTCTGGATTTTCACATTACATGCCATGTCCCCCGTTAATTTAAATGAGTTCAACTTGTATCATTGCTTGAAACAACCAAACACTTTTGTCTTGCACTACAATGCCATTTGATGCTTGACCTGATCTTTTTTTATTGCAGTGTACCACAGACGTTCATTACTGATGTAGTTTTTGTAGTCTTTGCTGCTTGGAGGTTATGCTTTTGGAATTACCTGTTTGAGCCACATTAATTATTCAGCTGTTGACATGTGACAATTTGAACTGAGTAAAAAGATCTCAGTGATTTGGGTGTGCAAACCCTCTTTTTTGTGCTAACAAGATGAAAAAGTGTTGCAACTCTTGATTCACACTTCTGAATGAAAACATCTTTGTCTTTGTCATCTTGTTCCTCTGTCTTTGTCCAGAGGCTCAAACAGCTCGGTGTGACCCCCAGTGTGACACTAGAGCACCCTGCGCTTCCTCCCACCAGAGAACAGCGCTCCAACTGCAACACCATCCTGTCACGTCCGGACTCCCTCATACTGGGGGCACCCATCAACCACAAAGAAGTGCAGCGGCAGGTAGAGGAGGATGAGCAGGAGGAGGTGGGAGAGGAGGCTACAGAGAGCACTGACACAGAGCGAACAGTAGAGGGCAGCAGTGGCACAGAGAGTAGGAAGCAGAGCTATGGAGAACTGGAAGGGACATACAACAAAGATCTGGCCAAAGAAGAGCCAGCTGTTGTCAATCTGGAGTTTGGTGTGGCACATATGACCTACTAAGATTAAACAAGGGGATTATTATCACAACCTGAGGGATAGTCACAGTTGAGAAAGGGTGTTTACAATAAGTCCAGGTGTGTCAACAGAAGCTTTTGTTCAGTATGTGATCATGTGCTGATTACACAATGGTCCTGAATGAGTCAAGCGGGATATGTGGTTTGTCTGTATAGTCTGATTTCTTTGGAAGGCCTGGTTGTTATGTCATATACTGCACTTATATAAAAAGGCTTGTTTTTTTAAATGAATGTTAAAAACCACTATAGAGAATTAACAAATGGAACAGGATAAGAATAAATTCATCCAACACATGGTGAGTCTTCTAGTTTGTTCAGTTTTCTAATCCAGTTTTCAAAAGTGGTCTTGGTATTCCTAACAAATGGTTACATTTTCTAACATGAAAGCTCATAAAAATCACATTTTTGGCACCAGAAATATTTCATCTTATCCAAATTTGTAAATCTAATCGGAATATTTTTTAACCTGAGCTGGTTTACTCCAATCTGACTGATGAAAAAAACAAAACAAAATCACATAATATAATCTGGTAAGTATGCTGAACCAAAGTTTGGTTGAACCACTAGATGTATCCTGGTTTTGAAATGCAGTCACAACTAATTTCATTTATTCAACTATTACTGTGACAATGGACAAACGGATTGTGACATCCATAGCCTGAAAAGGATGAGCTGTTAGCTGTGGCCCTCAGTGAATATTTATTTTACCTCACATCAGATAAATTAACCCAACAGTATTGATCCCAAAATCCTACTGGTCTTCTTGTGTACCATGTCAGTGATTTACTTACGACAGCAGACCCTGGTAAATGGCCACTGTTATGGGCTCACAGAGTACAGACAACATCTAAAGTGACTTAATCTGCTTGCTGAAGTAATGTTAAAGACATGGCTTGTACTTTAAGTGGATTTTTTTCAAATTTTGGTAAAAAAAAAATCCATAAGTTTCTTTTTGCCATTGTCATGTCTTTGACCATGAAATGATCAAATCCCATATTTTTATCTGGGTTAGTTTTACTGAGAAAGCCCTGGGGATGTGGCATGTGAGTTTAGATCAGAATTTCACATTTATGAGCCAAACTGTGCGTTTTGTTTGGCAAGACCTTGATTGTTCTGTGTTAATTCCAGACTAAGGTTGTAACTTTGCTCTATATCAGAGCAGAGAGGATTTTATCTTCTGGACTGGATTTACTGTACAAGCAAATGCCTTCCTCAATCAGTTTGCTGCAGGAAGCCAGGATGTCAGCAAATTCATAATGATCTACATATATTTACATGTTTCCTTCTTTGGCACTCAAGGCAACAACCTCACAATGCAGAATTGTTCATTCTGTTTTTTTTTTCAGCCTGCCTGTTTCTGAATACTCAGTGGAATTGTCAGAATGGTGAGAACTACCCACTGTTAATAGAGGAGAACCCAATTAAAAGGCCAGTATTGTAAGGGTGCAAGTAAGTCTTTATTAACATTAACAAATGAGCTGAGAGGTGAGTGCCAGTAGTGGTGTTGCTCTGACAAGGCCCGGAGACAGTAGACACAGTGTCCTCCACAAGCAGGAGTCCTGGTTTAGCAGCAGAGAGAGTTCAGTAATCCAGAGAGGCAGAAACCAGGGCACACAGCATTACATGGCAAGACAGCAGAGAAGCCAAGAGTTCAATCCAAAAGGTTAGAATTAAGTTCACGTTTCTTAAGGGGCTAGGCTGAGACGTAGTCGAGATTTAGTTCCAAGGGTCTGGGGGTACTCACAGTCTTGCAGGGGCAAAGTAGAGGCGTAGTCGAGGCACAAACCAAATGTCTGGTTACAACAGCACAAGAGATTTCAGGTTTAGACAGGCTGGAGCATCAAGCACACAGTCAGGACAATCTGGCAGCTTCTCTGAGGGATGAAGCTGCCTATAAAAGGGCGAGCACAGGTGTTTTCAGTTGGCACAGGGGAGGACGATTGGTGTAACGAAGGTAAAGTGAACAGGAGTGAGGGTAGGGTGGAATAGGAAGTGTCAGGTAAAAATAAGAGCCAGTTACTGGAATTGGAGCTGGAGTTCATGACAGGAATTTGTGTTTGCACAACTGGCAGTGAACTAGTTGCTGCTTCTCTTCACTGTCCTCACATACTGTAGGAATAAATGGAGTTTCATGCACAAAGAAACATTCACACAGAAATGAGACCCAGTGCCAGGCCTTAGACAAGCCAGTATCTATGAACAAATAAATAAGTATTCAGATATAACAACATGTAGTAAAGAGCCTGGCAGTGCACTGTGATGGAACGTACATAGCCTTTGAACCAAGAAAATAAGGCATGGTTCATAAAGTACCCACACATATATAATCTCTGGTGCAAAGTGTGTTTTCACGCTTACATTCTTTTTTCGTCCATCTTTTCCTTCTCTCTTATTCTCTCACAATGTATCATGTAATTTTTTAAAGACTTGACCAGACTTTTTAAGGTGATGAGTCACTTATATACATTAGACTGATGAAAGCAATGGGCAGTAGAGGCCTATGAAGCCTTTTTTTAAATTACAAACAAATCTGTTTACAGTGTAAAGTTAATTTTATAAAGCAGCTTTAATAGGTATTAATTTATGTATTACTAAAATGCATTTAAAGTAAATGTTGCAATATCAGAGTATTGTTAAATTCTAAGATTATTTGGTTTAGGGTATTCTGGATTACATTATATGACACATTCCCACTGTTGACAAAGTGTAAGTGTAAAGCACCTCTAAAACTACTTTCACTGCTCTATGTATTAAAGTTGTCTCTGTAGCCTACCTAAGTCTGTTAGCTTGAGTTAAACACAACTGAAAACAGAAGCCTCTTCCAGAGGGAAGCTGCATAGGGTTCTCCCAGGGTCAGGCATCATGCACTTTGTGCTAGCAGCACAGTCTTCAAATCAAATCAAATTTTATTTGTATAGCGCCAAATCACAACAAAAGTCATCTCAAGACACTTTACAAAGTAAGGTCTAAGGTCTTACATAGGGAAAACCCAACAAATCCCCCTTGAGCAAGCACTTGGCGACAGTGGGGAGGAAAAACTCCCTTTAATGGAAGAAACCTCCGACAGACCCCAGCTCTTGGTGGGCGGCCTTCTGCCTCAACCAGTTGGGGTGAGTGGATAAAGGAAAGACAAAAGAAGAAAAGCAACAAGACGCAACAAACAAAGAAACACTGGTCAGGTCAATGTGGCTGGTGACTGCTCATCAGACGTAGAGCTTCAGGGCCAGGGCAACCTGCAGAAAAGTACAGGGAGAGAGAGAGGACACACTACGGGAGGGAGGAGACACAAAGTTAGTAATGTGTAATGGTGGCATATAGAAGCATAGGGAGAGGGGAGAGAAACTCAGAGCATCATGGGGCCCCCCAGCAACCTAGGCCTATAGCAGCATAGCTAAGGGAAGGCTCAGGGTCACCTGATCCAGCCCTAACTATAGGCTTTATCAAAAAGGAAAGTCTTAAAGTCTTGGGGACGAGGAGGAGATATTGTACTTACAGTCAACATAAACGCATCTTGTACAAAATTTCTATCTGCAGATACTTTTTTTTTATTAACAGTTTTACAATATAGCATTATTAGTGCGTAGCTCACTTTTAACCATGGTAAATCACCATGGTAACTGGCTGTGTTAAGGAGAACTGGATACTGGGTTACAAGATGGTGTCCTGTTCATTCCACTGAAAGTTGTTCAGTGGCTCCGAAAAAGTTCTAAACGTTTCAGGACACTGAACATAAAAAATTATACAGATGGTCTGCATAAATACTGTAGACCCAGACACATTAGTCAGATAACTTTGCATACATAGGCAGTGTTCACAGATTAGTATGTGATGGTGTTTGGCAAGTTAGTACCACTCCCTGTTGATTGCTAAGATAACAAAAAAAAGTCACAGGGATCCTAGGGGAATTATTAATGTACAAACATGAACTACTGTATGTGCTGACACACACACACACATATTGCTTAGATTAATCCAGAGCTGGAACACTCACTTTCCTGAAATACTCTGACCAACAGGACCCCTAGTGATGAAGATAAATAAGTGTGTGGAGGATGGTGTGTGTGTGTGTGTGTGAGAGAGAGAGAGAGAGAGGTGTTTTCAAGCATATTCCACTCCTGGCTCCATCCATCTGCCAAAGTCAAAATAACTGCTGATATTACTGAATTAGTATGTATGCTTTTAGTGTTGATTTACCTAAAGTTCAAACCACCGAATTGGTTGTATAAAGACCTTTGTCTTATTGCCTTTGTGTAGCATTAAGGAAAAATTACACAACTAAACTTTACTCATTAGTTTCACTTTAGCATGTAAAAGGCAATAGGTAATACATAGAGAAGGTTTTATAGGATAGGCAGACACTGTGTGGCCACTCATACACTACCTACAGTGAGGAAAACTAGACAATTTCCTTTGCTGAGAAGTTATTTGTATCTCTGGAAGAAGGGAGGACATGTGCAGTTTTATTTTAATCACAAATAATGACATATGCATAGAAACCTCTGGACCTCAAGGGGACCCCTCTATTAAACTCCTTAGTCTCATCCGAGACGGTGACAGGTCGGCCTACAGATAAAAGTTTGACCAGCTGGCCCTGCGATGTGTTCGCAACAATCTGGAGCTGAACACACAACAGCAGAGATGGGAGTGGATCCTACCTCCTACCCCCCTACCCCATGAGCCACTGATACAGTTCTACAGAGTTCACTTGTCTACTCCTTGCCTTACGGAAGAAGAACATTGTACATGCACATTGAGAGCCACTGTACCAGTCAAATTCCTTGTGTGTTAAAATCTGGCCCAACATTTTATTTTATTTTACATCTCCTTATCTGTTGTTACTACAGAAAGAAAGCCACTTTCGGTTTTTCCCATTTAAGGGTCGCCACAGCGAATCGTCACACTGACGACTTGCATGTTGACATTTGGCACGTGTATTACGCCGGATGCCCTTGCTGACACAACCCTGATTCGAACTCGGGGAGCAGCAGCAAGAGCTCTGTGCCTTAACCACTAGCCTATCTTATCTGTTGTTACTACACTGAACTAAATTATAAATGCAACGCTTTTGTGTTTGCCCCCATTTTTCATGAGCTGAACTCAAAGATCTACGACTTGTTCTATGTACACAAAGGGCCTATTTCTCTCAAATATTGTTCACAAATCTGTCTAAATCTGTGTTAGTGAGCACTTCTCCTTTGCCCAGATAATCCATCCACCTCACAGGTGTGGCATATCCAGATGCTGATTAGACAGCATGATTATTGCACAGGTGTGTCTTAAGCTGGCTACAATAAAAGGCCACTCTAAAATGTGCAGTTTTACTGTATTGGGGGGGTCCGAAAACCAGTCGTTATCTGGTGTGACCACCATTTGCCTCATGCAGTGCAGCACATGTCCTTCGCATAGAGTTAATCAAGTTGTTGATTGTGGCCAGTGGAATGTTGGTCCACTCCTCTTCAATGGCTGTGCGAAGTTGCTGGATATTGCCAGGAACTGGAACACGCTGTCGTATACACCGATCCAGAGCATCCTAAACATGCTCAATGGGTGACACATCCAGTGAGTATTGATTGATTGATTGATTGATTCTTTCAAACATGCAGAACAGAACAATGAACAAATGACAATAACACACATGATTACACATATCCAACCAATGCTAATTCAAAATCAGTTTGCTTACCCCTATTACATGTTTGAATGGAGTAGGAAGAAGTCAAACTTATCCAGTCCTACCCCATGACATCATAAGTTAGCTTAGTTGAGAACAAAGACCCTCTCCAAATTACTGACAATTGTCATGTCAGATTTTATTTATTTAATCAGTATAAAAACTGATGTATAAAACATTTATCTGCCATTTTATGGAGGGTTATTTTTTGCGCTAGTTTTAATACAAGGTAACTGTAGTCAAATGAATTTTCACAGCATAGCAATCCAAATGTCTTTTTCCCAGTGGGTTGTACATAACTTCAGACCTTTGGTAAGTTGTTTATTTTTCCGTAATGAAGCCATTACAACTTAAAACCCCTTTATAAAGAATTAGAGCCCATCATGACAGGATTAAACAGTTGGGCCCCAGGGCAACATTTTGCTATTAGGCCCCTTCTGTGACCCTGTCTGACTACCATCTTTGAAATGTGTATGTCTTTTGCCTCAAAGTTTGCATAATGTCCAGGGTATCTTACTTCTGTGGTGGAATAATACTGAAATCAATTTGTAGTAATGCAGGATCTGCTTTGGTTGATTTACTGCTCTAGTGATGCAAATGCCCCATTAAATATTTGCAGTTAATTAAATACAAACCCCTACTAGGAAATAAAACAAACAGTATCCCATTCATTCACTGCAAAATCAAACCTTGGTCCTGTAAATCAAGTCAAGTCACAAATCTTTATCGTCATTATGCATAGCACAACGAAATTTTTTCTGGCAGCTCTCTGCTTCAAAAACAGACATTATTTATATAACACACAGTTGTATAAGTCAATATAAAAATATGAACAAACTAGAGAAATGCATTTCCTGTT
Source organism: Monopterus albus (assembly GCF_001952655.1). Classification (NCBI taxonomy): domain Eukaryota; kingdom Metazoa; phylum Chordata; class Actinopteri; order Synbranchiformes; family Synbranchidae; genus Monopterus; species Monopterus albus. The sequence continues at coordinate 451,059 of NW_018127958.1, forward strand.
GAAAATGCGTGTGGATGCTATGTGTTGAACAATCGCCCTGAAAATGCTGAACATTTTGACACCTGAAAGGCATATCTACCTGAAAGTATGCTGAAGTACAATTTTCTTGTTAATTTGAACGAGGCAAGATTTTCAAAATAAAGCTAAATATTTCAGAAGTGTATAAAAATTCTGAAGAGAAGCATGAATGTCCTGGGAGACTTGAATGTTTTGATACCTGAAATACATGAAAGTATGCTTAAGAAGAATTTCCCCATTCATTTGAAAGGGGCAAACTTTTCAGAATAAAGCTAAATATTTTAAAAGTGTGATGTTTTGAAAAATTGTTAATAAAAGCATGAATGTCCTTGAACAGCTGAACATTTTGATACCCAAAATAGCTGAACGTATGCTGAAGTAGAATTTTCCCATTCATTTGAATCAGGGAAAACATTCAAAATAAAACTAAATATTTCAGAGGTATGAAGTTTCGAAAAATTGTGAATAAAAGCATGAATGTCCTTGAGAAGCTGATAATTTTGATACCTGAAATAGGTGAATGTATGCTGAATTTGAATATTCCCATTCATTTGAATGGGGCAAAAATTTCAAAATAAAGATAAATATTTCAAAGGTATGAGATTTAGAAAAATTCTGAAGACAAGCATAAATGTACTTGGAGAACTGAACATTAAATATTTCAAAAGTATGAAGTTTAGAAAACTTCTGAAGAGAAGCATGAATGTCCTTGAGGAGCTGAACATTTTGTTAGCTGAAAGTATGCTGAAGTAGAATTTCCCCATTCATTTGAATGGTGCAAGATTTTCAAAATAAAGCTAAATATTTCTAAAGTATAAAGTTTAGAAAAATTTTGAAGAGAAGCATGAATGTCCTATAAGAGCTGAACATTTTGATACTTGAAATTTAGCTGACAGTATGCTGAGTGTAGAATTTCCCCATGTGTTTGAATGGGGCACGATTTTCAGACTATCTGGCCATGCAAGAACTGGGATGTTTTCAGCTTCCAGGAATTGTGTACAGATCCTTGCAACATGGGGCTGTGCATTATCCTGCTGCAACAAGGT
>NW_018127958.1:452180-455858 GCF_001952655.1 Monopterus albus
ATTCAAAATGCCATCAATAAAATGCACCTGTGTTTGTTGTCCATAGCATATGCCTGCCTGTACCATAACCCCACTGCCACCATGGGCCACTCGATCCACAACGTTGACATCAGCAAACCGCTCACCCACACTACAATATACACGCTGTCTACCATCTGCCCTGTACAGTGTAAACCGGAATTCATCTGTGAAGAGAACACCTCTCCAAAGTGCCAGACGCCATCGAATGTGAGTATTTGCCCACTCAAGTCGGTTACCACGACGAACTGCAGTCAGGTCAAGACCCCGATAACGATGATGAGCATGCAGATGAGTTTCCCTGAGACGGTTTCTGACAGTTTGTGCAGAAATTCTTTGGTTATGCAAACCGATTGTTGCAGCAGCTGTCCGGGTGGCTGGTCTCAGATGATCTTGGAGGTGAAGATGCTGGATGTGGAGGTCCTGGGCTGGTGTGGTTACACGTGGTCTGCAGTTGTGAGGCCAGTTGGATGTACTGCCAAATTCTCTGAAATGCCTTTGGAGACGGCTTATGGTAGAGAAATGAACATTCAATTCACAGGCAACAGCTCTGGTGGACATTCCTGTGGTCAGTATGCCAATTGCATGCTCCCTCAAAACTTGCGACATCTGTGGCATTGTGCTGTGTGATAAAACTACACATTTTAGAGTGGCCTTTTATTGTAGCCAGCCTAAGGCACACCTGTGCAATAATCATGCTGTCTAATCAGCATCTAGATATGCCACACCTGTGAGGTGGATGGATTATCTGGGCAAAGGAGAAGTGCCCACTAACAGATTTAGACAGATTTGTGAACAATATTTGAGAGAAATAGGCCTTTTATGTACATAGAACAAGTCATAGATCTTTGAGTTCAGCTCATGAAAAATGGGGGCAAACACAAAAGTGTTACATTTATAATTTTGCTCAGTATATTATCCTGTAACCCCATCCTCCTAGTGCTGTTGTAATATCTGGGATGGATTAGGTTTAATCTTATCTTGGCTATGGGTCATAATAAGTTGCTTGCACAAATGAATCATGGTGTTATTTTTTATGTGAGGGCAGTGACATTTTTTTCTATTTTAAGATCTTCACTCTGTCACCATCAGGAAAATCTCTGATATTCACAGTGTGCACATTCAGCATCTTATCATCTTATCCAATAACAGGCAGTGTTTTTACAGTCGTCTATCCATCCTTTCATGCAATCCTTCTGCTATACACACATACACAGCCACGTGCTTTTAAAATAACATCACACTTTGCATTCTGAGGTTCTTTGCTAGTGGGCATAAAGTGTTAAAGCACACTCAGCAGCTACATGCAGGTGTAGTGCAAAGGATGCACACATTATGCATTCACACACACACACACACACACACACACACACAGAATCCTTAGAATTAGAAAACACTGAGAGACAGAAAGTCACAGAGGAAATGTCTTCTAATTGTCCCACTTAGTGCTGAGCTTCACTCAAGGGGCTGAAATGAGTACCCTAGTTAGACAGATGAGAGTGGGGGGGATATTTACTTCTTCTTATTGACTCCAAAATATAAAACACTTGTAGGCCACTGCTGCTTTCTCACCAATTCCAACCAATTAAAACTGCCAGGTTTATGATTATGGTCTGTGGAATATGCAAATACTGTTCATTAGCAATGATGCTTTACTCATGTTGGGCTGCTTTAAACAATATAATGATGTGCATCTCCCTCTTAAGAAATTCTTTTGTCTTATCATGTGAAAAGTGAACCCTTTCATCACCCATCAATCCACCAGCCATCTGTTGCTCAGGGTCAGTTTCAAGTCCTTCCAATAGCCAGCTGGCCTGCAAACATGGCTGTTAGACATTCTGCTTAAGTGTATACCTGGGTTGACTGAGTTGACCATTGACTGACTGTGGACACAATATTTTTTGTACTTCAGTGCTTCAGACTGGAGAAACCCTCAAAATGTGCTTGATGTGGGTGTGAGTATTTCTGTGGAAATAAGTGTGTACGTGTCTGTATGCATGCTTGATATTACTGAAACTGTGATGCTCAAAACCTGTTTACAAATTTTATGGTGACAACTTGGTTTAAGGTTAGGTAGGGTAAATGTTAGGTTTAGGTCAAGCTAGGGTAGGGGTTAGGGATAGGCAAGTAGTGGTTATGGTATATCTCCAGGAAGTGAATATAAGTCAATGTAAAGACCTCACAAGGAATGAAAAACGTGTGTGTGCTGCCTCAGGCGAATGAACGCAGACACTGTTTGATAGCAGTTGGCTGGAAGAGAAGAGCCTGTGCCCATAGCAACTGAGGAGGAGGGGGAGGAGGAGGAGAGAAAACAGGAGCAGGGAAGGAAAAGAAGGAGGGGAGAGGAGGTTTGTAAGTGGATTGGGGTATCAGGGACATTCATGGGGGGTTGGGAAAAAAGAATAGGCTGTAAAAAGAGAGTGGATCACTTTCAGCTCAGAAAACAGGGGAATTCTAGGTGCATCCACCACAGACAATGGTAATATATATAGCATTCTTTGGAGAGCTACTTCTAAAAACTGGCTCAACAGGCTTATTGTGCATTCTGTAAAACCCATAGTTTGTCTTTGCACATTTTCAGAATGGTTTGTATTATCAACACCAAAATCATTTTATATTAATATCATGTTTTATTTATTTTTAACATAATAAGAAAAGGGCATGAACAACAAGGCAACAAGTTGAAGTTGCACATTGCTTTTCACTCCAGATACTGAACAGTTCATTGTTCTACATGCCCATGGAGACTCTGCTGCTTGGGGCTAACTGTATAGCTAATGTTAAATGAAAGATTGCACTCTTGGTTGCATGAATGGTTAAACACACACATACACACACACACACACACACACACACACACATACAAGTCAGACAACACAGTTTGGGCCAGACATATGGGCCATATGGCCTTAAGCCCTCTTCCATATGGATGTGTTTGAGTGCCCCAGGCTATGACAACACATCTAACTGTCATCCTATTATCTTAAATGTGTGTGTGGTGTGTTTTTCTTTACTTGTGGTAACTGAAAACTGGGAGCACTGTAGCATCACGGGACCAAAACAAGGATGTGTGTTGTATTCATATGTGAAGTTATGTTATTAACTACTCTGCTTACACTTGTTAAATTATTCCAAACTTCATGGCCCATGTTCCACAGACATGTCTTTAAAAATGTAACCATTTCACTCTGTCTTGTGACCTCAATGAAGAAGATCACATAAAAATACTGATCTCATTTCTAATCTGTCACAATCCATCAGCGAGTGCGTATCTCTGTTTATTTGACAAACACACTTGGGGTGGAAGCAGTGAATGTTGTGGGATTCTAAACTGATGAGCAGCTAAAAGAAAAGAGCAAACAGTCAATTGGTACTGTAACAGGGAAGGTAGAGGAAGAGGATGGGGGAGGAGGTGAAGAACAGATGCTGGCGGCTCGCCAACGCTGACGAAAGCTGCTTAGCCCATGCAGTTGCCATGGATACAGTGAAGAGCAGCACCCACCATGAGCGTGTGTGCCTGGGAGAGGGAGAAAGAGAGAGAAAGAGAGGGAGGGAGACAGAGAGACAAAATCAGCAGGCAGGCATTAGAGCCAGTCAGAGTGGGAGTGAAAGCACCAGGCAGCAGGGTGGAGAGAGAGAGGGAGAAGGAGAGTGTGTGTG
>NW_018127958.1:455887-473249 GCF_001952655.1 Monopterus albus
CTAGAGAGCTCAAAGAGGACAATAGAGTGGGAATAACAGAGTGCTAAATAATGGAGGTCCAGTCGGAGTGTGTGGAGCCTCCTGTGGCCACTCAGTGTGACCCCCAGCCTGCAGGGAAGATCAACAAAGCTGCCTTCAAACTCTTTGGAAAGCGACGCACCGGCTCTGGAATGGCTAGCTTCTTCTCATTCAGGAACAAAGGAGCAAACACCGGAAACAACAGAAATTGTGACAGTGGGAATTCTTTGAATGGAAATGGCTCAGCAGCATCGGTGGAGCTTGTTAGGAGCAAAACCCATGATGGACTAACAAGCTCTAACAACGACACTGATGGACGAAGAGGAGAGGCGCTTGCTAGCCTGGAGGTAGGACCAGTGAGGTCTCTCAGCAAATCGCTGAGTTTCTTCTCTTTACTCCGACGTGGGAGTTTTAGGTCGAGTGAAAATGGAGGGGCAGGGCTTGTCAGAAGAGGGAGGGGCCTAAAGGGCTTTTTTAGCAACATGCGATGGAGGCGCAAAGAAAAAACAACTGAGGGAGAAGGGGAAGAGGTGGAAGGTAAGAAAGAGAAGGATGGGGATATTGTAGACTCTGAAATGGTAAAGGATATTACACTCACCCTTGAACCACCTCTGCACCATCACCAAGAGGACTGTAGGAATGCAGAGGCAGAATTTAACCTCCAAGCAATAGAGACTCCTGCTACTAGTGTTACCATGACACCTCCACACTGTGTTGCCATGCCAGGGCCATCTCTTGAGCTAGACTCCTCCCTTCCTTACACACCCACTGACTCACCATTGCACCCTCCCATCCAAAAAGCCAAAGCCTCAGTTTCTAGTCTCACCCCCTCCCTTGTTACACTCCCCTTGGATCGTTGTAGCACAGGCGACCCGCCCTCAGAACCATCAGCTGACCGCCTCTGCTCTCTCCTCTTCACTGATGTTACATCCCTCAAGAGCTTTGATTCACTGACAGGCTGTGGTGACATTATTGCTGACGCAGATGATGAGGGGCCAGTGGGTAATGGGGGCAGCGGCACCAGCAGCAGCAGCAGTGGAGGAGGAGGGGGGAGTGTGGGAGCAGGTGCTGGGAGGGCTGTTGGTATCACCGGTGCCATATCCCATGGCTCACCATCCAAATCCTCTCTACCTACCCAGCTGACCCAGCCCATGTTTTCAGTTTCCCCAAGCTCAGTGCCTGCTTCCCTCCCAGCCCGGGCCCGGGTGTCGCCTCCACCACAGCAGCACCCAGCTGGTAGTGGTGTGGTGGCTTACATGGGTGGAGGGGAAGAAATGGCAAGTCCAGAAGGAGTGGATGATGCTGACATGCAGGGACTCTGGCACATGCTCCCCTCCACAGGTGATAACTCTCCTGCTTTAACCCGATCACATCAACCTCCTTCCACCATGCAAACTTCCACTTATCCCCCTTGTACCAACCCTCCCAGCCTTCCTTCAGCCCCCCGAAATTCAGACAGAAAGTTACCCCAGGTGAAGGCACTGGGGCTCAGTAAGATTCCAGTAGTTGGTGGAGCAGGAAGCAGAGCAGCTAACCTCCCCCTCCCTCACACACATGGCCGTCATCCCACATCACCTGGTGAAAAAGAGCCACAAAGTGATGAGGGCTACTGGGACACACCCTCAGCGACGCCCACAGCAACGCCTGATGAGAGCGGGTTGCAGCGTAACCAAAAGATAACTCTATCACGTGACTGTTGCTCTGGAGACCACCTGTATGACCTTTACAATGACCCCGAAGAGGACGAAGAGGGTGAGGAGCATGTAGAAGATGTGGATCTAAACAGTACTCCCCCAGCATTTACTGAAGATAAACGCAACCCCATTTCAAAAACAACCTTTCCTTCCTCCTCCTCTTCTTCTTCCTCCTTCCAATCAATGAAAGGGAGCACCAGCCTTCCTCGGGAATCCAAGATCCCGGTAAGCACCAGACAAACCTCACCGCCCCACTCTGTAAGCCAGTCAGCCCTGTCGTCTGTTTTAGAGGATGAATCTCCTCCACCGAAGACCCGAGCACCTCCCCCGGCTCGCACCAGAATCCCTGTATCCAAGGTGCCAGTCCGTTGTTCTGTAAACAAACCAGGCAGTACAACCAGGGGAGCTGCCCAGAAGAAGTAGTTGCTGTGAAATCGGTCCACTAAAACTCTAAGACTTGAGTGTGCATCACTATAGTGCCGTTTATGCAGGGCTAAAAAATTTCCCAGACAGAGGAAATTACTGAGCTGTAGATAACAGCCTATAAATTTCTGTCAAATCTTTAGAGCTCTCGTTCTTTTGTGTTTTGGTTTACACCAGGCTCGAACAGAATAGGTGGTTTTGTTCTCTTCAGGGAGTCAGGAGAAGGATCCAAAAAGCACACTTCATAGCCCTCACTGGAACTTTGGAGGTTGACTTGGAATAGACACACTGGTCTTGTAACTTCCTGGACAAACTCCTGATGCGCTGAGAATTCAACCTCCACTTTGATTCAGTTTGTAACTGCACACTGAAAAAAAAAAGAAAGAAAATCATCTTTATATCATTTACATTTTTCCTATGGAATTCCACGTGGTATAAATGAATTTGCTCCTAAGAACCTAATCTGATAAGTTTTATATAAGTTTGTCATTGTTACAAATGACCCCCTAAGCCTCTGATTGTAGAGCCAAAGTTAAATACATAAATAAATAAGGTAAAAACAGTTTTCATTTCACAGCCTGTAATAGTCTGGACTAAACTAAGCAGCCTGGGAAAACCCACTAATTTTTGTTTTGTTGTTGTATGTGTACTTTGTTTTTTGAAGATGGTCTTTTTCTGACTGCATACTGTATGTGCATATGTACAAAAGAATACTAAGATGTGAACCAGATTTACTACTCACCTACTCTGATGCGAAGCTACCCTGCAGAAGGCCACGTGACATCTTTTTTGGTTGGGGATTCCTCCTTTTTGTGAACTTGTTCATTTTATATTGTGGATGGATGATGTTTGGCTTCAGCCTGTTGCATCGAAGTCTCACCACTACCCTGCTGCATCACTGGAAGTACATGCATGATATGTCATTCTCTGGGATTTACAACTGATAAATTACCAATGGAAACCTGCAAAAATATCGCAATAAGCTACTTAGAGGGATCCCTTGCATTTATGCTTTAATATACACAAACACACACATTATTGTGTTTCCGTCACTTCAGGGGACATGACATTGACTTACCAAGTCAGAACTCTACAATGTATTAAACTACATTTTGGGGACTTGTTTATTCTCCATAAGGACATTGAGTCCCTACAACTGTAAACAGATGTATCTCCACTCCTGAGTAACACCCTTCAGCACACACAAACATCTTCTCTTCCTCTCTGCATGCAGTGCCACATGTGCAAGACACAAAGGTCAGGGAACACCGTCTGCTGTAACACTGACACATACTGTTCAGCCTTTGGCATTATCTTTATACAGTAGCTTCTGCACAGTGGGTGACTTTCTTCTTTAATGGCATGTGCAGAAACAACCATTTTTTTCTAGCTAGACCTTTCTTCTTCATTGGATGGATGCCATGGTTTTTATGCTCCTTCCTAAGTCATACTGCACAAATCTTAAACTGTGATTGCACCAGCTTCTTAATACTGTTCTTTCTTTATTCCTTTTTTTAAAATAAACATGCTGTATAGGCAAATGAATAGCTGGGAGGGAGGCATCTTTATGTTGTATCTGTATTTTAGCCAGTTTTAGAGAATATATCTGGAACTGTTTAAAAAAAAGGCAAGGAAACTCTGTCAGGGTTAACAATTAACAGCTTAGAATACAAAGGTAAATTTGGGAACTATTGTTAAATTAGTTCAGTCCATCCCCCTCCTTCTGCTTGCTGATGAATGAGGGAGGATGAATTGCAGTCCTCAAATGCTTTTTGTAATTAAGTGAGACAAGTTACAGGGAGCCGTGTTCTCCAGAGAGTTCTTTTTAATCCAAGCCATAATGGTGTCATTGACACTTCAGGGCCATCCTGTAGTTCATGGTAGCTTTTAGTTTCATTTAGAATGTGATGACTGGTCCACAACACTGCTCCATGTCCAGATATCTTTTCAGCCTCCTGCCTGTATCTTCACAGTGTGAAATCTTTCCACTTTTCATATCCATGGAGTAACCTGATCCCAGGCCTCTGGTATGAGTATTTATTACAACATAACAAGGGCACAATAAATGCCCTTTCATGTTTTCTCTATCAACACTGTTTGTTTGCTTTAGATACAGATAATTTCATTTTCTTTAGAGTGGCAGTTGAGAAATGAGTGGTTTGGAAAAGGAGTGGTTTGGATGACTGCCAACAAGCTAAACCTGTCAACAAGTTCTCTCTTTTGTTTGATTACAAACCTGGTACATAATGTGGTCATTTGCTGCAATCAAAAGCACATTATATTTTACTGTTGTCCCTGGTAGGCTAGTGGTTAAGGCGCAGCGCTCTCACCACTATATATTTTCCTTCTTTTTGTTACTGCCTGTATCTTCACAGTGTGAAATCTTTCCACTGTTCATATTTAATGAATGAAACTGTGTTTGCACTGATAAATGAGTTCCGGACTCTTTGTAAGCACATTTACATTTTAAAACATTACATGTAATACATTTTAATGTCAGGGTACTTGAATAATTAGAGGAAAACAAGATAGAGCCATTGTCGTCTCAACTACCCAACTACCCTCCTTCCATCTTTCCACTACCACATCCTAGGTACATAAATCCCAATGAGTCAATGGGGTTGGTGAGACATAGAAGTGCCTTTGTTAATGTGTAGTATGTAGCCTTCTTGTTGTGCTGTTGCATTTGGAGAAAGGCTTTGACTGGCTTGGGAGTAATAAGTTATCAGTACCTTTTACTGATTGCTGAGAAGAAAGCCTGATCAATTGTGTGCTGTTGTTCTCTGTGGGTAAAGACACATAGAGACAGGGACAGACAGCCAATATGATGACAGAGAGAGGCAGCTGACGCACAGCTATTACATATAAATATACAATGTGTTTGTGTCTGCATGTCAGATGGATGAAGAGGGGTTCTCATTATTTTTTGAGGAAGACACATGTTGCTAAAAAAGCTTATACAGGATGTTACTATAGTGCATGCGTGCATCCATGTGCAGTGAAGGGAGGATTTGGTGCAGTGAAAATCTTCTGTGTAATTGTGCAGCAGTGCCCCCCCCAGATCTAGCTCTCTATCGGTTTCTGCATGCTGAGGTTTATGTAAAAGCCTTACATAACACCATAACACTCACTTATATCAATCCACCAGATCAAAAGTAGCAATGCTGACCCTGAGAGTGGTGCATGTTGGTATGTGCTTGTGTGTCAGCAGAACTCATTATTAATTTACAACCCACAGTAAAGCAGTAGTAAACACTCATCCTGGGCGTTGGTGAGACACAGAAGTGATTTTGTTCTGTTTGCATAAGTCCTTATGCAAATCACCAAAGAAGAGAACAAGATTGCAAAACACACAACAAAAGAGGGAGAACAACACTTACTGAGAATATGAGTAAGGGTTTGTTTGGGTTCAGTGCTCTAAATGAGGCTTTTATTTAGCCTATGCAACTTTTGATGAACAGCTGCCTTAGTTGGCAATAATGAGGAAACTGTATGCTAAAACACAGTGTAATAGTTGCAGAGGAAAAGCAAAGCAGCCTCTGTAATGTCAGTTACACAGCAATATCTGTTTAAAGTTTTAAGCATTAGACCCACCATAAGCTACTGGCTATACCAGAGCAACTAAGGCAGTGGCAACACATCTCCTCTAAACAAGATATGCTTTATTGCTTATACGTTAACCTTTTTAGTTTTAAAACTGAATGTGTTATTTTATCTGTCTTAAAGTTTCACAACAGTGCTTTAATATGTGAAGGTAGATGTGTAGAAGAATAAGAAGCTTTATTTTATTATAACATGTACAACAAAATTTTATTTGGAGCCAAGGGCCCCAGGCTGCTGCATGCGGATGTGCCACCATCACGGGTAACTTGGGGCTTCAATGTCTTGCCCAAGGACACTTTGACATGTGGACTGCAGGCACAGAGATTTGAACTTCTGAACTTCCAACCGGAGACAACTGCTCTACCCACTGCACTACTGTCGCCCCATACGTTTATAATGTATACAGTAAACATTTAAATGATCAGTGTGTTGTAACAAGCTCTTTTCTAGTTAGCACCTGGAATTCTTTCAGCTGTCCAAATAAAAAGCTATAAAACTATAAAACAATACAAAGATTTTTTTGGCCTAAGCTAAAATGATATCTACTGCTGTTTAAATTTGTGAAACCGTCATTTTAACTATGCTATACTTTGTTATTATATGAAACAATGACAGCAGTCCAGTGACTCAGGCTAAAGAGATAAAATCATTATATCTTGGTTAAAATTGTAACATGATGAGATATTTATATTTTTTGATACAGCCAGTGAGGTAGATTTGTCTTGTAAAAGATAATGGAGACTATGAACCACAGGAGCACATTTTATCTTTTTGGAAAGACCCACTGGAACAAAATGCTAATAAAAAAGGAGTACAACGTACACCATACTGATAAAAAAACAACAATTGTCTTGCCAAGATAAACCTCTGTGTGTATGATGAAGCCAAAAACATCATTCAAAAGTTCTACCAAACATTCTGCAATGCTGCCTATCTACAGTTGTTCCCATGGTAACTCCACTAGGTCAGCCAATGAATAGAGGGGGCTGGATAGGAAGCAGAATGAATGAACACACACACACACACACACACATTTGTATAGCTATATTTTTGAAGACACTCAAAGTCATAATGTTTTCCCTAATCCTTACCCTAATCTTAACCATCACAACTAAATGTCTCCTCCCAACCTACATGTTGACATCTTGATGTAGCTGTATAAATATTGAAAGATATTTCCCAGTTACTCTTAACCAGTGAAACTCAGAGAGACGAGGCGGTCCAAGTGGATACAAAAAACCGTGCTGGTTTATTCAAAGGATCACAGGTAAAATTAACATTACACGCTCAGGTATCCTTCACCTCCAAACTGCGCGCAGGCAGATGAAGAATGAAAGACCCCAAACCCAACAGGCCTGTACATTATATCTGGTTTGGGCTAACCCCATTCTACACAGGGACGTCAAACCGTGGCGTCACCTGATATGCCAGCTTTACAGCTGAGCGTAGCAGTAGTCAAAACATGGAGAAAATCAATGTGTGTGAGTGTTGATTAAGTGGTGTGTATCTAAGAACATACAGGACATTCAGGGACATGTCCGGACATTAGGCCTAAGAAGATATTATAATTAAGATTACGGCTAAACATATCTTACAGTAGCCACTTTCGATCTAGTCATCCTTAACCATAAACAACCTGGAGTAACTCCTGGAAATGAGTAAGCATTTAACAGCCTGAGCTAGACATCCTGTCTACACTAAAGACATTTCTAATACATAAAGTATCTATCCAATATCTTTCTGACAAAAAAATACCTAACAATATATTCTGTTTCTCCCTCACCCCAAAGCCTCACCCTCCTACTTGTCAGTCTGAGAAACCTTCAACAAGAACATTTGTTCTCTAAACAGTGCACTAACCTTTAGGCACACATATAATGTTCTCTGACCACACCCTCCATCCTCAAGGACCTCACCTACCCTGAGCATGTACTGTTTATACCGCTACCCTCCGGTCGGAGGCTCAGGAATGTGAAATGCAGGACCTCTAGACTGAAAAACTCTTTCTTTCCATCAGACTCCTAAACAGGATCCTGACTCAGGATCTACCTCATGTAATTCCATCTGTACTGTTTACATACTCAGTTTGCACATGCATAATTGCACACTCACTGCTAAATATTTGCACTTCATGGCTCCCATGTAACATATATTCTCTCTGCATTATACTGTGTTCTTGTTGTATTTTTATTTGCTCTTTCACTTGTTGCTTTAAAGTCCCTTAGATTTGTGTTACTGCCTATTTAGATTTGTGTTATTGCTCATCTACTTTATATTTCACTTGTATTGTGTGGCATTCATGTGGACGCAAAGTAAGAATTTTATTGTACAGGGAAACACGTTCCCTAACTGTGCATATGACAAATAAACACTTTGAGCTTGACCTTTGACCTATACGTAACTGGCACAATGGTGTCTTGTCCGTCTCCTTCAATTATACCTGTTACCCACAAAGTACTCTGAACAGGGAGAGAAACAAACTCAGTATCAAAATCAGAATCGGCTTTACTGGGCAGGTGTGTTGGACACACAAGGAATTTGACTCTGGTACATCAGCTCTCAATGTATATGTACATATCCCCATGCAAGGGGCAAGTAAACAGTAAACCAGCATAAGGCTGTGTAATATAACAAAATAAGCAGTATTATCAGCAACAAACTGTGCAAACAATGCAAAATAAGCAGTATAAACAGACAGTAAACAATGCAGACAAAGGAATGCTCATTGTGAAATGGGATAAGTAGGAATAAAAATAGAGTACTTAAAAATAGAGACCTGTTTGGATGTGTATAATCTGTATAAGGTATATTTACAGATATTGCACTGATGAGGGTTATTGACCAGTCATACTGTCGTTGGTTAAGTGTTCAGAGTGATGGCCCGGGGGACAAAACTGTCCCTGTCCCTGGTTGTCTTGGTGCATAGTGACCTGTAACACCGTCCAGAGGGGAGGAGTTCAAACAGATTGTGTTCAGGGTGTGAGGGGTCTGCAGTGATCCTCCCCGCCCTCCTTTTGACCTCTGCGGTGTACAGGTCTTCCATGGAGGGCAGGCTTGCACCAATGACCTTTTCTGCAGTTCTGACTGTCCACTGAAGTCTGTACTTGTCCTGTTTGGTTGCTGAGCCACACAGTAAGACAATCTGGAGATTTTAAAAATGGTACTCAACATGTTGTTTCAGTTCTTTGGGGTTCTGGGGGAGAAGAACTGAATACTGGGTATTTCTCACCAAAATATTTAGAAAAACAAGTCCTTCAACCAAAACAACAATATACAGTACATCATTTGGCTGCTTTAGAACACGGCCCATAGGACCCTTCCACTGGCGCACTTTCCAGACCTTCCTCATCATGGTAACAATTATAAACACAAGTTTATGATTTTACAGGTGTAGGACCAAAACTACTGTGTTTGGTTAGAAAACAATCATGGTTTGGATTAAAATAACCTTTCATAAACATGCAATAAGGTTGTAGAACAGTCACTGAAGTTTCCACTGTTATACATTTTTAATCCATGGAGGATTTTTATTTGTAAAACCTTCCCAGAGCCTAGAAAAGAGTTTTATTTTCATGATGTAATCCCAGCGTGGGCAAAGTGGAAGTGTGCAGACAGGGGCTGTGGAGAATACACACTGCATTGCACAACATGGAAGCAAGCTCAAATTTGATTTTTTTCAAAATTTAATTTAATTTATTTTTGCCATATGTGCCAGGAAATCAAATTTCAGTGGGAGTAATGGGGGCTATCTTGTAGCCCCTCCTAATACATCCATGCTATAGAACCTGTCATTATATTGTTGCTGTGGTAAAGTGTATACATGAATTCTGACTGGTGTGGTTCTGCAACTCTAACTGAAGGGAGCTGTAAAGTCCTCTTGATGCAAATATAAATAACAGTCTGTCACTAGAATCATGGACTAAACCTTTAGAGTGAATTGTGCTTACACATTTTATACATTAAAAAATTAGCTATAAATACAGAATGTCTTACATTCGCTGAACTTTAGCTCAAATATATTTTTTATTCACTTGAACAGACACACACGCACATCCATAGGTTCACATACGTAGCCCTACACCAAGAAATATGGACCACTCAGTGATTGTAACAACAAAAAACCACTTGAGACAGATGAGGTTGAGTGTGACACTGTTTTTATCAGAACCCTGTGACTGAAACACCACTGAAATGATCATCGCCACCAGTCCAGGATCTGCAGATTTCATTCTCATTCAGCTTTGTGGAGCCTCAATATCCACAGTGATAAAGGTGTACAGTACATCTTTCACAATAGCCTTGACTGTGTATCTGAGGGAATTAATCCCATCCGCATTCATGTTCAAGCTAGCCAGACGAAGTTTGAAAGGGTTGTTGGGATTTGCCTCATTGTGCAAGTCTCTTTGATGCCTGATCATCTTGTATTTTCCTGTCGCCAAATCAGGCCGAGAAATGGTCATTCCACGTGATTTAATTCGCTCGTGGATATCATCATCCTCACCACCCCAGCCCCAGTAAGTGTTTGGGAAGCCATTAATCTTCAAGTACTGGTCTCTGGATAAGGAGGAAACTCCACCAAAGAAGGTATCATAAGGCATGTTGAAATTAAATTTGTCCATAGCAACAGCCAAGTGACGGGGACTTTCAAAACATCTATAGAGATTCCGATCATCTAAGGGGATCAAATCTATGTCAGAGAAGACAAAGCAGTCATAATCATATTGCTTCATTGCTTCAGCATAGCCAACATTCATCAGTTTAGCCCTGTTGAACACGCCCTCTCCATCCTGGTTGATGATATACACAGTGTAGTCCACCTGCTGTCGCTTTAGTATAGGATGCAGGTAATACAGCCAGTGCCTCAGGTGGTCATAACGATTTCGGAAAGGAATGATGAGTGCCACCTAAACAAGTAAAAATAAATACTGTAGATATCAAAGAATACAAGAGCTGTAGCAAACACACATGGCCCTTAGTGTTTTAATGGTTAATAAACATTTACTAATATGTAAAATACAGTGCTAATATTCAGTATTTTAGCAGTGAATTGTAGAAAGTGGCAGAAGTTCTGTTTTAATCACAAAGGTTAATAAAGAGGTTAAGGAAAGTGCATGCACCTCCCCATAACAAACCTCTTTGCATCAGGTGCACAGGCCAAGCTATCATAGTAGAGATAATAAACTAGAGCCCCCACACTGATAATGTTTTTATTGTATGGATGCTGATTCAGCATCCATACCATGTTATTCCTGTTTTTTATTTATTATTCTTCTGTATGTTTTTTGGCCCTTAACTACTTCAGCACACTTTCAGCCAGAAAAACCATTCAGGCATCAAAATGTTCAGCTTATTCAGGACATGTATACAACTTTTTTTAATAACTTTTATACTTTTTAAAATATTCTGCTTTATTCTGGAAATTTTGCCCCATTCAAATGAATAGGAAAATTCATTCATTCATCTTCTATACCACTCTGTCCCAAATGGGGTTGTGGAGCCAATCCCAGCCAGCAATCAGGCGAGGGCAGGGTACACCCTGGACAGGCCGCCAGTCCATCTCAGGGCTGACACGCAGACAAACAACTGCTCACACGCACTGGCAATTTAGAGTCACCTAAGGCGCATGTCTTTGGACAGTGGGAGGAAGCCGGAGTACCCGGAGAAAACCCACACAAGCATGGGGAGAACATATAAACTCTGCACAGAAAGGTCGTGAACCTGCAACCTTCTTGTTGTGAAGGAATGGAGCTAACCACCGTGCCACCGTGCTGCCCCAACAGGAAAATTCTACTTAAGCATACTTTCAGCTATTTCAGGTATCAAAATGTTCAGCTCCTCAAGGACATTCATACTTTTATTCAAAATTTTTTTCAACTTCACACCTTTGAAATATTTAGCTTTATTTTGAAAGTTTTTCCCCATTCAAATGAATGGGAAAATTCTACTTCAGCACACTTTCAGCTATTTCAGGTATCCAGATGTTCAGCTCTTCAAGGACATTCATGCTTCTATTCAGAATTTTTCGCAACTTCATAAATTTGAAATATTTAGCTTTATTTTGAAAATCTTGCTCCATTCAAATGAATGGGAAAATTCTACTTCAGCATAATTTCAGGTACCAGAATGTTCAGCTCTTCGAGGACATTCATACTTCTATTCAGAACTTTTCAAAACTTCATACTTTTGAAATATTTAGCTTCATTTTGAAAATCTTGCACCATTCAAATGAATGGGATAATTCTGCTTCAGCATACTTTCAGCTAGTAAAACCATTCAGGTATCAAAATGTTCAGCATTTTCAGGGTGATCTTTCAGCACTCAGCATCCATACGCATTTTCTTCAGAAAATGCATTTCTCTAGTTAAAAATGTTTTTATTTTCTGATTTTAATTTTATTTAACAGCACTAAAACAACATGTAGTCCCTGGTAGGCTAGTGGTTAAGGCGCAGCGCTCTGGCTGCGGTGCCCCGGGTTTGTGTCAGGAAGGACATTCGGCGTAAAGCACATGCGAAATGTCAACATGCGAGTCGTCAGTGTGACGATTCGCTCCTAAACGAAAGTGACTTTCTTTAGCACTAAAACAACATGACCAAATTTTTTGTGCTGTTTGGTGACATCAATTTAAAAGTCTGAATATGTCAGGAAAGAGCATCTGACATATGAAGGCTTAATGTCTAGATGGTAAATGGACTGCATTTATATATTCACCCATTCACACACACACCAATGACGACAGGCTGCCACGCAAATGCGCTGATTAAGCCAAGTCGGGGTTCAATGTCTTGCTTGGGGACACCGGGAGTCGAACCACCGACTTGCTGGTCAGGACACGACTGCCCTATCTCGTGAGCCGCAGCCACCCACCAACCTATAGGTTTTTGTTGTTGTTTGACCAAAATATAAATATTTTTGTGGCGCATTAAATCAGCTCTTCCAAAACAGTGACTACATCCTTTTATTATTAATCTGTTTAGGAACTCCAGCATTCTTTCACCTACCTTTTGCTGGGCGATACAGTCTGGTGGCTTGTACCGTCCTCCCTCCTTAAGAAAATTCATTTCCTTTCTCACCTCATCCAAAGTCCGTTCAACAGTAAACTCCACATAAAGGGGACCCACAAGATCGGGAGGTGTGTCAGGGCAGCGTTCCAAAATTTGTTTTGCAGGGGCTGGTATCTCTATCTTCTCCTGGCTGGCTTCTAGGGCTTCGGGCTTCTTTGCCTGCTGTACCTGAACAGTTTCTTTGATTGCCCAAATAAATGCTTTGTCTGTCCCATAAGATTTCTTAGAGGAAAAAGTTGCAGTGCTTTTTTTCTTATAAAAAAAAAGCACAGTATAAAACGCCAGACTGAGAAAAACTAAAAATACCAGAGTTTTAAGGGATTTTTTTCTCATTTTGGCAGTGGCTAAAGATTAATGCCGTTGGCGTAGCAGCTCTCAGTGGCTCTGTTACCTGCATTTATCTTCCCATGGAAGAGGAATGTTAAACATTTGAGCCGCCAGACAGGTTTTTAAGGTTTTTGAGCAACTTCCTTGTTCAAGTCACCTGATCAGGTTGGACCAGTTGTTGTTAATAACTTATTTGTTTCCTTTTTACTCTGCCAAAGTCACTGGTTCAGTAACGAAATGTACTGTTGTGTGTTTGAGTACGTCTACAATATATTATTTTAGGCACTTTAATTTGTATATTATCTTTACTTTACTTTAGATTTATTTGAAACAAAAACAAAATACAAACATGGTGTACTGATGAATATGTGCAGTGTACTAAATGTACATATTTTTTTTTAAATAAATTAGTAATACTATTAGTAATACTGTGTTTTTCTCTGAAAACCACAGTATTACTAATATGAATAATAGAGCATTAATACTTCCTGTAAGTTGTCAAACTGGGCCCCCTACTGGTGGCTAACTGGTGGTGCTGAAGTTCCTGTAAAATTGAGAGGGACAGACTGGCAGGTCCCCACCACCTTTTCAAATGTGCTCAAAGAACAGGAGAAGCTGTCAGCTGAAAAATGCTGACCTCCGCCAGATCCTTCAGAGAAAATGCTGAGATCTGTCACAGGTACTGAAACTTGAAACTTTCAGGTCCCTCTTGAAAGGTATAATTCTGTGTATGGCCGCTACCCTTTTAGAAACTATCTAAATTTTTGAACAGTGCAGCTAGCAGGACAGGGTTGTCTCTTGCTAAGCAGAAGAAGACTGAAAGTAATTTTGCCTCCAGTCACGTTCTTATCTGGAATGTCGGTAACAGGCACTCTACACCACAACTGAATTCCGATGTGTTACAATGTGTCTCAACCCAGTGGAAATTGGAAAGCACGTAATTCAATATGAACAAAAGGCACACCTTCCTGTCAATCATTTGCTATTACTCACAGCATTGAACTATGCTGTTTATCTGTTTATCATATCTTATTGTAAACTAGTAACAACACATTTGAATCTTTTTGTGCATTCATGAAATTTATTAAATGCCAGTACCAAGATTTTCCCAAATATGTCCAAAGTTAATTAAATCCTAATAAAACCTATTAACAAAAATACAGATAAACTGTAAAAAATAATCTCTAATGTCTCAGTTTTATAATCACTCAGTTAAGTTCTCTACAAAATATATGGTCTTCAGATTTTGTTAACATATGATATTCATTTCAAAGCATAAAATATATTTCAGCTGATAATAAAATCAATATGAGGGAGAGGAAATGGTTGGCATGAATCTTTAGAGGATAAGGCTGGTAAACACTGCTCATAAAAAGACTAAAACCCACAATGAATTGCTTCTACTTATGGTCAATGTCTATTGGTCTTGGATTAATTTATTTGTCTGTGCCATAAACCTGCACTGTTGTTCAAAAATAATTAAAAAGACATAAGGGAAGCACTCCACTGCAATGTGTGACATGCTTCTTTATTATAAAACACAAGAGCCATAATGTAATGTTATTGGGGAAATACATACAAAAGCTCACTTCAACCATTGTATATATTACAAAAAAGAGCGATAAGAATTGTGCATAAGATGGGGTATAGGGATCACACCAATGGAGCTTTCATACAGTCTAAATTGTTAAAATTTTTTGATTTAGTGGGATATAAGACTGCTGTGTTTATGTATAAAGCCAGGAACAATTTATTACCTGGTGGAATTCAAAAACTATTTAATGAAAGGGAAGGGGGATACAATTTAAGGGGTCAGTTAAATTATAAAATCAATTGTGGGTGTGGTGTATGAATGTTAATACTCTGTAATAATTCTTTAGTATATTACTTGTGTGGTGTAGAAAATAATTATTTAAGAATGTAATTATGTATGAATGTTAACGCTTTGTCATAAGTTTTTAGTATATTACTTGTGTGGTGTACAAGAGAATTATTTATGTAGAGATACTGCTTGCAAACCAATGACGGTAATGTTCTCACATTACCTAGAAATTTCCCTAGACTTTAATGGAGATGTGCTTTTGTCCCTTATTTGCTTGTTTAAACCATAATTGTTCAGCACATTCACCATGAGGAACTAACTACTCCACAGCACTGATCATATCTACAGCCACTATGCAAAGCGTACTGTAGAGATATAATCAGTGCACTCTTGTATATCACCACTAGATGGTAGTCATGTGTCATCAGTTGACAATGGGCAGACGAGCCACAGTGTACAGAAGAAGAAGTTGTTTGGTGAGTACTGACTTGGCATGCCAATATGTAGGCTCTTGTGCACCCCCCAACACACATACATAAACCACATGCATACTATATTATTTGCACACCCATGTGCGCTATTGTGAATGTGTTACTGCACAAATGTGTTTCTTTCAAAGAGAATTCTGTTTTTGGTCTTTAACCACAGTTCTGGATAAATGGGTTGCTGTTTGCAGGGAAACCTGATCCAGAGGCTTCCATACATGGATTTAAAAAAAAAACAAAACACTGCCTCCCACTTTCTTTTTTGATTATTTTTGCTGTTCTCCCCAACTCCAGAGTTTGAGAATAGGAATGATGCTTTGAGAGACACAGAAGGAGGCTTGTTGGATAGACATCTGGTCTAAAATGGACCTAGCAAGACCGGTAAACCTGTGTGGCTGGTTTAGCCACACAAGTCCTTTCTGGCACACCCTCTGGATGTTAAGTGGTTGTGCTTTTTTTGGACACACATTTTGCTTAGCATGCGCCCTTGTAGTGCCAGACCGACAATTATCCAAGCCTGTGTAATTATGTAGTTAAATGAATAAAATTGTACTCAAATGCTTCCCTTTGCCAAGGAGTTTATATAACTGACAGGAATTGTTTGAATTCTGTGGTCTTGATAAAGAATCACTTTCACAGTTATGAAGCTTTTGTTGAACAGGAGTTTTTTTACTCTCATAAGAAAGGGACTTGGTGAATCAGCACAAGTACAGGTTATAAATACTTGAATTACATATTACACCACATGCAGGTAGTGTTAATTTCAGGATACCAGAACAGTGACTTCAGAAATATTACCCCTTCACTTTTTTAGGTTTAATTTTAAATAGATAAAATTGCCATTTTGCCCATCAATCTAATTAACCCATAATGCCAAAGTGAAAAAAAAATTTTTGTGCAAATTTTATAAAAATCAAAGACTCCACTTGTGGCAAACTGATTTACCTGGACATAGTTTAAAAAGACACCCCTATGTATATAAGGCCCCACAATTCACACTGCATGTTAGATCAAAACTCAAGTAAGGAACTTTCTTTCTGTGAGGAACTTGTGGTGAGGCATAGATCAGCGCACAGGGCAAGGACCCAAAGTATATAGCCAAAACAACACTGGAATGGCTTCAACACAAGTCTCTGTCTTATGAGTGATCCAGGCAAAGCCCAGAACTAAGCCTCATAGAACCTCTATGGACAGACCTGAAGACAGCAGTTTGCAGTCACTTCTCAGTCAACCTGATGGGGCTTGAGGGGATCTGGCAGGACAAATAGGATAAACAGCCAAACCCAGGTGTGGAGACCTCAGACAGACTTATCTGGAGAAGACACACTGAAGCTATAATACTGCTAAAGGTTTTTTTTGCAAAGTACTGAACTGTCAGGTGTAAGGGCAAGTGGGCTCAATACAAACACCAGTCAGGTAAGTTAAAGTGACATTTAATGACATCAAAAACACAGCTAAAAGCTGGCAGACAGTCACTGCAGGTCTCTGAATACATGTAAGTATAAGAAACAAAAACTCAGCACTTGGCTGGTAAACAGTCACTCAAGACTCATGAAACTAAAAAACCTCAGCACGTAGCTGGCAAAGCCATCACTTAGAGTTTCTGTACACAAAACTGGAATAACCTGACGGTAAGTCTGTTGCGGAACCTTTGACGGACTGCAGTTTCCTGCGGTAAACCGTACTCATTTCCTGTTTTCTGTATTTGCACTGCGTTGTGCATGCTTCCAGATTGTTTAGGAATTAAACTCACGATTTTCTAGGTTCATCAGAATTTTTGAGTGACAACATACGCTTGCACCACTTAAAGCACTTGTTTTGCAGAAGTTCTTGCTAACTACCAAATTTAACTTGCTACTTTAGGTCGGCTAGTTTAGAAGCTAGCTAAGCTAGTAGCTTAATCAAGAGCAATGGCTTCCCCCTCTTCC
>NW_018127958.1:477411-480555 GCF_001952655.1 Monopterus albus
AGCAGTCACCGGCCACATCGACCTGATCAGTGTTTGATTGTTGTGTCTTGTTGCTTTTCTTCTTTTGTCTCTCCTCTATCCACTCACCCCAACCGGTCGAGGCAGAAGGCCGCCCACCAAGAGCCGGGGTCTGTCAGAGGTTTCTTTCGTTAAAGGGAGTTTTTCCTCCCCACTGTCGCCAAGTGCTTGCTCAAGGGGGATTTGTTGGGTTTTCCCTATGTAATAATATTGATAACAGTAAGGTCTAGACCTTACTTTGTAAAGTGTCCTGAGATGACTTTTGTTGTGATTTGGCGCTATACAAATAAAATTTGATTTGATTTGATTTGATTTGAAAACAGGCACATACGTCATAGTCTTGACAGCATGAGAAGGCAGCGACAAGACATGAAGCACTGACAACAGACCAATGACTGTTTGTGATGCCAGCCTTTAAAGCAGCCTGGTAATTAGCCTGAATTGGCTCCAACTGTGTCCAATCAACAACACTAAAGCTGGAGCCTGTCAGACAGGGCAAAGAAGAAGCTTGACAAAAATAAGAGGAACCAGGAAACCAAAGGGATGACACTGAACTGAGGGTCTGAAATGAGATTGTTTTCACTTTGCCAACATGGGTTATTGATTGCAAATTGATAGGCAAGATTGCAATTTTTATCCATTTATATTAAAATTTACATCATCTACCTGCAAATCCTCCACTGCATATTGCATATGGATCCTACATGTAAAATGCTTTAGTAGATTTTTGTAGTTTAAAAAGTCAAAGTATTTTTGGACTAGTGTAGAGTCTCTGGGAATATCCAAATCTGGCAAGAGGAAGGATGACATGTCCTGCCTCCCCATCTGAAAATTTGAATATGCTGCAGACATACTGGATGCCCTCTGCAGTCATATAGGAAGCTCAGCAGTCTGGTGAAACATGATGCCCAGACCATAAGAATCAGTCTTGTTTTTCTATACTGGTGGGGATGGAAAACCAGGAACACACTAGCTTTGCAGGGACTGGAGTCACTGGTGAGGAACGGAGGCTAGTTTGTCGTATTTTACAACGACAAGTTTCGTTTTGGTTAAGGTTGAGGCAAGTTTCCCTGAAACGAATATAAGTCTATGTAGGGATCTGGTAAATGACAGAAACAAGAATGTGTGTGTGATTTTTTTTAGTGGTCTCAGCTGTGTGGGACTTATTGCAATGACAGCCAATCAGAGCCAATTCAAAATCAAAGTGGTTTTGACAGCTCTGTGGTCTACCTGGGGGAACAAAGCAGTGTGTGTGTGTGTGTGTGTGTGTGTGTGTGTGAGTGTGTGCATGTTCATGTGGGTGTATATTAGTGTTTATGTGTGTACACTTCTCGACCTTACCCTGCCCTCCGCCTGCTTCCCAGTGTTCAAATGATCTGTAAAAAACAGTTTTTTGATATATTCAGCATGTGGGTATTCCACAGCTTTTATTCCATAGATGAAAAATAATAGAAACATGAGAATTCTTTTAATTTGAATAAAAAAAAACAAAAAAAAAACAAACAATTGAATTCACTCCTAAAAATTTTTCCCATGTTCAAACCACACAGTTTTCAACAATCAGTTCAAATGTAATAATTTAACTGTAACATTATATTAACAGCAGAGCAGTGGCATTACCAGAACCACCAAGAC
The DNA here is from genome assembly GCF_001952655.1 of Monopterus albus. NCBI lineage: Eukaryota > Metazoa > Chordata > Actinopteri > Synbranchiformes > Synbranchidae > Monopterus > Monopterus albus. The sequence continues at coordinate 479,065 of NW_018127958.1, forward strand.
CAGGGCAGCTGTGAAGGGTCAGCAAGTTCCTCCTTAATCCTTTCCCTTTTGCCCTTCCTTCAGCTTCTCCTCTTTGTATTGGGTCATGCCCTGGCCTTTTGGACCACATCCAAACCATAATGTAGAAAAGCCAGCCTTCAGTGACTACTACATCTTGAGATATCATTGTGTTACTTTTGGACCTTATCCCTGGTTATGGCACTATCTGGGCTGTTTTGAATGGAAGGGTGTGGAAAACTAATTCCATGCAGTACTTGCACCATAATGCATGTAAAACCTATCACAACTAGGATTAATGGAATAGAAAATGAAAATAAAATATATAGTTTTTGGATATATCCATCAAAAGAAAGTACATCTCACAAAATGCGGATGCTGACATCTTCTTTGCTGTCTGTGATGTCTTGCAAGACTATAGACCCTATAAACACACACTACAACCAAGTATGCAATTCCCTTTGTATTTTACTGTGCTGAATTATGTTTTTAATAATTGATGATAACTGTTCTGCACAGTTAGAACCTCTGACAATGTTTGAATCATCTCGGAGCAGAAGAAGAGACACCGTCTCTAGATCTCTTACTGCCATTAGTCCTCCTCTTCTTCCCCTGCTTGTTCTTCTTCTCCATTTCCCGTCTCCTTCCTCTTGACATGTGTCACATTTTGAGCTTCTGCTCTCGAGGGATAAATGCCAGATTACATGGTGTAGTATTTTTATCCCTAGTACATTAACTGGTGAAGCTTACAGCATCAAAGCTCGGAGGAGATCATCTCACACACACTCACACACACACACACATATCAGAACTGAAACAGTGTAAAGTTCCTCCCTTGATCTCTTCCTCCATCCTATTCCTAATTACCCTAGTGACACACATGTATTCAAGCACACATGCACACATTGCACAGGTGCCCTGGCATGCTGTCACACATGCACATAAAGAAATGAATATATCCAGGGAAACCATGAAGAAATGGACAAGATGTCATCTGCCAAACCCCGAACAAGAGCTCCTTACAGGGTTTGTGATTATGTGGCAATTATGGCAACATTACAACTACATTCATTATATATTTCAAATCATGAGTTGATAGAGCCCTAAGACATCTTTAGTTTCCAGCCTCTGGAATGGTTGTTTTTATTTTTTCTCACAAACTCAGTGAAGTCAAGTACAACCCTTTTTGTATCAGCTTAAATTTAGATTGTACTTTTCTTGGTAGATAGCCCACTCACGCAGCCAACTGCTGCACAGGCAGGAGCAAATGATGTGTCTCACCATCCAATCAGCAAATTAACCTAGTTAGACATTATGTAAAATATTGATGCCAATCTTTTGCCAATATGTGTGCCACGGCTCCCAGGAAACAGGAAACTACAATTTAACAATGGTGCAGAAACTGCTAGTGTGAGCCTGACCAAGACTCCAGAGAGAATCCAAAGACTTTTTTCCCCTCAGTACAACACACACACACAGACACAGTTCTTAAAC
>NW_018127958.1:480929-483292 GCF_001952655.1 Monopterus albus
TACTGTTACTGTAAAACACAACCTACAACATTAAGACAGACTTAAAAAAACAACAAAAGAAAACACAAAAATAAACTAAAAGACAAAGACAGACTCACAGTTTTGTCTCTGATGAGAAAAAGCACAACAACTCTCCAAAACGTAATCTCTGTCAAATCCACCAGAAGCAAAGACAGTTTACAAATGACATCCAGAATGTTTTGGATGTCCTAGTCTTGACTAGATGGTTGGAAAATGTGCAACTGTGAAAACCTCATCCTCAAGTATTTTACTGGGAATAACCATCCAAGACACAGCTGTGACCTGCAGTGTCTACACTTGTAGCTGTGTCAGTGTAAGGGGCCATGATGTCATAATGTGGGCCCCATCTAGTTATTATATAACTTATAAATTGGAAGGACATTCCTGCCTCTGTGTATCTTAGTACACATTATTATAAGGCACCATTGTTGCCACTGATATCATATCAATATTTTAAGTTGAAAAACAGAATATTTTAGAATCAGAACCTCTGGATCACTTAGCTTGTGAAAACTAAGTTGTAAAAGCCAGGAGACTACAGCTGTTATAATGTGTTAGATATATGGGATTAATAAAGTTGTTTGCTTTTGTATTGTGTAACCTTCTTTTAATAATTAGATTAAATATTTTTGGTTTTGTACTGTTAGACAGATAGAAGAAGTTAGAAGAAGAAGACAATGGGCACTTTTGTGATGGGCATTTTTTTCTGATTGTTTTTTGACTGGATTAAACCATTTTTAAAAAATAGCAAATTAACTGATAATGAAAAAACCTCTATGCAGCTGTACAGTTAAGTTTACTGACCTACTTTACATAACATAATGGATGGAATACACTTCTGAAAAGGTGGATATGCCCGTTTATATATATAGTATGTGTGTGTGTGTCTTCTGCTTTGGGTAAATGAGGCTGGTTTAAGTCGAGGCTGAGTGTTAATGTCTGTTTCTGTTTCTCCGTGTGGGGTACAAACTCCCACCAGGGGTGGTTGACAAGAGATGACTGAGGCTTACCACACACAGAGAGTACTGCTCTTTAATCTGCCTCCCTCTATTTCTCTCTGTTTCTCTCTGCCCTATCTTAATTTCTCTCATCTCTAACATGTAAAGGCCTCCCCTCCCATCTAAACCACTAAGTTAATCCTTCAGCAGGTTTTAGGGGGTGTCGTGCTGTTTTAGGGCTCTTCTACTGACACAACAGTTTAGTATCATAATGGCTTGCAAACACCTGTCCAATTAGGCTGATTGTGGTGCACCTCAAACTACTTGACAGATCCTGCGGTGTGGCACAGAGATTTAGCAGAGCATACTAAACACCTCTGCTCTAGAGGGATGCTTCTGCAGTTTTGTGACAAATGTAAATCCTTGTTTAGTGAGGGGTAATTGATGGGACTTGTCAGACAAGGACAAAAGTCTGTCCACTGAATTTGGGTTCCAACATCAGTTTACTCTGTGCCACAAAAGTAGAGAAAAGTGTAGGTTTTCCAAGGTTCATGGGAGTTTTAAAATTATTTTATTATTATTATTATTATTTATTATTATACTACTAAGACTTGAAGGCAAATTTTCCCAGACTTTTAAAACTTCCCCTAATTGGAACTAAAAGGTCTTTGCCCCTGACCACTAGCACAGAGGATGTCCACGTGCTGTATGTTTTAAAAGTAGTGTCCTGGCTTAAAGGCCCTGTGCTTTTATAAAAAAAAGTAGCTGTGACAAGATAAGCAGAGACTGACATGTTAGACCAAATTTATTCAGTAACGTGGTCATTCAGTTTAACAATTCATGCATAAGGTTTTCTGCCATAACTTGTCCTATAATGAAGATAGAACCCTGAAATGTTCAGGTAAGATTCACAGCATAACTGCCTATCATACCCTAAAGATGATCCAGATCTGATCCAGATCAAGGATTTTAGGACACATTTTGTTTTGCTCTGGATCTCATTTTTCACAAGGAATCAATTTGCGTGAGCGAGTGTTGTGCCTTGTCAGAGGTAAATGCAGTCCCTTGAGTGCTCCTGTTGTTTATTTATTGTAATCTGGTTTTGTTTGTTTGTTTTCTTTGCTTGTCTGTGTGGGTTCAGAAGCTGTAAAGGATCTAATTTTTTCATTGCGGAGCTGATTTGAGCTGCAATAAATGCAAAGGTGCTGGTGGCAATGAGACCTGGCACTGATTTAGAAAGACAGTGCACTCACTCCTAGTGAAGCAGATCATGAAGCATAGTGTACAAAGGGACAGATGAGAGTTATGAACATTTCTCTCTCCTTACATACAGTGCCTTTCCAGCCAAACACTCTCATTTTTTTTCATGGTTTGGTGAAAACAGTTGTCAAAGACAAAAAGAGA
>NW_018127958.1:483305-506556 GCF_001952655.1 Monopterus albus
TAGAGCACTAGGTCGGACAGAAACCCTCAGGACATGGCACTCCTTTCAAGTGGGGACCAAATGGAGGTAGTACCAGGCTGTCAGTGCTCTCTAGTTAGTTAGAACATATTTTTACTGGCTCAGAGAAGGCAGTTGCCAATCAGAGTCAGTTATAATCAGGTTATAACATGAGTATAGCACTGCGAGTCAGCTTGTCACAGCTTACCTGATGCTGACCATAACGGCTTAATACTAAACATTTACTGTTGATGATGGCAGGTCTGCCCATATTTTAGTCTACTGCACAAAAATGCAAAATAGAGTTTTAGGATATTGTTTTATTAAAATACCCATGGACACTCTTTTAGTCTTTCCAAGCATAATAACTTGAAAAAAATGTATTTAAAAGATTTAAAATATGAATATTGTTTACAAGCCATACAATATCTGCAAAAGTCTGTAATTTTTAGAAGCACATTTAGAAACTGATTTCACATTGTGAAATGTCCATTTTCACTTCATTTCTGCATCTTATGAGTTTATGAATTATTTTTAAGTATTTTAACTTTAAAAATGTACAATTAGATTACATTCTGAGGTAAGACTTCAGAACTGTCCTAAAATCCTGAACAGTCCCATTTTATACACCTTTTATAGGCTGTCATGTCCTGAGGAGGTGGACTCAGGATCTGGATAGTCTAAAAAAGAATATACAGTACCCCAGAAAGAAACAAAAGAAAAAATGCACAAAAGAGAATGGGAGAGGGATTTTAGTCGCTTTTAATACTGTTGCTTGGTAGTATGTGAAAACATACATAGAGTCTGAGATTTGGCCTTTTCAAACAAGTTCAGGGAAAATGTTTCTACTCTCTATGCAGAATATTTCAACAACACCATCACCGGTGAACCACTCAGTGCCTGATCTCCATCTGTAAACACAAAGGAAAATGCCTGTCAAATCTTGAAAGAAATCATGTACCTGCATTTCAAAATCCATTAGGCAAGGCATGGAAGCTGGAGTAACTGAGCCAATGAAAGGGGTGACTCATTTGATGGTGTTGCCATGTGTTTGAAGATAGAATATGGCCTCTTACTTTGCCACATGGGTGAAAACAAAAAAGTTTATGGACACAATGTCATGCCTCTGTGTCACAGTATCCACAGGCATGAGTGCATGCATGTGCTCTTGGTTGTACATATGGATGCACATTGCCCTGTGTGGCTCAGACCCCCTGGGGTTGAAACCAAAAAGCTACAAGAATGCACACAAATTTAAAGCTTGCAGGAAGCATGAGAAGTGCCATAATCAAACAAGAGAGCACTTGAGAAGAAAAAGGTAGGCTGATGTTCTAATGCTGCTGTTCCCATCTTCTGTAAAATGAAGGCCCAATCTCCCCATCTTTTAGCTAAAACCAATTACCAGAAACTGCTCTCACACTACCTCTGATTGAAAGGGAAGTGCTTATTGCTTTCATGCCCCATGTGCTGCTCTCCCCATCTCCATCTCTCCTTTTCTCTTTCATTGTGTAAAAACAGAAATACAGGCCCCAGCTTTTTACCATTTGCAATGGTTGCGGAGAGTTACTTCACTTAATATCCATAAGAAGGACAGGAAATTTTGAGATACCTGGTTTTTCAGGTTGGCCTCATTTGGTGACCTTTTAAAACCACTCAAAGCCAAATGAAATTGCCCCTGGAAAGATAAGTGAGTCTTGCAGATGACCAGAGAAACAGGAATGATCATAGACCTTGCATCTACTTCATTTAATTTGGAATTAAGATACAGGAATGAATACGATGAGTTTGTTAGCATCAATAAACCACAGTTCCACTCTTGTCTTTTTCTTTAGAATTATAAAAATTTGTATGTATTTTCTGTCTATTTGGTTACCCAGTGTACCATGCACTGCAATCCTTGTCAGTGCCAACCTGAATGATTGTTTAAGTTACTGATACTAGGAAGTGAAGCACAGGTCTCTGTGATCGTAGCTGGAGGACCTTTACCCTGTGCCACCAGCACACACTATTATGTTTTTGAAGTCATATGTTATGTACAAGTGTAGAACCTGAAAGGCAGAAACAATGCATTCTTTAGAAAGTTAATATCTACATGATATTTACATGCATCCATGACTTGATCTTCCTGCTCAAGATGTATAAGATACAGGTGTTTAATCAAAGGTCCCCTAGTCACTAAATTGTGCATTTGAACCCTATTTATTTTGTTTGTTCTGTCCTTCTGCCTCTTTAGGTCACATCGCACTTCTCTTTGCTCATGCACTCGTCTGTTATTTTTCTCTCTATTCACAGGTATTTTCAGATTTTCCCACCAATCACCTGATTCTGCACACCTGTCTGCTCACCCATTTACCATTCCCCTGTTAACTTTCCCTGCTGTTACCTAAAGTCTGATCCTGAATTTGAAGGAGAGGAACCTGCGGTTGAAGACTTGAGACTTCAGTTAGTTGCTTCAGAATGGAAGGATCATGTTTAGGTTTCCTAATGAAGTAACACAAATTTTTCAAAAAAAAAAAAAGGTGAAAATTTGGTGAATCATGTTCCCTCCACTTTCAGTGTAGCACTACGCAGGGGGTGGGTTTATTCTTGCATACCCAATTTTACACCCAGGCGTGATGTCACAACAGGCATGATTTCAACACTGTTATATTATTTTAACTAAGAATAATGTTCCCTCCACTTTCAGTGTAGCACTACGCAGGGGGTGGGTTTATTCTTGCATACCCAATTTTACACCCAGGCGTGATGTCACAACAGGCATGATTTCAACACTGTTATATTATTTTAACTAACATAAAAACACTCTGTGGATAGCGTTTAGCAATTTGACAGCAGAGTTTTTCATCATACCAGCTCTATCAGCTTCTAGCTTGGCACTGTATTTTCACCAACCTGCCTGTTAACTGCACTGTTGCACCTGTGTGCCTGCCTGCCTGTCCATCTTTAAATCTTTGTTGTTGGCATATATTGTCATCATTATATTAAAATGATGGAGGTGTTCCTGCCTCACTGGTCATCTGGATTTTGGTTGTCCATTCTGTGCTCCATCCTGGAACCATGGCACAGGAGGTAAACATTTGACTTGAATTATTTCTATAAATAAATCTTTGAGTCACATAAACATCATGGCCCCTTTACAGTTGATGTCCGTCATTCTGAAAATTGAAGGGGTGGAGACTACCTGTCTTTGGGACATGGGGTGTGTAATAATTATATGCACATACACACACATAAACTTATGTTTTTATAGCTGTGAGGACACTGGCATAATGCACTCCTTAGCCACTTATTCTAACCTTTTAACCATCACATCTAAATCCCTTCCCCTGACCCTTACCTAAATCTAATTTGAACTTTTAATTTGAACCCTAAAACCAAGTCTTAACCCTCAAAAAGCCCTTTAAAGCAACGTCTTCCAACCTAAGTGACAATATACAGTATGTCGTTTGCTCCTATTATAGACCCATAGGTTCTTTACATCGGCACACTTTGAGCAGACCTTTGTCAGCAAGGTAACAGTCATATGTGTACATACATCCATTGCATCAGTAAGTGCACCAGACCATCATTATAGAGACAATCATGAACACATGGTTGTCATTATGTAGCTGCTCCCATTTTTATTTAAGCAGTTAAGCTACTTGGTTAGTTTTAGAAAAAGATGGTTTGGGTTAAAATATCCTTCATAGTCATGGTTACAATTCTAAATTTGCAAGTAAAAAGTACAGCTTATTTATCCACCCCAAACCTTCTCCTAATGCAGACTTTGTTACATAACACCCTCCTTTGCTTGTGTCATCTTACAGTCCACAAAACCATAAAGAGACATGTATGCACATAATCATGTGCCTAACTGTTTGTTCACTTTCTAGGTTTTTGTATCAGTCTCATGTGCCTAACTGTTCGTTCACTTTCTAGGTTTTTGTATCAGTCTTCTGTTTGGTTCTCGCCTTGGTTACCTCTGGACTGTTCTTTTGAGTTTTTTTGTTTCTGTCAGCAAGATTCTTGGTTTGTGCTCCAGGTTTGTTTTAGTTATTTAGAGTATGTTTCATGGAGCTCCCTGACCGTTCTGTTTAGACATTAGTTTTGCACCAGTATTGTGAAGCCCCGTCAGGTTGAGCACTTAGTTGTTTTCCTTGCCCCTTTGTTCCTCTTCAGTTATATTACAGTGAATAAACACTAGACTCTTGTCTGTGTCTGTATTTTGTGCCCTTCCTTGTGTGAAACTTAACAGTATGATAAGGCTTAAAATAACATTAAAAAATATTTATGGACATATTTAGGCCACATTAACTGCCTGCACAGTACTCTCTCATGTAAATGCACATTAGCATATATTATGACTTTGAGCTATGCAAAGAAGCTGCCTCAATTAGGGATAAAAAATAATCTTTCCCTCTGAAGGAAGTTTTCTCCAGGCAAGTGGAGCACTTGGCTGCCAACAGGGAATTAACTAAACAAAAGTTCTGTGGAAAAGCACATTTTTTCCTCATCATTCCCAGTGTTTTCTTAGTTAATGGTGTCACGATTAGTGCCTCTCCTACTGCTCTCTAAGCTTCTCAGCTGTGTACAGTGAATGTGACAGGACATTTCTGGGTTGACTAGATGGCATGTTGGGGTTAGTTATTGTGTTAATTATCCTTTTAGACAATCAACAGCTAAGACTGAGGCTCCACTTTGTTACTGAGCTTTGTTTCTGCATTGCAGGAAGAGTAAGTTGTGCTTGGATATGTGCTGAACCAGAAATGTGTTTTTAAATATAGTACATCTTTTGCATGACAAAGAAAACTTGTCAGATTAAGTAGGATTGGTTCACAGAACTTATTCTTTTATACTGTACATCTTCAAATTTAGCAGTGAGCATCTTTAAGAAACAGCTAATAACATAGAGTTCACTAAGCTTTAATTATCTTTAATTATCTATTATTATTTTAAATGATCTATTATATACTCATTGTACACACTGTACAACACATTTATTACATTTTTTTTCTTCAGTCTATTATCCATCTCATGTTCAGTTTGTGCTTTATGCTTTCAGTGTGTAAAAACTCACTAGGTCAAGGTCAAAGTGTTTATTTGTCATATGCACATTTAGGAAACGTGTTTCCCTGTACAATGAAATTCTTACTTTGCCATCCACATGAATGCCACAAAATACAAATGAAATGTAAAATAGATAAATAAGTAACACAAAATCTAAGGCACTTTAAGCAGCAAATGCAGCAATATAATAAAAATATTAAGCACTAGTAAGCAAACACAATCATACAAAAATCCAAAAGAAAACATATAATCCTTGAAAGCTGAAATATTGCTTACATGCCCAGTCCAGCAAAAAAGAATTCTGAGCAGCATTTCATGAGTGACATGTGATTGGACTTACAGGATCTTAACACCCCTGAAAATCTTGTGATGATTTCCACCTTGCTGCATTTACATACAGATGTACTCCAGGACCCTGTGACATGTGGGTGTGATTACAGATGCAGCAAAGTTCACTCCTGACCACACCCAACCAAACCAATCAGTGATGCTGGGTGTCTCTGGGGGGGTTGCTTCTTAAACCCTGACTCATAATTGGCTAATTCTCAACTTGACAGGTCAGCAAGTTTCATTTAATACCAGTGAGTCAGTTTGGCATATGCAGCTTTAGATTGTCGCTCAATAGTTTTACATCAATATGTTCCTTTCTGTCAGATTGCTGAGTAATGAACTCATTTCTTATAGGATTGACTATAACACATAATGGCAGCTCACTTCACATTACAATAGATAGAAACCAGATTCTGCATGTTTCACTATAAAAAGAATGGGAAGAGGGTCAATTTCAAAATTAATTAAATACAATTAACAAAAAGAAAATGCTAAAATAAAAACTTTTGAAGTTTTTGGCAGTGTCATCCCTTTTAATATTGACTGGATCAGAAATAATGTTTCTTTAAGTGGGTGTGTTTGTTTGCCTTTTACCTAGTCACATAAATCGGCTCTGATGCAAAATCCTAAATAGTGATGAAACTTCCTCATCATCATCTAAACGTCCAGTTTACAAACAACACAGATATGCCACATGTTCAGCAACCAGCAGACTCCACCACAGATGTATGTTTTTATGAGGTTTCTCAGGGTTTGCTCTCCAACTTGGTTCTTGGATTTGAGCATTTCCTGGTTTCCTTCTCTCATTTATTTAGATGTCAAATGCAACTGTACATTATCACAAAATAGGAGGTTGCTGAGTGTTTTGTTCATATGGAGTTATTAAAGGGTTTGGAGTAGTTTCAGAAGCTTCAGCATGCGTATACACACTGACATACATGCATATGCATCTCTACTTGGTAGCACCTGACTGTTTCTGATGATGGATTTCACACTCCATTGTCAGCACAGTGCCCCTACAGCTTTTAACTACCCAATCAAAAAGCTGGAACATTTGTTATAGGGCCTGATGGTAAACCATACACAGACATGTTTATCATTGTGAGGACACTAGTTGACATAATGCATAACCTGCCCCCTTAGTCTAACCTTAACCATCACAACTAAATGCCTAACACCAACCTTCACCCTAATCTAAACCAAATTCTAAGCTGAATCCTAAAACCAAGTCTTAACCCTCAAACAGCCCTTTAAACTTGTGAAGACCAACCTCACAGCAGTGGTACGGAATTAAAATTGCCCACACATACGCCGACTTGGCAGACACATGCACACACACAAGAATAAAAGATGTCTGTACTTTTCATAGCCTATGCAAAATGCCGATGTCAGTGTCTTCCTGTTGTCAGAATACATTAAAACACTTTGACACGTGTAAGTACATGCTCTCTTTATAACAGTCCACATTAATCTCCAGAACAACAATCGCAATGAAACAACAGTGTGGGTGTTCTGCTGACATGGATCCATGACAAAACACTACATTTCTAGACAAATAAAAAAAGAACAAAGTATAAAGAAAAATAAAAATCTAATCAATTTTACTTTGACATCACACTTTTCTTTCCCTTTGTGATTACTCTGTCTTCACTGTTGAGCTCTCTGCCAAGACCTGTCCCTTGGGGTGTCAATAAACTCAACCAAATCTAGTTTATACTGTCATACTATGAACTCAAATCAAAGCTATAAATGTCGTCTTGATGCAGTGTGCCTGTTTGTGTGAATGCTCTTTGTTGAGAAGACAGAATGTCTCATCACGCACAGTTACAGCAGACAACACATGCGTTTCTGTGCATGAACAGAAGGGGGCAGTAGAACACCAGAGAAAAATAGTTTCTTCCATCTATTGCTTCACATTTCTCTCACTTTACCCTCTCCCTCAGTCTTTTCGTGATATTGCCATCCTCTGCATTCAGCTCCATCGTTTTTTTTTTTTTTGTGCATGCTTCTCTTTTCTGACTCCTTTTGCTTACACACACATACAGTACAATAATACACACTCATACTGAGGAAGCCACACACATACAAGTGTGAAATGATCTCGTCTAAAACACGCCGCTCAATTATGAGCTACAATGCGTGTAATTAGAAAAGAATAAAATGCATTTCAGTTTTCATTAATGAATTTCGTTGATTGACTCTGTCTCTTTGTTCCTTGTTTTGATGAAGTTAACTTTGACGGGAATGAACACAACACTTCCACTGCATTCAGACCAGTTGTGGACGTGCATGTGCAGCACCGGCTCTGTAGGTTGTTTTTGGCCGATTTGCAGCGGTGTGTCTTTTTAATCTGGAGGAGAAAATAGAAATAGGCCCTACCACAAAGCATACAACCGTAACAGAACAAGGGAAACTTACTGTAAAATCAGAAGTAAGAAGTAATAAATCAGTGGATGAGATGGGGAAAAAACCAAGAGACAATGTTAAAAAATGGAATGTGTGGTGAAGAGCAGGCTAGAATAGATGAGGTGAAGGTAAAAGACATAAATAGTATTCTCTTTAGGGACATCTTACTGCACAGAATAAAATAAACCACAAAAATATGAGCTGAGGGAAGAGAGAATGAGCCAAATTGAGAGCAATTGTGTATAATTCTAACTATAAAAAACTGTGTATGTCCTTGTGTGCATGAGAGACTTAATGTGTTTGTTGGCAGTAGTGCATGCTAACTCTGTGCATGCACAGTATGAGATTTTATGCCAGTGACCATGTCTGGATGGATGTGTGCACTTAATGCCCACACCTTTTGTTTTCATGCATGTGTATCTGCTTCCCAAGCTCTCCCTTGTGTGTGTGTGTGTGTGTGTGTGTGTGTGTACGTGATGGAACAGAGGCTCTGTGTCAGCAGTGGTGTGCCCTCAGTGAGACTGTCTCTAATTACAGTCTAGGGTTTCAGCCCGTCCATCTCCCTGTTTAAACCCGGCTAAGACAGCGAGGCCCCACTGAGCCAAGGTAAACCATAAAGCTAATTAGACATGGTGCATGGAGGCAGTGAGAAAGAGAGAAAAAGGAAGGAAGAAATGGAACAGGGAGAGAAGGCTAGAGACATTGGGGAGGAAGAGTAGATGAAGAGAGAAAAAGAAAGGATGTAAGGAGGAGAGGAGGTTAAAGCAGAAAAGGCAGCACTGCAAGTGTCTGCATTACATTTTGGAGTGTAAATTTAGTGTCAGAAGTTAAGAGACAAACCCTGGAATATTAATACAGCCTCATTGCACCCCCCCCCCAAAAAAACCCCACTTCATCAAACAATGCCCCCTACTAAGTTGTTTCTGTTTCATTTGCACATGTTCACTCATGTGAGTGAATGGGGGGAAGCTAGTAGGGGGTGAGCTTTTTTTTTTTTTAGCATTACAGTGTTAATCTAAAGGTGTTTTGACACCCTCCAGTGCATTTTTGAGGTAATTTGAATATTGTAAACAAATGTAAATGGAGAAGGAGGTCATTGGTCAACCTGGGGCAAGCTAATCTGCATAATTGGCTCCGGTGGTTCAAATTATAGCCTGCTGCTGCTCTGCTGAGAAAGGGAAACAGAGGGGGCGAAAGGGGAGGGGTGCAATTATGGTCATATGCAGCCAATAAAAAAATTGTCATTTTTCTTTTTTTTCCTTCAGCCTTTACCTCTCCTCCCTGGCTTTCTCTGACCAATGAGAGTGCTCCATGATGCCCATAAGCAATCAGAAATCCATCTTGCTCTGCGACAGATAACCCCACCCCCCTCACAGAGAGAGACAGAGAGAGGGAAAGTAAGGGAGATGGGAAACGAATGAGAGAGAAAGGAAGAAAAGAAAGAATGTAAGAGAGATAGAGTGAATGTGGGAGATGGCATCTAGATTCACCACTCTGGGTGTTACAAAGTGTGAGAGGGGAAGGTGCTGGGAGGGTGAGGATGGGAGAATGAGGGTTAGAGGCAGACATTGGCTCTGGAGAAAGAGCTAAAATGAGAAGAGGACATCGAGAGCTGAGAAATGGTGGGGAAAATAAGATGCTACTGCAGTGTGAGATAGGGTGACAGATCTGTTCTCCTCTCACCAAACACCATTTTGTCCTGCCTGTCTTGTCCTGAGTGAAAAAAGCCAAATTTGCAAATACTAGACATTGTGTGTGTGTGTCTGTGTAACAAGAGGTTGGATAAGGGCACAGTAAATAAATCATGGGGGACTCATTGGAAGAAGGTCATCGGTTGGACCCTGCCTACATACACACACGCACACGTACAAACACACACACCCGTATGTGCTGACAGGCCCCTGCCCCTCATTTCGGGGTGTTCTTGGTGATTCTCTCAGTGTAATGGCTTCTACCCCATTTCCAGTCTCCTGTCTGAAAGAAATCACACTCAGACCCCAGCTCTCAAACACTGACATACACACACCTGACCAGTCAGACACTGGGGAAAGGGAACTGATCGAAACAGCAGGGTAACTACATTCTTTTCAAGCTATTTGGTGTTTGCGTGTGCCGGGATGCTGTATATGTAGCTTTATCTATCTGCATTGTTCACAGTGTTATACATTTACATAGCAGTTTGGTTTTGTTAGTTTCTGATTGTCAGTTTTGTGTATGTATGTATGTATGTATGTATGTATGTATGTATGTGTCTATATGTATGAGGCCACTGCTCAGGGTTTGGCTCTCAAGCGCATGGGTCATGTTTCTTCATAGCGTGCTGCTTTGTCAGGGAGTGAGCATATACAGGTATGTTAGAGCCACAGTCAGATGTATTGCTCTGAACAGTGAGGTGAGTCGTTCTGTCAAACGGGATGCTGCAGAGCCAGTTGGATGGATTCAGCAGCTGCTTGTCACAATGTGGACAAAAGTATACAGCTTGAGGGATTTAAAAATCGCTGCAGTGACTTCCCTGAAAGCTCTCATAGTCCATTGTGTTGATTTATTAGATTTGTGTGCTGGTCATTTCCTGTAGTCTACACAGTTGATGCTGATGATCTGCTCAGGAAGCTTGTCATCCTAAATATCTTTATTCTTTGTGGACAATTTTGTCATAAATTAGTGCATAGAAAATATTATAATACACTAATAACAACAGAGATTGCACATGCATACTAACTCTTGAGGCTGGTTGAGGCCTACTCTGCATGAGACCCAAACTGTGTTGATACTGCATGAGTTATAATAAATGGACTGGTTATCCTGGCTCACACTGCTGATTTAAAGCAATATTGATGGTCTGTACCTTGACATGTTTTTATGTGTGTAACTGTGTGACTGAGTGGACTAGCATGTAGGGTGGGGGGTGAGACAGAGAGAGACTGAGAGACAAAGAAATGCAAGGAAGGAGTGAGAGAGATGCGCGTCTGTCTGGATTTCTATCTGTCTGTGGAGGGCGGCGAATAGAAGGATCTATCAATCATTCCCAATCATTTATATTCTGCGGCTCATATCACTTCACCACGATTGGGAGTGGGAGAGAGTCGGTTCATTTGCATAGGGAAGAGTAACTGTTGAAAAGCTGTCAGAGCAAACAAAATATATGGCTGTATTGATGTATACATTTGGTGTTTTTGTTCAGTGTGAGGAGCTGAGGATAAATGTTCGTATGCCATTTGTGTGTGCAGTGACAGATGCAATCTCACTGCCAGGCATGAAAAAATGGCCTTTTTGAAATCTTCCGCATTGCTTTTGTTGCATTTCGTAGACTGCTTCACCATGCTACACTTATAATTCTATATTCTAAAGCACAAACTGTTTCATAACAGACTTCAAAAATGAAAAAAAGGCAGTTTTTTATTAGATTATTACTTTAAAAAAAATGTAATGGATTTTTAAGTCTACAAACTAATGTGGAAATAGAACAAAACCTGAAAAGTTAAATATTGTGTGGAATAAAACAGGATGTTTTTACACTGCAGCATCATTTTTAAATATCTTACACCTTTGTAACCTTGGCATTTTGAAGAATTTAGACATCCATCTGGTTGTGTATGTATGTTTTGTCTAATCCAAAGAGTTATGGAAATTGTTATTTTAAAGTACAGACCATATTGTCGACTCCTACAATTTAAGTTTACAATTGCAACTGACAATTATTTTCTTAATAAATCAACAATTACTAGCTAATTATTAAAAGATAAATGAGGAAGTAAGTAAATATTATTTAATAAAATCTCCAGTAGTTTTCCTCTTTAAAGTCAGTTTTTCTCAGGGGTACCTCAAAGTTGAGGGTATATGCTACTTTGAATCCATTACCTAGAAGTTAGAGGTTCTTCATCTTCGTATTTGACACATTATAACTGGCATCGGCTGCATGCAGGTTATCCAATATCCAGCTTGTAAAATGGCTTTTACCCAGTCTCTAGAATGTCTTAAAGTGTAACAAGAAATGTGGTCATGTTACACGTTCTCTGTGCCTTCATTGCTTCATCCCTCCAGGTTCTTACTTCATTCAGACTCTCTCAGTGTGTGACCTTGTGTTCCTTCTGTGTTAGTGTGTGGAAAATGGGCACGCCTAACTACAGGGTCTTAACTATAATCATGTATTTAGCTACAGAAATGTACTAAGGCCCTGTTCCTCCCTGGAAATAGAGAAGTCCAAACATTAATTGAGGGATATTACTGTTGACACCAATTTCCATGCAACTGAGTGACATTCATTCCTTCTGACCTTAACAAATATTTATGTCTAGGTGCAAAAATTAGAAAAAAATGACAGAAAATGACATGAGGGGGGAAATCAATATAAGAATTATACAGTAATTTCACACAAACTTCAAATTTCAATTTAACAAATAAAGGTAGACTATTTTATACTGTTAAATCAGTAACACAACTTAATTAATTAATTTGCATTTTATCTGGCATTTCCTTTTTTGTTTCCTTTTATTAAAATATATGTAAAATCATAATATGATTAAAATAACAATGACCATAATCATTAGGCATATAATTAAATTTCAGACCAACACATTTTAATCTAAAAATAAAGTACCTTACACATTTGTAGAATGCAGTTTGTCCGTTTTCATGCATCACTTTGACTGTCCAAGTGATGCAGTAAGACTACCAATAGGGGCCAGTGTGTAACCAAGTATGGGGTCTCCGTGAGGCTGGCACTCATTGGTGGAAGAGAGAGACAGTTTTGGGGGAGCAGGTGGGTGGAATGGTGGGGGCTATTTTTGGAGGGGTTATTGTGAAATAGCAAATGGCAAACAAGGCGGTCTTTAACTCTGCTCATAGAATATGTTAAGGTGATGTCTGTGATGCACTGTGTGAATTATTTGCCTTATCATAAAGTGCATTTATGACGCACAGCCATAAATATGCATCACTATAAGTGTTTTCAAAATCGAACCTCTCCCCTCTCATCGTCTCCTCCCTCCCCCTTTCTCACTTCCACCCTCCCTCCTTCTTTTCACTTTGTGCTAACAACACAAAAACAACATTTTTAAATGCAACCCACCAGTGGATGTTTTCCTGTTCCCTCCTCTTTGCTGCCTTGTAGCTTCTTGTCTCTCCTCCTCTCTCTCTAAATCTGTTTATTGTATTATAATGTAGGGTAGTTTGAAAAATGTTTAAGTCACAAAGTGATTCAAAAATTTCATGAATTGGTACAATTGTGCTTACGATGGTGGTACTACAAGTACACACATTAACTGCTTTCTCAATCCTGCTCACCCTTCCTCCCTCTCTCTTCCTTTCTCATCTTCATCATCAAAATTCTGTTTATAATTTCTATGGATTTCCTGCCAAAAGCAGCCATAGCTCCGACCCCCTTAACTCTGATATATAATGTTCTTAATATCCAGATTAAAATTTTTTCTTTAAGCTCTTTTCTACAACATGTGAAATTGTTTCTGCAATCAGCCACAAAGCCAACCCCACCCACACTTTATGTCCTTCTCTTCCCTTGACTGTGGCCTAGCCTCCACAATCATAACTTCTTAAGCAGATGCTCTGAATGCACCCATCACCCACCCAGCATCTCTCCACAGCACACACACTCACCTCCCCCTGCTCTTGCCTCTTTGCAATTAGAAAGTGAAAGACTGCAATAAAGGTGGCGCTGTCCAAGGAAGGCAGTTGATGAAAGAAAGGATTATGGGTAAAGGCAGCATCAAGGGGAGATTAGGAATGGACGAACAGGCTTGTGGAGACAAAAGATCCTACTGACAAGAGCTGTTTAGACGACATATCTCAAATACACACACACTCATATATATGCAAAAATACACCATCTAACCACTCTGACAAATGTGCATTTACGTGTTTGCATTCCCAGTGCCAAAAACTACTTTATTTGTGAAAATGCTCCCTAATTTATAGCATTAGACATAAACATTTTACACCAAACCAGATGGGCAGATGGTGACTTTGAATTTTGGGATTACTCTCTTATGGAAAACTACAATTCCAGCAACACATAATTGACAGATCCCACAGTAAAGGATTTAGCAGAGATGCTGTCACATAATCTCTGTGAACCTGGAATTAGAAGAGCTCCCCCCTAAGAGTTCAGAGGAGTCTTGAGATACTAAGAATTAAAGTTTTCACCAGAGAGCAATAGTAGTAGGTGGAGCAGTTATATTGATAGGAAAAATAGGATAGAAAGATGTATAATCCACAAATCCAAAATCACCTGACAAGACAAAAGAGACATAACTTACTTTTGAAATGTTTTAGGTCCATTTTAGAAATGGACAGCAAACAATAATCATTTATATTGCTCATATGATGCATTTTACTGTAAAATGATGTGCACATGGTTTTCCAAGCTTTCAAGTTCACTGAATTAAACCCTTGCAGGTCCACCAGTACAACCAGACATGTGACAGGCATACAGTCTCTTTAAGTAGAGTGATAAGCACTTCAGCCTCAATGCTGAACAGGGAGCAAAGTGAAAGTGAAGATTGCCTTCCCATAGACTTTATCTTTTCCCACTAAAACAGCGAGCAGGCGACTACGACTGCACCTATTGATTTTGCAATTTCAGCAAATTAAGAAGGAGACAGCCAGGCCTATTATAGAGCTGTCTGTGGCTAGGACTAGCATGGCCACTGTAGTCTGTGGTGATGATGCTGAAAGAGAGAGAGAGTGAGAGAGAGGAAAAGATGGAATGTGTATCCATTTTGGACCATTTTCTAGTATGATTTTAATTCTACCTATCAGGAAATATATAAATAAGAATATGCCACTCAACTCTTCATTTCATGGTATATAATACATGTCACCTGCAGCTGCCACAGTTGGCTGAATGAGGCATATAGCACTGATGTATTAAATATAACACAAGGCAATGAGCATGAATGTATTACCTAGATGTGTGGCCAGCCTCAAAATTTCAGTAATAAAAAAAGCTAAAGGCCGATCTGTACCGCTCTAATATCCACAGTAATATCCATTGCTATATGAAGAGTAATGAGAGGCATAAAAATCTCTTTAAGGGTGAGAGAAAGACATGCGATTCAAATACATACATCAAATAATGGTTCTATAAATTGCTTGTTGGTTTGTGCATAGCTTATATATAAGAGCTTGGTGGTGCATTACAAGTGTTTTAGTCGCACTGTTACTGCTCGACTTGGCTTAAATGTATCACGAGAGAGCATAAGGTTTGTTCACCTTGCAGGAGGTCAAAAGATTTTTTTTTTAAAGGAAGCAACCATCCAAGTGCACTAATCCATGATATACATTTATCGGCAGGAGGTGAATTTTTCTCTATTTTCAATCTGATTGTGTGATCAGTCTATATGACTTCCATATTGGAGTTTTAATATGGGAAATTCAATAAGAGCAGTGATGGATGATTTCTCTGGTAAAGGGTGCACATTTTTCATACTGATAGCTTTTTGGGTCTTCTAAAAATGATGAAATATAAGGGATTTTTTATTGATCATTAGTCTCAGGACTGCACCTGCTTCACCAATTTGTTTCCAATCAAAATTGGCATTAGGATTCATATTTGGCATCACAGCAGCAAAATTTTCTCATTATTCATTTGATAATGAGTGGGAATTACAAGGATACGGAGCAATACAAGACACCCAGTCTGTTCAGTTTTCTATATTGTGATTATTTTTGAGCATTTTCTTTTCTCAGCTTATTTCACTTTGAATTGCAAGCTGCTGCCCTAAGGCATAACACATGCATATAGAAAGGGAGAAATGAAATTCTTGACCACTTTGCTTACTGAAGGTGCAAAATGGTTTTACAATCCACCTTGGGATATACAATAAGCTAAGTGGGTAAAGTGTGAATTAATTCCTATTTTCTGTGCAGTGCAAGTGCTTATTCTATATGTACTGATTTAGCCATGAGCTATATGTGTGTGCAGAAAAAGTGCAACAGATAAATAGGAGAAGTGAGTGCGAAAGGGCTCGGCTGGCAACTCAACATGGGAATCACAAGCTAATTCATTGATTGCCCCTTGGAAGAGACGGCTGCTAATTGTTAGGTAATTAACATGGCAAGCTGTAATTATGTTCGCCTAAAGACCCGATTAGTGTTTCTGCATGTCTTATGGGTGCTGAGGGACTATTTCTGTGTGTGTGTGTGTGTGTGTGTGTGTGTGTGTGTGTGTGTGCCTAAGCCTACAGTATCTGCTGGCTTGGGTACAGATGGCACATTGTCAAAAGCTGACATGTTTTGTTTTGTCTGATGTGTGCGGAGCAAGAGAGAGAGAGAGCAACGTATAAAGCGATAGGGAGAGAGGAGATGAGCTGCACCCAGGGACTTGTCCCTTTGTTTCGTCTTTGTTAATTAAGTGCTAATTGAGTGTAATTATTTACATCATCACAGATCAAGTGGCAGAGGCACAAAGGCAGTTGGTGGCAGGCTGGCAGCTGAGAGCCTACAATCTGTTGATGCCTGTATAGCTACAACCCACTGGCAGCTCAGAAAGAACATTGAGAAACAGGCTGAAATCTTATCACTAAACTGTGCCCGAAAATATGTGCACAAGTCAGGATTTTGCTTTTTGCATGATTTGAACAGTTCCAAGAATTTAACATGAAGAATAACATTATGTTTGGAAGAATAAAAAAATTTACTTAAATGAAAAGCAAATTTTGGAATACAAAAAGAATGGAGGGAGTTATAAAAAAAAAAAAAAAAAAAAGCAAGACAGAGAGAGACACTGATCAGTCAGATCAGATGAGGCAGTATCAACACATTCTCATCCCAGGGTGTTAAATAGTGATGCTTTGACAAGACCTTTCGTGTCTGTATGAGATGCCACGAAATGTCGGTAAACACCTTTATGTTTAGACACTACAACTCAACTTTGTGCTTAGGTTTAGGTGTAAAAACTGTGTGGTTGGGTTTAGGAAAAGGTTGAGTCTTAGGTTATAAAGCACAATGTCACACACCGGGCTCGAACACCTCTCTCCAGTGGTAAAGTCTGATGTTTGTCTACATGCGGTTCGTGGCATCAGGTTACTATATCCAATAGTAACATGTCGGAGGTAAGCAACCACTAGTGACTGTAGTAGATGTGACACAAGCAAATAAGAAAACTAGGTGACATTATACAGACAGAGTTCATACTGGGAGGAGGTTGGGGTGGATGTATGACTGGGTCAGAAATCACAGGACTTTCCCACAGGATGCTGCTGTTCATTGTCTGTATGAAACTTTTGTTTTTTTTTTATCCTGGACCATTCAGCAACCTTAACTGTGTTGATTATTGTAATCAGGATGAGAAAGGTTATATTAACCCAAACGATGATTTTTAAAACCTACTTCGTTTTTGTTCATAAACCTAATGATACTAAAAATTCATGCTCCCATACACATACTGTGTCTTAGTACAATAATCAATCAATCAATCAATCAATCAATCATCAAACCCTGAATCAAATTTGGCAACAGCTGGACTTCTTTATTCTGGTTTTGTGGAGACAAATCAACAGCCATGAATCTTCACCTTTTGCTATCTCTGTCTGCATGTAAATTCTTTAAAGGCTGAGCCTCTGCTGGGTTGATGACTGTGAAGCATGATGAACAGGGAAATCTGAATAGTTGTAACCCTTGCTAACGAAGACAAAATGTATCCTGAGACAACATAACAAAAGGTCGTTTAACAAAGCAGAATCAACCAAAACCAAGGGTCTTAGCAGACACATCTCGTGCAGTGTTTGTAGAACATAGAGTTTATTTTGAGGAATCGAAGTCAAGTATCTCTGACATATTGCTGTTTACTTTACATGTATTGAGATAAAGGCAACCTATACTGAATAATATAAATCAATATTGCTGGAGGGGAGAGCTAATATATAGTATGAAGTGTTCCATTCAAAACTTATTTAATATTGTATTCAAACGTGTACTTTTGGGAGATTTAAAAGTTTTCATTCAGGTGACATTGTAATGGTCAAATAAAGGCAAATGAAAAACTGTGACCACAAACTACATTTTTGTGACTCATCTAAATCATTTCATGTTTGTCTTAAAAAACAAAACAGGTCCAGATTTAATTTGCCATCATAATTTAATTTGGGAAATTGGTTATGTAAATTCAATGTTCATTGTTAAATTATTGAGCCCGATAAGAGAAAGGGAATGCTTTGATTAAATAAACAACAATTTGGCCAAATGCTGCCACGTGGTGTCTGCTGATAAGCCTGTGATCAAGACTGAATAGTGAGCAATGACAGAAAATAAGAACTACTCCATATTCTGTATGTGTGCTAGTGTTCATCAGAAGCTTGTGTGTGTGGCTGTGTAGAGGGGGTTAAGTAGTGTGGTAGTCTCGCCTATGGTCAGAGGTGGAATTAATTTTAGCTGGCAGTCCCATGCTACGGTCATTTGGTTTAAAGGGAGGTGTTATTATCCTGATTTGGCTGTAACAGCTGGGAATTGGATACCCAACTGGCAGCTACACACTCTCCCCTAAGACAAAGAGGATGGAAACAGTGTGTTCTTTTATGACTGAGAACAACATAAAAGATTGGAAAAATGGCTAGACAGGAGAGTATAAGCCACGATCAGACAGATACTAAAATACGGGACAAATTTTAGCCCCTCTCTGAAATTAACACATTTTAGTTTGATACCCTAGACCATTTTGTTCCATAATGTAGAAAGATGTCAATATGAAAATTAAAACTTTGTGGCCTGGCAGAGAAACATGTGAAAGATATAACTGCAACACAGTTGCAGTTACCAATTGTTCTGAACAGTCAGTTTTAGGTTAAATTAGATTTGGCACTGCAGAAATATTATGTAGGATGAACAAATAACAAAGTACCACACACAAACACATTTGTTTTTCTGACTTAGATTCATTTCCAAAGGACTTATCTGATCTTGATCATAACCACTACTTGTTTAACCAGACCCCTTGGAAGGCAGATTCCCCACATTGTGAATTCATAAACAAGTTTTGGTCCCCACAGTTTGATATTGCCAGGTGCACGCACATACACACACACACACCACACAATATACTCTTATAATCAGAGATGGTGGTTATAAAGTAATTGTTTTGCATGTATATTCTTCCGAATGAGCTTAAGCCCCTATTTCATTAAATCAAAGACATGACAGAAATATCCACAGACCACATACCTCACTGTAAATACCAGCCATCTGCCAAGTAGACCCTCTTCAGCAGCCCAATCATTTGCATACCCAAAAGATGATTATTTTTCCTGTATGAAAGTTGAAACGAGTGAATAATTATAATGTAGTGGATTAGAATGAGGAAAAAATATGCCTTGATGTCAGAGAAGATTGCTGAGTAGTCACTATAATCGCTGCTTAGGTTTTTAATCAGAGTGAAATATGGGCCATAAATTATTGCTTTGCAAACTTGTGTTTATGCACCGGCACATCACAAATCTAATTTTTCAGCTTTTTTAAGAGGCTTAAAAGATAGTTATTTTTGTTCAGGAACTCTGAGTTAAAAATCATTTGGGTACATGCTCATTGATGGGGATTATGTTCCATACTGTAAGGTTTTTCTTAGAATTACAATATAAACTCCAAATAATTAGCCTCGCTGCAGCACAGGTGTTTGTGTTTCATACATGCCTGCCAATCAAGATACATACAGTACATGACATGGAGCTATAACTTCACAAGTTCACATTGTGTAATACCTAGAAACCTTTGCCTTAATATCCTAAAGGAGAGCGCTTTGCTAGCCTGAACACACTGCATCACTCTGGAATCTATAGTTCATAAAAATTTGTACTATTAAATCTTACAGCTGATATACTCTTCTTTACAGCAGCATAGTGAAAAGAAGAGCTCATACATGTATTTAAAATACCTTTCAGCCAGAAAGTGAAAGATAGTTTTAATATTACACAACACTTCAGGTTTCAGCTGGTAAGATAAGAAGCTCTGAAACTGGGAGAGAAAAATGGGTTTATCTATGAGCTCTCTTTTTGCTGCTCACATGCTAAACGCCACAAAGTCTATAAAGCCTGTGCACCCCTTATCCTTAACAAAGCAGCAAAGCCAATCCATTGTACCGGCTCCATCTGTAACAAATTCATACATCAATATCAACACACTAGGAAACAAGACATAAAAGCAGAGAGAGGGATGGACAGAGAGATGAAGGGATATGTTTGTTCTTTTCTTTTTGTTTCATCGGAGGTATTAGTAATCAAGCCCCCCACCCCACCCAGTCTTAGCTCCAAATTGCTTTGCCACCTCTTCCCCCAGCAGTCTGTCCTGCCAAATCTGCCCATGATGTATCATTATCACAACTTTGGGTGGAAATCCATAGAATCAATAGGTTTGTCAGGGAAAATCACGCCTGGGATTGCTTACATACTGTGAAGCTTGTTCATCCACCGGTAAGGCCTATCCTGCCACAGGCAATAGCAAAACAATGCGCGCATGAGTATGCGCAGGATGTACATGGTCACTCATGCACACGCGAACACATGCATATGTAAACACACAGGCCTGCGTTTATACAAATAAACTAATATAGAGTGGATTTGCCTATACATTCTATAGTAGTAGGAGCGAAGGGATGATGAATGTAACTTTCTGGTAATGTATAAGAAATATGAAGGTGTGTTTATATGTGTGTGCACAAATGTACATGCATATACAGTATATGTACATCATGCATAATTTTTTTCTTGAACCCTCTTTCTCTCTTGCTCGCTGGCTATATATTTACTTTTCATTTTTACTGTTTTCTCATTTGTGATCCTTAATCCAGGGCCGTGATCACCGATGAGATAGTGTTTGTATTGTTATGCAAATAACAATAAAAAATGATTATTAAAGAAAACATATTGAGAGCATCTCCTACTGTGCAGATCTCAGTTTCAAATACTTCATTACTCAAGCTTTTTAAAATGAACCAGTCCAGCAGTTTTAAAAACTGTTTCTGGTTAAAAATTATAGTTATGCTTAATAAAATTATTGCTTTGCACCCTGAAAAATATTCTGGTTGTCTATATATCTGTCTGTCTGGCTCTGTCTTTCCTGTCCTCCTGTCTTCTCTTATCTTTGCCTGTCTGTCTGTGTTGTACTTCATTAGTCGAGCTGGTCAGCAGGAGCTGGACAGACGTCTCTTCCCATGTAATTACTGTCCAGTAAACAGGTCAGAAGAGTCCAGCCACAGCTGCTGCAGTTTTCAGCAACTCACACACATGCACATGCACATGCATGCACAACCACACACACTGTGGGTCCTGAGCTTTCAGAGTGGTATTGATTGGTTGGGCTGTGACATCTCCTAAGCCATGTCACCCCGGTGAAAGAAGCCTCCAAATTGACCAATAATAAAGTGGTGGAAGTTGTAGTGGCACTCTCCTGGGAGCTGTCTGTGTGGACAGTGTCACTGTGTGTATGTGTGTGGGTGGTAGAGGCATGTGCCTATGTATGTAATTGTGCATGTAGTAGGTAATGTATGGTAATGTATATGTATGTGCACTCTGTTATTTCTGTCCCCACCAATGCCACAGTGACACAGATTTTTTGCCGCTGTTATTATGTAGAGCAACTTACAATAATGACAAAGGCTGGTGTACAGTAAGACTGGAGTATCATCAAGATTGTGACCGGCGCTGTTTTAGTATTTGAAGTTGCTGAGTGTGACAAAAGCAAGTAATCTTTAAGTACACAAGTCATATTTAAATAAACACACACACACACACACAGTTTTCTTGCTGGCACATGCCATTCATTGTTGTTTTGGGTTTATCCATGTGATTTCTTGACAATAAGAAAAATGCTGAAAATCACCAGCTAATCTATTCATTCATTAAAAGGCCCCTCTGAGGCTGAAGCCTAGCTGATCTTGGGTGAGAGGTAGCATACACCCTGGGCAGGTTTCCATTCTTAAATAGGAATATCAAAAATAGCCTAAACCATCTAATATTTGAAGAAATGTTAGTTGTGTTTTCCATGTCCCACTTGTCACTCAGCACTTTACATTAGTATTTCCTGCACAATTTTGGTTCCCCTAAAGTTCAAATCAGAGATCTTTGTTGTTGGCTGCTGAATGCATTTAGTTTTTGAATAGCTATTCTGCAGACTCTAAAATGAGGTGTTGGTGATGGGATCTCAGTGGGTGGGTGAGATATCAAAGTCATATATGTAGCAATTTTAAAAATGTGACCTCAAAATAAATTCTTTATTCACAAAAATGATTTCAAATGGTAACAAAGAGCCCCTCGGTAAATATGATACTACCTATCTCTGATGGCTAGACATTTCATGAGTCTAGCTTCACTCTGAGATATTTTGCAGATAGTTTTTATGTTTTGTTTCTGCACCATGTGAACACACTTTTATATGGACCCTACATTTACTGAATCATTAATCTTCACTTTGAGAGAGATCAGCCTTTGTACACAAATGTGTGTGTGTGTGTGGCCGTGCACGCATTCCAACACCAACCTCATTACAGCACCAGTTTATGCACCAAGACTGTGGGGTCACATTGATTTGACTCCCTGGAGTATTAGCATGGGATTACAGCAGTCAACAGGCCTTCACTGATATGTGTGTGTGTGTGTCAGAGATGAGGGAGGTGAACCAAGGGTAATTAGTCCATAGAATACTCTACCATAGAGTGTATATTTGAGCTTGTGCTTGTCTGTGTGGCTATGTGAGTGAGAGGGGGCGAGCATGTTTGTTGCCCTCATTAATTCTTTGTATTAATACAACCACCACCCTGCTTGAAGTGTTAGACCCTTTGAGAGCTTCTCATCTTATGATTTAACACTTTGATCTGAGAATTTGATTGTGTTTAGATAGGAGAATGTAAGCTAATGTTAGTGTGTGTTTCCCTTAGATGGGTTTGACTGTGTGTGTGATATCATCACTTGTGTGTCGATGTGAGTTCTCATCAGAAAGAAACATATCCAACACTTTACAAGCTGCTTGTCCATGGGATGTGTGCACATGTGTTTAATGACAGCCATTTCAAACTCTTGGTGGATTACTCATCAGCACAATTTGCATAACTTTGAAGTATTCATAGCATTAGTGAAGCAATTACAATAATTAACATGGGAATCCATGTCAATGGGCCACAGCCACGAGGCAAGTGCAATTACAGCTATGCTAATTAGGGTTTGATTAAGCTTTTAAAGAACAATCTGCTTATTTAACTGGACACTTTCAAGAGGCTGTAGGGACACTGAGCAACACACATACACACCCACACCCACACACACACACACACACCCTCCTGCTTGGAGTACTCTTTCACACATCCCTGGAAGTTTGAAACATGCACAACTACACACATGCATATGCACACAGAGGCCCACATGCGTACATAAATATGTAGAAGCACCAGGTGTGCAAGGTGCTAGATGCATACACAACTCACTGTCCCTGCTCCGTCTACAAGCTACGTAGACAGGCTTTTCCCCACCCACACACA
>NW_018127958.1:506569-508765 GCF_001952655.1 Monopterus albus
CCCCCCACACCCACCCAGCTGCACACTCCCTCCTTCCCTCCTCCTTTTTTTGTTTTGTCCGCCAGTCTTTCTGTCCAGACAAGAAGACAGGATGTTTTTCTTTTTCACTGAACATGAACAATTTGCTGTCTGATGTTAGAAGCCTCATTGTAGTGACGGGGCCTAAATTAAAGTGTGGGCTTATTAAAGCCTATGTGTGTGTGTGCGTGTGTGTGTGTGTGCGTGCTCCTGACACTGATCCACCCAATAAACTCACTGTCCGTGACTAAGAGTACGCTCCAAGCAAGACAGACACAATTGCCTGTTAAGTCAGTGTTGCATTTATTGGGCCTTCCTGAATGCCTTGATGTGTGTCATGGCTCAGAACAACATAGAGACACGTTGAGATTATTTTAATGAATTAAATTTCCCTTGTCTTTGCTGTGACAGCATTTTCTGATTGGTGATTTATGCACAGCTTTAGCACAATACAAATGTGTTTCATTTTGCAAGACCTTCTGTATATCTCTATTTTTGCTGTATTTTTCACAGCTGGGTGAAATACTGTTTTTATATTATTTTTAGGACTTGTTTTAACCTGAATGATAAAGTGATTTGGATTCGTTTTTCACTGGAGAGCATCAAAGCTTTAGTCTTTTAAGTCCACTTCTCCAAGTAGGATAAAATCTCAGTCCTATTTGACCCAAGCAGACATCTAAAGTTTTTCTTTCCCAGAACACAAGCAATTTAATCTTTTATCATGGTACTGGGACTCGTTAAAATACACTCAGCTGGCAGTGTATGAATGAGCAAAAACTAATGCAGTCTAATGCAGAATAACAGGCAATAATAAAGTCTGCAATCTGTTGATTCGACTGTATGGTCATTTTGAAAGATGCAGTTTGTTGAGCTGTTGATTAGTTCTGCATTATACAAAGAAGTGTTATGTTCATTACAAAGCAATTCAAATCATACAGTTAAAAACTTCTGTTTGAACACTGAAAATTGAAAGTTATCACCCTCATGAAGATAGAATTTATTGCAGGACAGCTGCATTTGACAGCTTACGTTTTAACAAGATGTACCTAATAAAATGAATAAACTTGAGTTGCTTCTTTTGTTCAGCATGGGCTTAACAGGAAATGCCCCCCTCCATTTTTTAAAGAAAAATCATAGTTCAAGCTAACTGTTTTTAAATGGAAATTATTATAATTATATTTTTGTCTAGTAGATTATATTGTCACTGTTACAATGGAAGTAAATCAAAGCAGGAAAAAAGTGTCTGATGAAGTGAAATTGTCAGTCTGGGTCAGCGAGTCAATGAATGTCACTCACTGTCATGTCTGGGTCACTATAGAGCAAATAAAGTGCTGCCTTGGAAAGTCTATAATAACCATTGACAAGCGGAGTGCTGTTTATTGTTATGACACAAACACCTGGATGGGTAAACATACTGTACCTGTACATGCACAGCACATACACACCTCCTCATACAGACACACACTCACACACACACTATACGCCTTAATTTAACTTAAACCCGTCTCTGTTCCCAAGCTGCCTTTTGCGATCAGTTTGGTAAGATGGCATATGAATGTATTTGTGTGAGCCAGTCTGAGGTGTGGGTACTGCATTTCCATACGTGTTTGTGACTTAATGTGCATGCATGTGTGGCTGTGCGGTTTTGCAGCTATCATCATTACCCTAGTCAATACCCACATGTCCATGTATTGATCACTATATCGATTAGCGATGAAGGATCCCAGGCTGCTGAGAGCTTAGCGGATCTGTTTAGACTTTTACTGAGACTGCACGGTGAGATCAGCGCAGCTCAGCCACAGATCTCATCCAGGACAAGATTATTCAGGCTTACGCATTTTTACAATGGCCACTAAATACACATCTGGTTAAAGTGTATCTAGTAAAGCATTTTAATTTATTGATAGTATTTACCTCCTGATTTTGACAATATATATATATTTGATTATACAAAATAATAGCTAACAACTTGTGAAACACATACTTTTAAAAAGCAAATTAAAACAACGACAAGGGTGAGACTTAAAATAGGGTGAGAAATTACATGGTATATCAGGGCATGGTAGAGGAGGGAAAAGGGTTTCAGAAGTCTTAGAATTCTATGTGACAAAAATTTTATCTTGATTGCAAAATCGGCACATTGAATGGTGGTTAGTTATTAAAAATGATGAGTTCATT
>NW_018127958.1:508797-511255 GCF_001952655.1 Monopterus albus
GTTCATTGATGGGAGCCTGGGGGGGCTTATAATATTAATTAATATATTAAATCAATTTTTAAACTCACATACATACCTTATAATCATGTTTAATAGCTCTGATGTTAATTTGATCTTAGGTTTTTTGAGTCAAATGCAATATAGACAACTCTGCATGCACGCTGAGTTGTGCTTTTTCTGAACCATTTACACAGAATTATGGGAAGTGTGAATGTTAACAACACTTCATGGATGTGTCAACATCGAGTTGAGCCTCCAGGCCTCTTACATTTTTAGTCCTTTTTTCTCAATTTCTTATCCTCTCATCCTCTTTTACTATCACTCTCTTTTCTCCACCCCTGCCCCTCCTCCTCCATCCCCCCAGGGTGTCCTGAGACCCTTCATTACTGTCGCCATGGTAACACCTCAACCATTTGACAGTGGTCCCCGACACTCCTCTCCATCCACCCATCCTCTTCTCCTGACTCCTTCTTTCCTTCTGTCCTTGTTACTTTCAAACATGTTTACCCCACTCCCGCCAAACTCCCTCCTGCTCCTCTCGAAACATGGCTTCTGGACAAAAATCACCAAATCACAATGACAAGTGGGGCATACAATTATGGGATGACCCCCTACAGTTTTCCTCTCTGCCCAACCCCTTTTAAAATGGTTGGAGCAATCATAACGACCAAACACTTTGAAGTCAGGTCCCAATTCCTCTCTTTTTATTTTCTGTATCTGTCTGTCTGTCTCCATTTTTCTTACATGCTTTCCTCAAGAGTCACATTGGTAGACATGTGGTCCTATAGTGCTGTGACAGAGGGACTGTGCGCTGACTATTTCTCTGCCAAATCACTTGGCATCCAATTAAACATGGGAATATTGATCTCATGCCTCATTTCTAAAGAATAGCTTTCCCTTGTCCATGATAAAACCACACATAGACAAACACACAAACACACTCATTCAAGCTTGTTTTTGTTCCTCGTGCAGATATTACTTTGACTTACATTCAATTCTTGGGAACTTACTGTATCTAAACCTTAACCACAACCCAATGTTAGACCAGGTTGACACTATAAAATTCAATGATTTACATGTTGGCAACCAGCATCTGGTCCCCACAAGGAAGTCCCCACACTGTGAGTGCGTAAACAGGTTTTGGTCCCCACACTGTGAGAAATACCAGGTGCATGCAAATAATACAGGTACACGTGTATAGACAAACACACACATGCTTGGTAGCAATGTTTTGATCATGATATTCTTTGCTTGTAATTATAAACACAATGAAAAAGCCATGCTGTCCCCCACCCCACACACACTACCAGACACATACACTTACACACTTCACTTCAAAAGGAGACCCTTCTTTTTGAGCTGTCTGCCTGGCTTTTGCATACACCTTGAAGGTTGTTTGCCCAGAGCCCCAAGGTCAACTCAAGTTGTTTGTGCGTGTTGTGTCGAGCTGTCCCCTGGGCTCAGCTGCTTCAAAGGCCAGGCCCTGTTTTTTTTTTCCACTGCAAATGCCCCATCCTTCAATGTCAACCCCCAACATTTAAGAGAAGCAAGTCTTGGTAAACTAAAGCAACACTCAGTGACAATTAAAAAAAGATTCTATTATCTTAATGGAAAGTTTTCAACTTAAAGGTGAAGTATGTTTCACAGACATATGTTGAAATGGAGCCTAATAAAAGTGGGTGTGTCTTCAAGTGGTAAACTGATGTGGCAATCTTTTTCCACATCTTCCCCTTAAAAATTGACACATAAATAACATCACATAAATAAATGTCATCACTAAGTGTATAAGCTATTGTTTACAGTACACAATTAGCAATAGTCCTCTCAAGACAAGATGTTAGTTTCCATACTTGTCGTGGTCATACCAGGGTGTGCTTTTTTCATAAAAGTTTCATAGAAGATTTTGACATAAACCACATTGTGTGTGTGTGTGTGTGTCTAGCATTACTCAAACTGCTTCTATCTATAGTTATAGAGTGTGTGTTTTTTGTGTGGATTATGCAACACAGGATGGATCACAGGCAGGCTGTGGTGAGTCAGTGTATGGTGCAGTGTGGGTGTTTAGTAGCAAGGAAATTATTGACTGTTGCATAACCTGCACTAAAGCTTTTGTGTTTGTTGTACCGAGGGCAGCTGTTTATTTGTTTGTTGATTAATTTGATTATTTTGTTTGATCAGAATAGAAAGAAGTTCCCACTGATGAGACCCCAATAAATAAACCGTTTGACCAGTGGATGTAAATAAAACATTTGCAAGTTGAAGATGTGCATCTAACTTCAGCATGAATTATACAACCGATGTCTTTGAAAACGACCTTGTACTTTCACTTTACTTTTTTCCCACTCTCTGTAAAGAACATGAAATGAAAGAAATACATGTTGTTGTTGTTGTTGGGGCAAAGGAGTGCATGGTGTCTCCAGAGTCATTTTCATTCGCAGATAAACACACAGCAGAATGG
>NW_018127958.1:511587-523940 GCF_001952655.1 Monopterus albus
GCAGAGATCAAATAAAGTCTGTGTGTCTGAGGTGCCGCATAGCCTCAAGCAGTGAAGCATACATTTAGAACAAATCTTGTTTCTCTTACAAGGGCATTACTTTAATTTCTGTGCTTGGGTAAAAAAGGCAGATCTAGGTGGGCAAATTATAAAAGAAGAAACAAATGAATGTAACAAATCTTCCATCTAACCTACCAATCCATCAAAAATGGTGCTGTTATTTCACATTGTCACCTCATATACCACCTGCCCCTGTATCCCCCTTCTAAAATCAGTTTTGTTGCAAAATGAAAAAATCAATTTTCCTTTGGTTTATAATCCTCAGTAATAGTCAACCATCATTTTTAATCTTTAGATGCATTTTAAATCCAAGCTGTAATGTCTTAACTCTCCACCAAGGTCAAATATCTTAGCAAATAAGGCTTAAGCTTTGTTTTATATGAAAGAATTACATTATTAATACCGAAGAATTAATCACGTACTCTTCAGATCTCCCAGATTAGGTTTTGGCTAAAGGATTATGCTGTCCTACTTTTTCACATGGCATAAATTGACTTTAGCAAAGTACTGCTAAATACATTCTTTTTAACTCTTTGATTGCTCAGGCAGCCTTGATTGCAGACTGCAGCGTTCAGAGACATTGCATTCCTCTTTAGCTTTCATGATCGAAGTTCTGCACAATTCAAATCATGACAGCTATGTCATGGGGCATCAGTTGTTTTTTAAATAACTCCATAATTTGAATGAAAGAATATTTAACGGAAGTCATGAAGGTTGAATTAAATTAAATAAGCTGTTTAATACACCTTATGCTACCATGTGTAGGATGGTAGCATAAGGTGTATGTCTCATATAAATCTCAAAACAATTCCATTGACAAGAGACAACCATACAGGACAGGAGAGGAGACAACAAAACCTGTCCAACTGACAGTAAAATGGGAGACTGCCAATGACTTTTAAAGTAAAATGACCACATGGGGCGTGGTATTTATAACTTTCTGAATACAGTATGACTTGACTGAAGCTATAGCTAACTCACTTGAATTGTAGAAGGGTGAGATCAACTGCAAAACACATGCATAAACTCATAAAATTAAACAAGCAAGAGCACTCAAAAAGCCTTGAAAAGGTGCATTGTCACTGAAACATCAAATTAAAAGGTAGGAATAAAATCAGTGCTGTATAACTGTCAATCCTGCTCTTGCTTTAAGCGAGTACTCTTGCTTGCCTGATGTTATGACTTGACTTAAGTTGAGTGCACTAAGTCAGCTAATTGCTCCTGTGGCTGTTTTGTGGAAGACTTATTCCTGGTCCCAAATACTGATTTGACATCCAAGAATGTCACGCTTTAGATTTTCCTTTAAGTGATAGAAAAGAAAAACAACTTTAGCATCCGTTTTCTCTGCGGAATCAGTCATTACCTCAAACTCTAAATCTTAATGATCAGCTGCCTCATGTTTCTGTATTTACAGCCTCCCAGGAGAACATCTCTTATCAGTGCACACCTTTATAAACTGGACAGCAGTTTTGCTCCTCAACCCTCTCTTGTAGGCCCAAACAAGCTGCGATTTATAATTCACATGATTTATGATCTATCAGAGAACCAAAGTATTGTCTTTTACTCAGCCATTCATTTATACATGCACCCACTACAGATAAAATAAAACTAGATGTAGATGCATTGGATAATTTCATTCAAAACCTGCTCGTGTGTTTAATATGCACAATAAATCTAAAACCACTTGGAGTGTCAAATCAATCTGTTGCCTCTGTTGCAGTTTTATTGCTGGGCAAAATGATAAGTTGCTTTGTAAATTGCAGGTATAGCAACACATGCGTATTGATGGAAGATTTTGACCAATGCCAAAAAAATGATTGCTGACTGTTTTGTGGCAGAACTTGTATCTCAGTAAGACTATGGTTGCTTAATGCAAGGGACAGAAATGGACAGATATTATCAATGAAATTACCCCATCTTGATGTAATGAATTTAAACATGAGGCATTCAATGCATACAGAGACATGAAACAACACTATCATATGTAAAACTGTGAAGCAAAAGCAATTTTTTTAAAGACAAACTACTACTCACTTTTCAAAACAGTCTAATGCAGTATTCTCATTTTACATTTTTATGGAAATTATGAAACGAGTATTGTGCAGTTGGTGTAAGCGCATGTGATTATCATATGAAAGGTTATATTTGACCCTCCAGAGTCAGTTGCATTTAGCATTGATTTTGAGTCGTTCTCCATCTTTGTTCTGGATTACCATGGACATCACCTGGCTGTGACTGTGAGTTTAATAAATCCTGATGTCTCTATATGTGATGGGTGTTACACAATAAAAATGTTTCAGTAAAACTCACTATGTGGGGTAATTGGAGCTGTTTAAAAATGCATCAGGTTTGGCGTGGCAGCATAGCCACATGCACAAACACAAAGGCATGCGCATACATACACACAGAGTTGCACGCCAGGCACTTTCTGATCTGACCCGTCAAAACTCATTAAGGTTTAAAACATATTTCCAACTGACACCCGAAGTCTCCATTAGAAAACCACCAATTACCACTGAAAGATATCCCCCCAACCTGCCTGCCACATTTGCATATGATTGGAGCTATCAGTTAAAATGAGAGCATTTTGGTGCTGCTTAAAAATTCACAGTGCAATGCAAGATCAAGGGAAGGGGGTGGGGTGGGAGGGGAGGCTGGCATAGTAATGTGAAATCAGCGCTTTAACTGCAGGTTTAAAAGTTGCTTGGACTATGGAGGTGAGAGTGGGGTTATGTCCTCAAAATCATGGTTATAGAGATAAGTTGGGCGGCAGTGACCCGTCTCTGCACAGCTCTCAGTATTAGACTGTTTTGCCATTGTAGAGTGGATCTAAACATCTCTCATTTAAATACATTTGAATACAAGGACGAGAAGTAATAGGCACTGAACATATAGCTCTATTGTCGTGGGAGTTAAGAGTGCAAACAGTGCAGTTTTTGTACAATTATGAATATTTCAATGGCAAAGTTATGCTCATAATTTTATTTGGCAAGGTTTGGGAACATTTAAGGGTTCGTAAGTGTGTGTGGCCATGTGTGTGTGAGACACAGAGTAATAGAGGAAGATTTAAGGCCTTTGCATTATGGTTTTTAAGAAAAATGGCACTTATACTCATTACAATCAAGATCATTGATGTTCAGCCTCCTTTCTGTGTCCCTGTGTTTCTATCTCCTCTTTTTATTTTTGTCTCTATCTGCCGTTCTGATTGTCTGGCCATTATTGCTTTGATAAAGTTGTCTAGAGATGAGATGTCAAGTCTTCAATCAGTGCAGAATAGGCCAGTAGATGTGAATCCAAGCATATGCCAATCAGAGATCTAATCACCAAGCTTCTGGTTGGGGTGGAAACAGTAACAATGGATCCTATGGATGCTCATGCACACACACACACACACACACACACACACACACACACACACACCACCCATACATGCACATATACTGTACACCAATTCATATATATGGATTCACATACACAAAAAGCCTGCACATACACACAGTCAGAATACGTTAGTGTTACGACGAGCTGTGTGTGAGTCAATTCGTGCCAAGAGTGCATTGATATCACGGGCCGTAACGCCCGGGTCCGAAGCTGCTGGGTCCATAGTGGCCAGATTATACTGTTACGACGCGCTGTGTGTGAGTTGTTTAGGACCCAGTAAATATGTAGATTCGAACCCAGGCTAGACAAGAAAAACGTATTTAATGCTCCACAAAAACAAACAAAACAGAGCCGATCTCGTCTGCTGATCTTGGGGCAGCTGGGCAAACTGAGTTGACTGGGCTACTGTCTCCCAGGGTGAATGAGAGGTGTTGCTCGCTAAATAAGAACAGAGAGAGAGTTTAAGAACAAGCAGCAGGTATGGTATAGATTGTTTCTGGTATTCACTCTGGGGACCTGAACAGCTGAGTGCGCCGCAGGGATTGCCTTGGAGCTCTGAGAGGAGGAGCAATTCACAAAAAGCAGTCCAAAAACCAAAAACCCCTTTAAACGTGAGAAGGGCACGAAAACCGATACAACAGAACTATGCGCAATAACAGTTCACAACATTGAGAAAGGAGCGCAGATCAAACAACGGTCCATAAACTTGAGGCCTTGACATGAACATAAAATGTAGTTACCAACAGGCTAACACATATAATCTGGCAACGAGGACGCACCAATGCTGACCCTATATACTGCTCCTATAATGGAGAGCAGGTGTGCCTCGTCGCCTGGAATGCACCATCACCTGTGCGAGGGCGGAGCTGCTGGAACTACCTGTGCCTGCTACCGAGGTACATGGGGCGGCCCGGGTCACAGACATAACAGTACCCCCTCCCAACGGGAGACACCAGGCAACCCACTGGGCTTGTCAGGGTGCGCCGCATGAAACCCCCGCACCAAGGAAGGGTCCAGGATGTATGACCGGGGAACCCAGGTCCGTTCCTCCGGGCTGTATCCCTCCCAATCCACCAAGTACTGCAAGCCACGGCCGCAGCGGCGGACATCCAGGAGCCGGCGGACCGCGGAAGCAGGAGGGGGCGGAGGAGCAGCAGAGGAGTGGAGAGGGCTGGAGGACACGAGTTTGAGTTGAGACACGTGAAAGGTGGGATGGATGCGCATAGACCAAGGCAACCGCTGACGTACTGCGGTAGGGTGCAAGACCGCCTCGATCTCAAAGGGTCCCAAGTATCAGGGAGCGAGCTTCCGAGGGCACTCTTTCAGTGGGATGTGTGCTGCAGACAGCCACACCTTTTGACCGGGGGTGTAGGGAGGCGCGTAGCACAGCCGGCAGGAGGAGACACGTGGGGGTGGTATCAGGGTAAAGGCAGTGGGCCACCATTTGCCCTGATGTCACTGGTGGCCACGCTCTTTTGGCCGCGCAGGGCAATGGGTGAGACGGTGTCCCGATTGGCTGCAGTAGAAACACAAATTGGCTTCAAAACACCTGGCTCTCTCCTGAGCCGAAAGCAGAGCGCGACTGAGCTGCATGGGTTGCTCTCTGGGTGGTGATTGGTTGCTAGAGGACGAATGCTCGGGGATGCGTAACGGTCATTCACCGGTAGTAAGGCACCGCGTGAGCGCTCGTGAGACGTTTCCCCATTCCCTATGCCGTTCTCATAGCTTATTGTCTAGGCGTATGGCCAACGCGACTAGTGCGTCAAAGCTGGGCTGTTCGTCTCGGGTGGCTAGCTCGTCTTTGACGCTCTCATTCAGCCCGTTCAAAAAGACGCTACTGAAGGCGGCGTTATTCCACCCTGTGTCAGCTGCCAGAATGCGGAAGTCAATGGCATATTCTGCTACACTCTGTGACCCTTGGCGTAGTGCAAGCAGCCGCTTCTCAGCAGTGCCCGTATGATCAGGGTGATCAAAAACAGCACTTAACTCCTCCTGAAACTGAGCGGAACTCAGGGCTCCATTGCGAGACAGCCGCGCCTCCGCCCCAGCTAAAGCCTTACCCCGTAAGAGATTTAGAACATATGCTCGTAGTAAATCGTCTTTGCTCAAACACCATGGCGCACTGGATCAAAAACCCCCTGCACTTGTGTAGATCCCCAGCGAAAGGCTTGGGATCGGGGATGCGATTCTCACAAGATGAGCCTTGGCTGGCCTCAGAGGCAAAACGGGCTACGTGGTCCGTGAGTCGGTAAACCTGCTGAGTCGTGGTGTGAGCTTGCTCCAACCCCACTCGTTGGCACTGTTCCAATTGCTCAATCCGTGCCGATAATATATACTGCTCCGATAATGGAGAGCAGGTGTGCCTCGTCGCCTGGAATGCACCCTCACCTGTGCGAGGGCGGAGCTGCTGGAACTACCTGTGCCTGCTACCGAGGTACATAGGGCGGCCCGGTTCACGGACGTAACAGTTAGGGTCAGAAAGGTTACTGTGTAATGATAGAGTTCTCTTTGTACCTTTATATTAGAGCTGTAATTGGGCCTGAAAAGTTAGGCCCGACAGGGCCCGAGCCCGACAGAATTCGGCCCGAGCCCGGCCCGAGCCCGACAAGTACATTTTTGATTGACAGCCCGAACCCGTTTACAGCCCGACATTATTCAAATGTGCGCACGGCGCACGCACACAACATCGCTCAACATGACTTATCAGCGAGGAATTCCCTGTCGTTTTGCTGTCGTATTTTAAGAGAACGTTACATTTCTTGCATTTTACATAACCCACTGGGTCATTGTTCTCATTATGCACATGTTCAAAATGTTGCCACGCCTCAGACTTAGCTGCTGCTGGTGTAACCAAAAAATATACACCAAAGGCAAGCCTTTGTTTCACCTCATCCATCTTTGTTCTTCGCAATGCATCTTTCTCGCACTAATTGAAATACATCACGTGACCACTCATTTAACGCGCAAGCCCGAGCCCGAGCCCGAGCCCGAGCCCGAGCCCGGCCTGAGTAAAAATGATAGAAATTAAGCCAGACAGGTACCCGACGGTCGGGTTGGATTCGGGCTAAAAATTACAGCTCTACTTTATATGGTAGCTAGTTTCTTTACACTAATTCTATACTGTAGAAATACATTATCAAGTATCCAACTGAGAATCATTGTTGCAACTATAGTTAAAACTAATTTGATAGCTACAACTGCACAGTATGTACCAGTCAATGAAAGGTACAGTCCATAGAACACTTAAGCTTCAAAAACAGATGTCAGATTTTCAAAGCGGCAGATATGGAGAGAAACCATTTGAAGATGTAAAAAAATAAGTCACCTGTGTTATTTCTGGCCACTGTGTTTCAGGTTGAAATGCCCTTGAGCAGGACCCTGAAACCTCAAACATACTTGCTCATCCATTAACAGGGTCAGCTAAACATAAGGTGCAAATGTGTTTATTGGTTTTGGCCTAGATTTGTCTTTCCTTGAGAAAAGCTAACACTCATGATGATGACATCAAGGTGAATTCAGGAGCAGCCCCACTGACAGATGGATAATTAATTTAAAAATAAAATCTATATGGACATTATGTTGTGCAAACCTGAGCTTAAATTGCACTGGATAAGGCTGTCAGACTTTGTTAAATGTGAAAAAATTTAATGTAAATAAAATAGGTTGAGATAATGTGGATTGGGTTATTAATGTCCTGTTGGAAAAAAAAGGTGATGACACTGATTGTAAGGTGTGACACATTTTTTTATATGCAACAGACAGTAATGACCAGGCTGATGGCAGGATGGTCATTATCACCATAATCATCATTGGTATAATCAGTACTGTTTTCAGTGGGAGATTGCTTTGAGCCTCCTATTCGTTGTTCAACATGTGATAGGGAGATAGAAGGACACACTCACACACACACACACACACATGTGTGCACACATATAAATACACAGATAAACCCAGCGGCTCTAAACGAGGCTCTTCATTGTTTCCCTTGTGATTAAAACCAAGTGCCGTTCAGTCTCTTATATTGTCATCAGCATGCTTTTGTGATGTGTGCTGTGTGTGTATGTCTGTGTGTTTGCTCTCACTGCAGTGGCCCAACCCTAAATGAATGTCATCTTGCTTTAGTCCAAGCATGGGCCCCAGTGCGGTCGATCGATACTTCATTAGGCTGGGATTGTCTTGTGTCCATGCAACCTTGAAGCTGTTCCTTAATTACGCCAGCATTAAGGCCCTGGACGGCGCTACAAACCACGCTACATTGAGGATGGCCAGACCCAACAAATCAATGACCACCCCTACTCCTCCCCACCCCCTGCCTCCCAACATATACATACACACATATAGGTGGATTAATGCACATCGAGGAATACAGCACATACACATGCACACACCTAAGTTTACACACATCATCTCTGTATGCACCTTCTTTCATTCACCATTTCTCTGTCTTACACACACACACACACACACACACACACACATAGCACCTTCAGGCTATATTGGAAGGAGGGATTTGATGGGCCAAGAAGGGAAAAGAGGAGGGGAACAACAGGACAGGCACGAGATACTGACAGAGAGAAAGGGTGAATTGAGGGCATTGAGAGGGACATTGAGATAGTCATGAGGAAAACAAAGTTTGGATTAATAAAAAAAAACAGCTTTTCCATATAATCACTTTACATATTTTTGCATCAAAGCACAGAAGAATATATGGCAGAATATAGTAGAACCTGCTTTTTTCTTTGTGCGTGTGCATTCAGATCAGTTGAAAAAGGGTTTGGGGGTTCATGCACCATGTCACTTTTTTCCATTTCA
Source organism: Monopterus albus (assembly GCF_001952655.1). Taxonomy (NCBI): domain Eukaryota; kingdom Metazoa; phylum Chordata; class Actinopteri; order Synbranchiformes; family Synbranchidae; genus Monopterus; species Monopterus albus. Next base: position 519,841 of record NW_018127958.1, read on the forward strand.
CTGGCTGAGAAAACAAAATCAAAATCAGAAAAATTTGATTGCTATGTTTATGGCGCTCCTTGCATTACTAATCTCTTCTTAAAGATTAGAAGCAGAGCAAAATGCCAAAATGTCACCAGGTTTAATATTTTGACCTTGCGTGTGTGTATTTATATATTTTATATATGGGTGTGCACTCCATGTCCATCTCTGCCCACTGGTGCACATGTGTGTGTGTGTTTTGCAGTGAATGCCAGTCTGATCCTTTCCATTCATTGAGAAAAGAAAAGTGAGGAGGTGGGGAGGAAGAAGAAGAAGAAGAAGTGGGAAGAACAAGGAAAAGATTATGTGGGGATGAGGAGGAGAAAACAAAACATATTGCATATAAATATTATTCCTTTCTTCTTGTGCCCTCAGTCAGAAAGGGGTAAAATATTTTTTACAGAGTTTGAACCATTGTACTGCAGTTAATGTAAGTAGGTAGAAAACTGAGGTAATATTTGGGGGAGATAGGCAGGGCAAGAGTGCATGAGGAGGATGAAGAAAGATGAGAGATGGTAGAATGTGTTCAAATAGATCATTACAATGAAAAGAGAAAGAAAGGGAGAGACAGGCGGACACGAAAGATGTAGAAGAGGAGGAAGCTGAGGAGTGAGGGGGGCAAGAAAAAGGGTGAGATATGGAAGAGGAGGCAGATGGGAGGGAGGGAAGCAGAAGGGGTGCAGTCAAATGGCACTCATGACAAATGACATCCCCTGTCTCCCAGTCCCCTCTCCTCAGCACCATGATTTGTCATCTCCACTTCTGACATTTTTCATCGCACTATCAAATCACTCTGACAGAATGATATTTTCTAATTCTTCCAGCCTTGGAGCATGCCAAAATAATGGTCTCCACATGCTGTGCACACTCCTTTTCTGTTTCCCTACCGTTCTATTTACTTTCCATCCTCTGTCTTGTGTAAACATCCGATGATTCTTTAATAATGAAAATGCAGCATCGCAAATATATCGCAGGCAGGAAAAGACTGAAAGTAATCTGCTTCTCAGAGTCACTTTAGCTGTCTCATTCAAGAGGTGGCACATGTAACTGTAAATTACAAAAGGTATTGGATTTGTTGTTTTATATATATGAGCTGGAACAATAAATGTAAAAGATTTAAGATGTACGAGATTTTCCCCCCCTATAGGAAAAGAAGTTAGCACTTTTTCTTGGAACAAACTTATACCAAAAATATACAGTATTATATTCTGCACTCTGAGGGACTCCATCTTTATTTGCATTTTCATACATACTTTGAATAGGTTGAATGGGTTTTGTTTGCTTTCTCAGTAGTTTTTGTGGTGACCATAGTAATAATCACCTCAGAAATCCTTTAATTTTTACAATGCTAACAGAAGTTTGCACCTGCTGAGCTTTTGATTTTCCAGTGTGTCATCTGCTGCGGTTTCACTGAATATTAATGAGGACAATGCCATATCTGCCAGTGACCCATGTTTCCTGTGATCCAGGTCAAGGAGCTGCAAATGAGTTTATATCTAGCTCCATTACAGCAGGATATCACTATCACTGTATTCTAAAGCCATACAAAGAAATAAAGGTTTCTTTAACTCTTCATGTGTCTGATGGCACTGCATTATTTTTTTAGTTAAACTAAATAAATATTTTCCAATTATCTACAAGCATGTTGCCCAAATGCTGTTTTTGAAGGAGAAGGGGTCAACAAAAAACTGAGGACAAAGCATTTGACCCTGACTGTGTGTGTATGTGTGTAAACATCCATCTACTGTATGTGCTTGTCTTAATGTGACACCTCCTGCATGTGTTAATGTGTGTGTACATATGTGTCTCTGTACCAGTTTTGCTGTGTCTGGGTTAATTATGCATTATCCAACAAGAGATCAGTGTCTTGCTCTAAGCAGCACCCGGGTGTTGTTGTTTAATGTAATAAATGTCAAGTATGCATGGCTTCACATACGCTTCGTTAGCAGTTTAATGCTAACTGTTGAGCATCACCAGTGCCTCCCAGCTATGAGCTAAAGCCTAATAACACCAGCATTTAGGTCCAATCATCATGTAGAGAAGGATAAACATAGTTCATGAGGCCTTGCTGCTAGTTGTTGAAACTTTGTTCTTTATATTTATAACTTTATATTTCTTTTGCATTTTGTGGCATTCATGTGGAGGGCAAAGTAAGAATTTCATTGTACAGGGAAACACGTTTCCTAACTGTGCATATGACAAATAAACACTTTGACCTTGATATTGTTATGAGCTGACTGTATCATATTTCATCCATTCATTAGCTATACCATTTATCCTGTAGAGGGTTGTGGGGGGGCTCAAGTCGATCCTAGCAAATACTGGGCGAATGTAGGGGTACACCCTGGACAGGTTGCCAGTCTATCACTGGGCTGGCACATAGAAACACACAATCTTTTACATTCACATTCATACATACAGACAATTTACAGTCACCAGTCAGCCTAACCTGCATGTCTTTAGACTGTGGGAGGAAAACCCACACAGGCACAGGGAGAACATGCAGACTCCAAGCAGAAAGGACCAGGCTGGACGCAGTGTTTGAAGCTGGAACCTTCTTGTTGTGATGCAACAGTGCTAACAACCGTGCTGCCCTTATATTATGTTAGCAATCGACATATTTCTGTAAATGATTCCAAATAAACTTATAAAATAGCACTATATTTTAGTTTCGTACATATGAAGAGAGTGGTCATACATAATGCATAACAGCTGCTCATAGTTCATTGCACATATATTAGATTTCTTATATTATGCTATATATTGATATTAGAAAATATTCTGAATCATACTGTGATCACTCAGCACTAACAGTGTGACTGGGCATACTGTAGACAACTTTTACAGTATGGTAACATACAAAAGTCAGGCAGCAACATGAAAAAAAGAACTGCTTCCAACCTTTTGTCATCAGCTTTATCATTTCTGCTAATTTTACCAATTAACTCTGTGTGGTCGCACAGAGCAATCCATATAAAAGAAATATTATTAGTCCAAACAGCTTCAGAGAGTAGCTGCAATTAGAGGTTAATCAAATACACATACTTGGGAATTATATCCACAGCCTGTTTTGGTTATTGAGCAGGGCTGCTATATGCCTACTACAATTCAGTGCTTTGCCCATGAGCACTTTGTTGTGAGGGGTCACAGGGTCTGCTTTATAAAGTCTAAACATTGTTTTTTGGCTTTTTTGTCAACCCTACTGTGAACAACGTGCTATGCCAACAACGCAGTGAAACTGAGAGAATATTAAAGTATTTCAGCCCTGCTTCCTCAGAGATTGGGTCGCAGTCAAACGTAATATCAAAGCAGAAGAGATCAGTTTTCTATCAACTGCAAATTCTCAAAAGATGAACTAGGCCTCATAAATGAATATAAATGATAACTGATGTATGGTAAAAGATAGAGAGAAGACCTTATAGGAAATTGGGCAGATAATGTCTGGAGACTGGATCAATTCATTTCAAGCTGAAATATACTGTGAGCCCTACTATTTCTTTAAGGTACAGCCTACAGAATGTTTTGCCACAGATTTTAGTCTAACTCTCACATCACCAAGCCTGTATGTTCAAGCATGTATGTGTACACCTGCCCATTCACAGACTATATTTTCTCAATAAAGGAGTACAAATTAAGCACAAGAAAATGTTTAATAAAGATGCATAGTGCTTATTTGCCCACACATCATAGGGTGAAAACCTGCTCCACGATGTGTTCAAGTGAACATTAAGCGGCCCCACAGCTGTTGTTGTGCTGCTGAGCAACATGCTTGTTGCTTACCTATTTTATCTTTGTGGGTTTCTCTTGATGAGACCATCTGACTGAACCTGAGTGTAAAATGTGAGACAAGAGAGGAGTGGAAGATAAGTGAAAGAAAAGGAAAACTAGTAGAATAGATAGATGGTGAGGAGGTAAAGCAGAAGAGGAGTAAGGAGGAGAGAATGATTTGGCCAGCCAGGTGATGACTGCTGATGAAGGCCTCTCATAGAAAGATGGATACAGCGTCAGGTCCCTGCTCCTATAAGTCTTCAGTCTAATCCGGCTCAAATTTCCCTGTGATTGCTTCTAAATTGCCTTCT
>NW_018127958.1:523981-537874 GCF_001952655.1 Monopterus albus
CCTCTCTGTACAGGGAATGATGTCTAGCGTGGTGAGCTCCTTCTTTGCGTTTGACTGAAGAATGTGCTAAGAGGGCAATAGGGAAGGGTGTGAAAGGTGACGGCTCCTGTGCCCCTGTGTGTGTCTGCATATATGTACGTGTACGTGTCGGTCCCATAATAAAACCAGTCTCAGGTCTTGTCATTAAAATGCATTATCATTCTACTGTGTCAAGAGAGGAGACAAATAGTCTTTCTCTCTGCCTGCCATCTCTCTGTCTCATTTATATTCTCTCTTTCATATACTCCCTGACTCCATCTCTTCAGGGGTATTGAGAGGTGGTGGTGTGGGGATCCTTTTTCCCTTTTGTCCCCTCTTCTCTTTAGTTTCTCATTATTTTTCACTTGCTTTAATTACACAGTTTCTTACCAATTTATCCTTGTGTCTTCTAGTCTCTGTAGACTCACTGTCCCTCTCTTTCCATCCATCTCTCACTTTTTTTGGTCTCTCTTCCTTTGTCTTTCGCTATGACCCTTTATGCTCTTGCTTTAACTCACTGAGTTGGCAGAAATGTAATGCAGAATTATTCAGAATGGGGACATTGTTTTCTCTCAGTGCTGTTGAGGCTGTGCAATAACAGAGCTGTAGTCTAACACGTTCTGATTTGTTTGCCACTCATTTATCATGTGACCTTTCTCTGGTATCATTAACACAGAGTGAGAGAGGGGGAGAGAGAGAGAGAGGACAGACATACAGAGAAATAAAACCAAAGAAAGATACATTTGAAGAGGCACATTTCCCAGCAATATTCAGTATGTGTGAGCTCATGAGCCTGTGGCGCTGGACATGGAGTAATAGCTTCAAAAGACCTTAGAATCATTACATTACATTACATTACGCATGCATTAGCACATTAACATTGTAAAGAGACTAGTTTGCATACCTACTTTGCTTTACTGACCTCAGCTCAGTATAAAAGGTACAATATCAGCATACTTAAACCTCCAACATGCCATAAGATGTAATCTTTTTGCCAACAAGGCACAGTGGGGTGTGATGTTTTAATGACATATTATGTATGTGACCCTCAGCCAAGGCATATAAACAACTAGTCAATAGGAATTAATACAAATATTTACTACTATTATGATCACCAATTTTACGAGTCAAAATCATGTGTGTGAGGTGTATGTGCAGGACTAGCGAAAGCACAAGCATATTCTTAGTCTGTTCATTCTCCATTACTATGGTTTTGAAAAGGATACAGTTATTGTATGCATTGTTTTTCAATGCATGCTACGCATTATGTTATATGTCACATTGGACCTCACACTGGACATCATGATAAGCCTCACCCTTCGAGCACTGCGATTCCGGTAGCTGTGTAAAATGAACATGAGGGCAGTAGTTTGCCAGCCTTTTTTGAGTCTAGTGTAAATCAAAAAAGCCTCCTAAAAGCTCAACACAACAATCTTTGTATAAAAAGGACTATAGTCACTTCCATCCTTTCTTTAATGAGTCAGTCTTCAGACTGATTTAAAAGTTCCAACAGACAGTGTCACCTTTTTAGTCTACATTTGCACATTATGCCAAAAATAAAAACCTTTTTTGCTCCATTAATTATCAAGTTATGAGCACAGCACAAATTAATCATTGCAGGTAGTTCAATAAAATCAGTAATCTGGTAAACCATCATATGGTTTACATATGACCCTGAACACATTAACTACATTGTCTGACAAGGTGGTCCTTGGAAAGGTTTAAGTTACAAAAGGTTGAGAACCCCTGGTCTAATAGAATTAACTAGTAACCATTTAGACTGGATTGTTGACATCACCTTCCCATGAACATTCTGTTCATTTGTTTACTTAATTTCTGGTACACATGTTGTATTTATACAAACTTTGCCAGAGAAGTTAGAGTTAGGGTTGCTAAATAAGTAAAAGACTTTTGGTTAGGACAGGTAGGTACCCTCTCTCTGTATTGCGCTTCATCTGCTGCACCCACTTAACGGTATTTCGATTTTTCTGAATGTCCTGCACATATAGTGAACTGACAATAAAAATCTTTGATCTTGTGACAGATGCTGCAAACAGGTAGTTTTGTGTCTAGACTTAACAACATAGTATGTAAAGCAGGAACACTCCATAACCACAACAATGATAATAACCAAATAAGCCTCCTAGCAGGTGGAGTCTGGAGCTCCTCAGTCATATCTATGTTCTGATTACAAGTGATATCAGGCCATTGAATGAGCAATGACATCTGAAATGGGTGCCGGCGAACAGCCTAAATTGGACTGTTAAAAAGGTGACACCACTGTGTGTCTATTTGCTTGTGGGTGTCAGCTGTGTGCAGTGGTTACATTTTGTCGTAAATACTAACGAACCATGTGAAATTTCAGGCAAAACACTGGATGCAGAAAGAAAAGTCAAGTAAAGAGACAAATAAGGTAGGAGGGTGGTTCAGAAAGAAAAGAGGGAGAGTGAAATTGAGAGAGAGAGATAGAGAGAGGGATAGCAAGGAACAAGCAGATAAGATTGGATTTTAGAATTACTGGCCAACACCTAACAATTTATGCCCTCATGCAGTGCTTGGCAGCAGCTGGAGTCTACGAAGCCTGCGGTGAGTGTGCATGTGTAACTGTGTATGTGTGTGAAGGAGAGAAGTAGAAGAGAGTAAAGGCACAGTACTCCATAGCAGCCAAATGACATCAAGGGACATTAACAGAAAGCTGTTCAGTATCACTGGCCCCATACACCCTTATACTGTATGAATATTTTATTCAGGAAAGCACGGTTCACCTGAGCAGTGTCCTGCTACAAACAAAGACAGAAGAGCTTTGTCATATCTTATCAGATGTTACCTCTCTCCCATATCTCCCCATCAGGCACAACATTTTCACATTCCATTCACAACATCAGAAATACTACTTCCTGTTTTCAGAAAAAAAATGCAAGTACTGTATGTTTTTAGGTAGATTTGGAGTACTTTTTAATATTTTTATGTGGGTTTATAGAACATATAAGCAGAATTTATAATGTAAAACAATTATTTTTGATACTAAGGTGTATTCTTTGATGTTTTAAATTTTAGAAAGGCTGGCATAAAATAGATCACTGATTAACCTCATTATGAGCAAGTCCTCCAACCTATACCACTTATATGGTCATTTATCCCTTCCATTTCATGAAACAGTGGGCCTATGACCACAGGAGGAACTGTAATACTTCTGCCAACATTAACGACAATGTACACTGCACCACTAAGCTTTATGGACCTTTGTTATCATGGAAACAGCTACAAACAGATGGCTAGCTGGCAGTTCAAATAGCGGCCCTGAGTAGCAGAACTCTGTCATCTTGGAAACTCATAAATGTGAGATTACAATCATTAAACCATCACCGTTTCATTATGTTTTGCCATACAAAACATTTGGTTATGCTTAGGCACAACAATGATTTGGTTAAGCTTAGGAACAAAACATGATTGGTTACGTTTAGGCAAAAAAAAAAAAAAACTAGTCGGCCATGTTTAGGCACAAGACCTCTTGAAAAGCACAAGCTACACACTGAAACTGAACTAGATTCTCCTCAAGGAAAGTCCTGTGTTGTGTGTGCCTAGCCATCCACTTCAACTGCTTGTTAACATGGACTTTGTGCCACTATGTACTTCTTCCTTTCCTTGTGTCATTATTAATAAGGTCACTAGATATCGCCAAACTATAACAGCTAACAGTTTGTCATAATAGCCTGCTAGCATAAACGGCTTATACTGACATATTTTACAAGTAGACAGTCTATATAAAAAAAGAGAAAAGAGGTCAACACCAGATTGTGGGATAATCTCCATAAGGCCTACCAAACAAAAACTCTGCCTGGCCAAAACTATACAACCCTGCATGTATAAATACAAACAAAAACCATTTGTAGAGTTGTTTGTATGAACAGTTAATACATTACAGCTTGAGACTGTAGTTAGGAGAACTGATCCAGTTGGAGGTGAATAAGGACAGACGCTATTTGTCAGTTTGTTGGTTTGTTGACAGGATAAATAGTGTACTTCTTGTTCTTAAATGACGTCCACATAAAAGGGGTTTAGGAAAATGGTGAAACAGCTTCAGTCATAGCAATACACATTTATGCATACACACTGTTTAACACACGCCCATAATAAATACAAACCTGGTCATCCCCTGCGACCTGCCATCAGCCTAGTGTTAGTTTGCAGAAGAAAACTCACAGTGAGCGCAGTGGACAGTGGAGGTGGTGAAGGCCGAAAAATTAAACCATCTACAGGGAGCTTCAGTCTGAGAATATGAACAGAAAAAGTGAGATGAGATGATGAAACCAGAGGAGAAAGGGAAGGGAGGGTGGTAAGAGAGGGAGACTGTGTGTCAAAATGTGGAGGTTTGGAGATTGGGCTTCCAACCCTGCCAAATGATTAAAATGTTCCCTCTGACATTCATATTCCCATATCTGGATTCCTGCCTATGTGTGATGGGCTGCGTTGAATATGAAGTCAGAAATGGTCATATAGAATTTGATCTCCAAAATGGCTGGAGATGTGATTTATGCAACGTGCATTTGGTGACAGTGCTGGTTTGATGAGAGAAAGGAAAGACAAGAATATATCTTACATGAATTTTTATAACTAGAAACTGCTGACTTTTCAGTAGCAATATGCTTAAAATTGAATAAGAAATTATGTCAATATATCTTGTTATGACACATTGAAGCCTTAAATTCAGGTCATATCTTTTAAACAATACAAAAAATATACATACATAGTTTATTGTGTTTTAGTTTTGCATGCATTTCAGATATTTAATTTACTTGGCCTCTCTAATCCAAATTAAAATATGTTGATTCTTTAGTTAGGTTGTGACCAGGCCTGGCTGTATGTTGGTTATTAGATTGAATTAAACTGTGTGCACCACACTCACACATGGGCAGAGACACAATAAATGCACAACAGATGAAATCTGAGGGACCTCAGACATCAGAATCTCCCTGACTGTGAGTCACCATCCCTTCTCTTCCAACGCTCTAGAGATGAGGGTTGTCATGGTTACGGGGGCAGAAAAATCACCCCATTGCCCACCCCATTCCCCATAACACACACACACACACACCGCTGTGTTTACATTCCTTGTGGGGACTTTACATTGACTTACATTCATTCCCTGTAGACTTATCCTAACCTTAACCATAACCACTACTTGCCTAAACCTAACTCCAACCCTAACACTTAACCTAACCTCATCCTAACCCTAAACTATGTTGCCACCCTAAAACTCAGTGATTTCCTTGAGGATGGCCGAGTCCCCACAGTGTGAGTGTGTTAACAGGTTTTGGTCCTCATGATGTAAATACACAAAGGCACACACACCCAGACACACATGTTAAAGACAGTTTTTTTCAGTTGTCTGGGCATTGCTGATGTCACTGGTGAAACTATGAATTTAACATACAGGTCAGGAGATGCATATCTGGGCTTTGGTAAGCCGTCAGGGGACACAGGGCGAAAAAGGAGCAAAAGCATTGTTGCCTGACAGATAGACACATTGTCTGAATGCCCTTGAAATTTGGAAAAGAAAATAAGCAAATGAGAGGAATTTCAAAATTCAATCTCAAAGAGATTTGCTATTGAGGATGCTTTTCTTTGGTTGCTCTTTCTCTTCAGGCGCAATTAGACCCTTTTCTCTGAAAAATAAAAGGCAGGAAAAGGCAACAAAAAAAAGAAGAAATATAGAGACTAAATGTAGACAGAGATGAATGGTGATACAAAGCAGAGAGAGGAAAAACAGTGGGGTATACTTTGATTCTTTGCTTTTGTTTTTGCTTTTAGTGTGTATGTGGCATGATAAAAGAACTTGGCTGAGCACCTAGGGGATTACAGTGCACTTGCTTCTGATAAATATCTTAATTTTGATGAGATTTTTAAGTCATCAACATAATTATTGTTTTTCATTTTTATTTCCCCTTTCAACTTGTTTTTAATGAAGAACTGTTTCAATAAACAAATGGATATGCATTAAGGGGGATGATGGGGCTTTCAAGTATAAACCTCTCATATCTATTAAGTGCTTCCATTACACCACGTTTCTTAAGCAGGCCCCCCAGTAAATGTCTTTTTTTGCTTTCTTGAAGGCAGATCCATGAAGTCTCTAGTTGACATAGATTTATTGGGGCACTACTCACTTTCATTTTTACTTTTATTTTGTGTTTATTTAGATATGAGATGAAACAAACTAAATAATGAGAAATTATGTTCAGTCTCTAAATAAAAGTAAGCTGAAAACATGTCATGCATCACTTTTTCTGCTGTTTCATTAATTGATACAATATAAACAAGAACAATTCACTATTTTTTTTATTATATCATTAGTTTTTAAATATATATGTACTTAACATAATTTACAGAAGTAAAATCCAACTAAATGAGTCAATGAAAATAATAGATGGTCTAATAAAATATTTTTTATTGAGACATACCCTGACTTCTAGCCATTAGGCACATTCTGCTGAGAAATAACAAATAGAGGATGATTAATTGGTGCACTATGACTCAACATTGTCCTCATAGAGCTGGTGTTTGATAACTGATTGACTATTGATCGGCACAGAGTTTTGACCCTGGCAATAAATCCAGACCCCTGGTGGCCCGGACACTGCATCGTTGAATCTGAAATATTTTATCTGTGGCTTAAGAGGAATAGTCACTTATTCTCCCCTTACACACATTTTTCTTTTTTTATGACAGCAGCGCGCTCATCTTTCCTCTTAAGTTTTACCCTTTTGTGACCTTTTGGAGAGACCAAACGTGTCTGCGTTATATATGGGCTGTCCTGCAATGACAGGGTGGGTAGGGAGGTTATGGAAAGAGATGCATTAGCTGGTACTCCCCACCCCAACCCAACCCTCCATGTCCCAGTCCCCTACCCCAACCCCTACAGCGCTTCACTTCTTTCATTTTGTCCATCCCCTGCGGTTGGCCAGCAAGGCCTTTAAATCCTCCCTTTATTGTGCACAGCGCACACAAAGGCTTGGCCTGCGCTCTCATTTCCTTGATGTGTCTTTGGACAGCAGTGGTGGCTTTGTAGGCATCGATGCAAACATTAGCATGAAGCAGCTCCTGGGGACCACAGAACAATCAACTGAACTGTTACTGGTCAATCCACTAGACTTACATATGATGTGTGACCACGTGAATTAAATACCTGCATTGTGGTTTCTGAGATTTCAGCCACTGAATGAGAATCAGCAAAACAAGTTGGCCAAAGATACATGATTAGACAGGAGAGAGAGGGATGACCCTCTTGATCTCTGGTGATGTGAATCCTTCCCTTGGCTTTGGCCTCCAGTCTTTCTCTCTTTCTCTCTTCCTCCTCACCTTCCTCTTTACAACCAACAAAAGTGAGATTAAATGGAGTAAAAAAAAGGTCATTGTGTTTATGGCAGAGTAAACCAGGAGGTTTCCATCCTAAAATAGACTCCTTTAGGCTGCAAAGCTGGTAATCATTGATCAGGAGAAGAGAGTGGCAAACAATACATTCATTACACATGGAGATTACTTGCTCAATGCTGAACACCAGAATGGGCAATGCAAATTGGTGGCTGCCCTCTTCTGTTGTGTAGTCAGAAATCTAGAAGGTCTTTAGTATTTTGTTGGCCCTGTTTAATGTTCCTGAGCAGCGTGTGGCAGTTAAGCTGTCTTTGAAGAGGTGGGAGTGGCTACAGACAGGGTGTTGGTGGCCCTGGCATCTACGTTGCACGACTAGTCACCCGACCTCTGCTATGAAACTACTCTGAGGAAAACTGTTGATCTGCCTTGTCATATTTTTAATATTGATGTCACACTGTCAAAACTGTTTTTGTCTGTGATTTTTCAGTACTTAATATGTTTTGTGTTTATATGTAATGTTGCAGTCATTATAGAAACATGCTTCTACTTATCAGGCCTACACATTTAGAATGTCGTAAAAAAATTACTATAGAAAATAATATTTCATTGAATAATGTTTGAGAAGTTTGTTTAGGTAGGAGAGATCATTTCTCTTCTTTTAACTGTCCATGAATATTTTGTGTACAGCATAAACCAAATATTTTTTTATTTTTCATAATTAATAATTCAATTTCTGTAAATGATTTATAATTGTAAACAATTTGGTTGCTATTGTAATATTGTTTAAATGTATACATCATAGTGTATGTTGTTCACTGAAGTGTAAGAAAGCTGTGCTCATCTTTCTCATAGCACATATTGCACATTTGTACTGAATATGTATTTTCTTACGTTGTCCTGCAGCTGATTTTTTGTTCCGAGACTTTCACCTGTGTGAGCTTTCCGAGGATACAAAAAATGCACACCTCTCTTTCATTGCTTCATGCTGTGTTCATTGCATTTATGAAAGAATATTAACATTGTTTCTGGTTTTTTTAGTTGCCAAATATTTATCAGGCAGATGCGAACTAAAACAGTGGTAACAGCAATGTGTTGTTATTCATAGTCAACATTAGCTGTGTGACACTATGGCTTCCTTTGTGGCATGGTGGTGTTTCTACCATCAGGCAGTGGTGCATGACAGGGTGAAGTGTTGTTAGGACTGAGGTCCCTACAGTGTCCCCTGATGTGGACAGACATTATAAATGACAGATGCGAAATGGCGACTGGGAGTGTTAGGCTAGTGTGTGTGTGTGTGTGTGTGTGTGTGTGTGTGAGTGTTGGACTGGGAGAAAAAGAGAAAAATGTAGAGTGGGGGAGAGGAAGATGAGAAAACATGGGGAGCCTCATTTGATGCAGTTAATGTGCAGATTTATGTAGAGGGACAGTGGTCAACATTCATAAGATCTTCATTCCTCCCAGAATACTGGCCCCCACCACTTCCCACCCCATTTCATCCAGTCCCTCCCCCTTCACTCTCCCCCCCGCAGGCTTTCCTTGCCCCCCCATTTTCTCCTTCTCAGTCACTCGCCATCATTCCTTCCTTCTCTCCCCTGTTTTTTCCTGTCTCTAATCTTTCTTTTCTGACTCCCTCCCTTCCTCCTGCCATCTCCTATAAAAGGACTGAGATTGCTGTGGACTGGAGCAGTCAGACCAATAGGAGGCATAGGTAGACCACAGAAACGCAGACCACAACACAGAGGGAGAGATGATACATGCTCAACATTCAATATTTTATTTTTATGTTGCACAAATCTGCCAACAGTTCTGTTCAGCACAAAAGCAGGACAATGCATTTAGGAATACATTTCATTTCTGTGTGTTATAATAGGCAGAACGAAACCAGCTAAATGGTTGATTAAAAAAAAAGAAAATGTGTAGAGCTTTCTAAGAAAACAGAAATTACCATGAAAAGCTGTAAAAGAAGCTATTTATCACATGGTGCGGCACTCTGATTGTTGTAGGGCTATTGTGATATTTTCAGACAATGTGAAACGGATTAGAAAACAACCCCATCATGTTCATCAAAATACTCATTAAGATAATCCTAAAAACCTTTTAAAAATGTACATTCAACAGCATTGTCACAAGGTATATAATACCTGCCAGGAAAAAACAAATCAAAATTTTAAGCAGTTAAAATTTGAAATTTGCATTGTTCTCACTTTACTGCCTTTTCTAGTCTCCTTGCAAAAGCCAGATGATAAATTGTAAACCTTATAATGTTAATGCATAAACTGAAGAAAGTTTTACATAGTGTAGTTGCTCTTGCAAAGTAAAGTTCAGCTCTTATTCACTTACAGCATCTTCCTCGGCATAAAACACAGGCCCTGTCTATGGCATCACCGCTGACATTAAAGTTAACAGAAAGAAAAAAGGTCTTATGCTACTCAGTGCTGCATAATCTCAATATGCATTTGTGTAATATTGTTTCTTTCATGTTATGGCCCACATTCAACTCTTTTACACATTTTTCCATATAATTATTTTATTTGAATGTTTAGTTTGAGCAACAGTCATGTTTTAGCTTCTGCCACTTTCTCATCTTTTTGCCCTTTCTCTCTCACTTGTATTCTCTTTACCTCTTTCTCGCACTCTCTCTTTTTCCCAGTCCACTGGGTTTTCTGGTAATCCCTCTCAATCATTACAGAGGCCCTTCATTCTTCATGGGACTTTCTCACCCCTCATTGCACCCCAGACTTCCATCAGTTTTCTTCTCTCCTACTCCCTCTCTCAAACCAACCTCAGCACGTCTTCTCTTTCCATTTCCAAGAAAGATAACAAACAGAAATCATTTTTCTAATGCACTCTTAAAGTATAAAATGGTCATGCATTCGTTTAGGTCTTTGTTAAACATAGGTTTGGGCTAGGAACTCATATTAATTTTGAAACAGTCATCAAGTCAGTTGCGGCCACCAAAGGTTCTCAGAGCACCCCATAAGGTTGCATCAGATACACATGTACAAGATAAAACCAAAAACAAAGTTCTACAGCATCGTATGTAGGTACATAACATCAGTGACATTCAAATGTGTGTCTCACTTTTATGCTAGCAATAATTTTGTCATTTGCAAACAGGGTTTAGCTTGTTTTGGAATGAAGCTCCTCAAGCTCAGTGTTTCTACCTGCAGCAGCGACCATCTGTCGTTTTCTCTGTCTGAGAGCCTAAAGCTGTAGCTTTGCAAGTGAACTTGCCAGTGTGATCTCAGACTGGCTGCACCCTGGGGCAAGGCAGAGGAGACTATACGTGTATATGAGTGACTACGGCATGTGTGTGCATGTGTGTATAATGAGCTGAGGCTGGCACAGCCACCCTTAGAAAAGTGTTCTAGAGGCCCTTGATTTTCATAGCTCAACATTATGATTACTGAGATCTCACTCGTGATGGGATTTAGGGGTTGTGGCCATTCACCTTGCAACACTATTAGCCTGCTACCTCTATACATTGTCCTTTAGCTGCTGGAGAAGAGCACTTTTTATTGGCCTGGCTGCATGTTAGGTACTCTCTCCACTGTCACACTTCTGAGAACAGATTCAGTTTTATAGATAGCTGGAGTGAACAGTAACAACCAGCAATGATTTCCCTAATGAACATCACTGTAACAATCCAATAATACTACCACTTTTATAGTGACCTCCCAGGTTAAAGTTTTGTTTTTTCCTATTGCTTTACTGTAACGTTTGTCTAATACCTCCACAGGGACTAATTGCTTTGGTACGTCTTCCTCCGCAGTTGATTATTTGGATTATTTTAGTGTATCTCTACTTCTCATGTGCCTTGATGGCCTGCACATTTATCCAAGCTGTGTCCGGTGAGGACAATTTTACACTAATGCGATCTGTTAAAAGTGGAATTGCACTGGCAGTGAAGTCAGCACACATCCTCCGTTTCTGTTTATGAGTTTATAATACGTCGATGTGTCCAGAATAATTGTGTAGAAGCAAAAATATAAACTGACAGACCACAAGCTAATTTTTATATTTCCTTTTTTGCATAGAACATTAGAGTCTTTAGCACTATTTATGAAATGCAACTTTAAGACATCATCACAAAGTAAGATGCAGTGATATTTAAGTTGACAAAGAGTTCCCTTTCATTCTAGTTAGGGGAAAGATGGCTTGATTGGCAGAGAAACACTTGAAGGGCGAGACAAAGATAGCTAGCTGGGACGGCTGGAAAGAGAAAGAGGGAGTTGTACTTGCTAATTAAAAGAGAAGCAGCTGTCTTTCTTTCTGTTTCTGTTATTCCCTTGTTCCTGAGAGTATTAATGTTTTATTCAGGAGAAACATAACTACAGATGAAATTAATAAAATCAGGCCCTGCCTTTCCAAAATATCTCTGGGGGCGGGGGGAAGGAAATTCAAACGTTCGTTTCTCCCGGCTTTGAAAGTGCAAACTCAAAGTGCTCTCTGTTTTGTAGTTTTCATTTCTTCATTTCCTGCATATTAAGTTCTTTTCCCTTTTGTTTCAAAGTGCATTGCCCCAAAAATAAAGATCAGTTCTTCAGTATGAGAGACTCGGGATTTAGAGCAGTGTTTTCCACACCAGCAGAATGATTTACTGTAGTTGCTGCATTGTTTTCATAGGATGCGTTGTGCATGTGTGTGAGTTTTTTCTTTTTCTCCCATATAGTATGGAGCATTTAGTCCTGTTTATGCAAGTCTAAATGAGAAAGAGGAGAAGTGTGATTATATTTTAGTATGCCGTGTTTGTGTTACCGTATTAAGTATGCATTTCTCTTGTTTGTGTGAGAGTGCATATGAGCGTGTTTCATTTGACTATGCATCCAGGCCCTGGGAGTATTTGCCTGTCTGATCACCTCATGTGAGTCTAAGAAGGGAAGCCATGTGTGACTAACACACGCTTCAGAGATGAACTAATTGTGTCATTTTTAACATGACTCTGTGCTTGCCCACATTTTATCCACTCTCTTTCCTCTCCCACTCCCCTGAGCCACACAGTGAATGCAGAATATAGCAGGCCTCTGCATCAATCCAACTCTGGAGGAATTTTCAATGCTGAATGCAGGTGCATCATTTATTTCTCCCAATGTTGGTGTTTATATCTGTGTGTGTACTCTTATATGTCTACCTTTGTGAGGACCAAATGACATCACAGTGATGATAAAATGAGGATAAACCTCTAACAATTTTGTTAGTACTTACTGTGACCGATTTTATTGTGGGGTATTTCTAAGGTGAAGTTTTTTGCTGAGGTCATTACTCCGGCTGTAGTTAAGTTTAGTGTTCAGGTTAGGTTTTGAGAACTGTGCCTGTGTGGGCTCTCTGTTATGGTTCTAGTAACATAAGACTAATTTTCCTCCTTGCAGGTACATTAATTTCATCTCAAGCTACAAATAAAACTAACTCAAAAACTTGAAGCATTTTTTTATTTATTTAAGATATATCATCCATCACAGTGCAAATTTAGACACCTTTATTTATCATTGGATGATCATATAATTGTGTGCACAGATTGATCACTGTTGTTCCCCATCCTGAAGTGAAATGTTTTCAGTGCTTAAATACCTCTTGTTAGATGCTGCTTTACCATGCATAGCACTGTGGCAGCAGTGTCCAACCCCATGCATAACCTGAGATGTGAGTATCTGGATTACTTTAAATAATCACTTGAACACTAACATGTTTCCAAGCAGCATTTTTCCCCACAGAATTAAATGGGGGCCAGTAGTCATATGATTACCAAATATGTAGTCTTAGTGCCAGTGACTAGAAAAAAATACTCAAGTCTTGTCAGAAAATGAAATACTACACCTTCCTGGCTACATCAGAGCCCTGTCATGTCACACTGACATCCATCCTCCTGTTCTGTTTTACAACCAGTCGAGATGAAGGCTGATGCCCTGTGTTTGTGCTGTTATTAGACACTGTACACATCTAATTGCATACGTATCAGGAAGTACAGTATCAGTAATAGGTACAGCTACAACAGTCATGGAGCTAGAATGGCTTGGTACTTTGATTGGGAATACTTTAACATTTCTGGGGCTTGGACAGCCAAGATCTTTATTTGCACAGTGCAAAGGCAAAACAGGGAAAAACCAGAAAAGAAATCTCTGGTGGAATTTGATCCCAGGCCTATGTGGGTACATGTGTTTCCAGAAATGGAAGGCTAACTATCCAAGTATTTCTTGGCAATCACTGACACATTTCAATAATGTGTGTGTATGCGTGCGTGTTCTACAGACTCACTAATCACATAATGACTGTAAAGTCCCATTTTTGTTGCTGCTGATAATGAACATCTTCCCTAAAAAGTCAGTGACTGAGTAGCAGGAACAATAGAACCATTGTTCTGTTAAATACAGTAAATGATTTTTAAAGAGAATTTCTTCTAATGCCATTTAAGAGCTCTGCAGAAAGATAGGGTATTTTATAATGGCAGACATGTTTAATTTACGCATATTTTAACCCTGAATGCTGCATTCAGGGTTAGACGCCTCACTC
>NW_018127958.1:537905-565617 GCF_001952655.1 Monopterus albus
ACAATATTTTTTAAATGCATAAAACTGAAAAGGAGCATAAACTGAAGAGCATAAACCGAGGCCTCTGCAGCACACTGTTTAACTGTTGTTGAATCTGGGTTCACCTGAGTTTGTGAGGGCATAGTGAGTACTGAGGCATTTTAATGACAGCCTATATCTCCTGGTCCTGTGATCTCTCACTTCACTCAGCTAAAGCCACAGGACCTTAATGGAACTCCTACCACACAAATAGTGAAATATGTTTAGACGGTACAGAGAGCAAGACAAAGATGGACAAATAAAAGGAGAGGAAGGGGCTCAGCAAAGCAACCACAGGCCACATGCAGATTTTGGTATTTGGGTCCTGGAACAAGCAAATAAGCACAGGGGTGCACACACACACACACACACACACACAGAGGGTTTGGATCCTAACCTCACCTTAACTTTAAACAAAGTCAGCATTTTAAAATTAAGGATTTACACGGTGGGGGCTAGCACCTGGCCCCAAGAGGAAGGCTGTGTAAACAGGTTTTAGTCCCCACAGTGTGTGTAACACCAGGTGAACACACAACCACACACACACACACAAGCTGAGGCAGTGGTGTCTGGTTGATCAATAGTTTCCTGTGCTGGGGAGGGGTGATGACTGCAGACAGCAGTCAAAGCCCCGAGGAACAGAGGGTGACACCCCTTATCAACTGAGCAAGGTGAAATGTCAAACACTGGATCTGGAGCTCTCTCTCTCTCTCTCTCTTTAAATAAAAAACTTTCCCTCTTTCTCTCTGTGAGTCTCTTCAATCGGAAATTCTCAGTTTCTCTCTGCTTCTGATTGTCTTTTTGAACTTCTTTCTCTGGGTTTCTCAGATATTTTCTCTGATTTTCCTTTCTGACTCTGACTCTTTCTCTTTCTCACCTAACTCTCTCTTTGTCATTCTCTGACTCTTAATCTCTTGCTTTTGAGCTTTAACTCTACTCTACTACTCTCACTGAGCCAAGTTATGAATCTTTCTCTTGTTAAACCAGCTTCTGTGGCCCCTCGTCAGTGTTATCTCCTTTTGTTAATAACAGCCTCACCCCTTTCTATCATCCATCTGTTTCTCATTGTTTTTTTCTCAATAACCACTCATTCCATTCTCTCAACATCTATATTTTTCTTACTCCTGATATTTTTAGTACAAGGTTTCCTTCATTAAATAACTAAACACTTTTTTTTAGTTTACAGAGTAACTGCACAACAGCATCTGGCCTATTGAGCAGAACACAGATATTAAATGTGAATTTGAATATAGCAACATTGTTTGTGGGGGCGTTTCTGTGCTAATCTGGCTTATATGCATTCTGCATGTCTTACACTTTGTCCATTTCCATGGCCCCAAGCTTAATAACAACACTGTAGGATTAGTGCAGGGTGACTTCACTCAATAAAAAAAGCAGGAAAGAAAGAGAGAGAGAGAAAATGGCACACATTTTTGCATGGCAGTTGGAAAACAGATATGATTATGTATACTGTATGAATTCTAAACTAATTCTAAGTATATTTATTGCCCATCACTTGAAATAAACAGTGATAGATTATTTAATAACTGTCTTACAAGAAATCAAATTAAAATAGTGAGAAATTCACCCAGGTTTCCAGTTTTTCCATGACTGGGAAACATGCTTCTCCTCTCTATGGTTCACCACAAACACATTTTCTCTTTCTGACCACTCCATAACATTTGGTATTAATTCCTCATCTGGCAAAAGGATTATCATTGTCAGATTGGATTTATGATTTCAGTGCTCAGGCTGGTTTATCCAGCCACCATATGTAGAATCATCATTATAGCTATAATCTCTCACAGACCACTCACACATAAAATGCATAAACATCCTCCACAGATAAATGCACAGACATGAAGGCGATTGGCAGTTAGTGACTGTTGACTTTGGTGCTTTTTGTCACTCAGCTTCATGTAAATTGTGCTTTTGAGAGGTTGGTGATAAAAACAATCAAATAAATGGTTGAAGGAAAGAAAAATCCCAGATGTTGAATAGATAAAACAGGAGGGGTTACAAAATGGCAGTTACATAGGATTGGAGATGCAGATATTTGTCTCTTATAGAGCTTTTATAAAAACAATGTGTCTAGTACTTTTTTATTGGCTAGCTAACTCTGACTCCATTCAGTCACTCTCTCCATCTTCTATTATTCTGCTCATGATTCATTTTCTCACTCTCTCACCCATTTGCACAGCCTCTGTTTCATTCATTCCCAACTCCCTGTATTTGCCATAACTCTGACACCCACAAAGGCGACACATCATATCTCTAGCCAATTCAAAACACCTGAATATTTCCAGAAATCATTTCAATGTGACATTAAACTGACTTCACCTCATCATTTTGTTTTCCCTGTTATTGTACCATCTGTCTTTAGGCCATTTGGTGTAATTTTGGTGATGCTAAAATACAGAGGTGAGATGCAGCACTATCTGATGTTTTGTCAACATCTGATCATTTACTGAAATGTCACATGGCTAATTATATGAATGAGACAGTACCCCTCTCTGGGCCAGACACTGAAATGTTGATACAGGATTATATTGCTGAGATACATTTTACATTTTGTCAGAATATGAACAGCCTGATCCTAAGACTGATGGAAATGAGAGGACAGATTTCTCTAATGCAAGCTATCTCAAAACTCAAAACCCCTTCTTTAACCTGTCTCACTGCCTTCATCTCCACATCATGACTGGAAGAGCTTTAATAAGTGAAGCCGATACTGATCGGAGACATTCATCTGAATTCAACTGGCCAATCTATCTCAAAGAGAGGACACCTGTTCCTAATCTTTTTGCAGTGAATGCACATCATTACTGATTCATGCTCCCCACTGTCGTGTCTCCCTGATAAGTCATCACCGTCATCGCCCCTCCTCTCCCTCTGTGATTCCCCCAGGCTTCACCATCTCTAATCAAGGCCTAATGAGCCTAATTGGTTGTTAAAACATGCCAGCGTATGACACAGCGGTGCTACAGCGTCTGCCATATGGTCGGGGTTGGCCCAAAGCCCCCGAGCTGCCAACTGTTTCCCTGTCACTGCCTGAACTGCGCTGCACTGACTGACAGCGGCTGCGATGGGAGTTTCTCTCCTGTTGATGATTCAGCTCTCACACAGCACTGAATGGAATAGAGAACAAGAAAAGTAGTGTGTATACAGAATATATGCTTAGTTTGCAGTTTATTGGGTACACCAAGCTAAAACTAATGCAGTCTAATACAACATTCCTGCAATAAATTCTACCTTTATGAAGGTGATAATGTTCAGTTTTTGTTGTTTCAGAGAGGTGTTGATTCAGCTGCATGATCATTTTGGAAAATGTAGTTTGTGCTGCAGTTGAACTGTACAACAATATACAGAGAGCTGTTTCTGTTATTTAGTCTAGTCTCACTGATATATATGAGGTGGACAAACTAATAAAAAAACACTAGATTAGTTTTAGCTTAGTGTACCTACGGAATAAACTGCCAAATTAGTCTATGTGGATGTTGACTGACTGACTCATATTTTGCATTCAAAACTTTCTCTTCAAATTGTGGAGAAGAAACTGGAGGTGAATCCTAAATGTATAATAATATAAGGCTGTAATTTTCTGGGCATCAAGGTCACTTCTTCAATCTGCTTCTTCTGTTCAAGCCCCACATGGAATTGACTTATAATAAAACAGGACAGGACATTGACATCTCACATTTTAGGAGCTGGAATCAGTCAATTATTTGCATTTAAGCTTGAAAAATAAGAAAATAGCCTTTTTTTTTATTAATCAACTAATCGATTAAGCATTGTTAATAAAAACTTGTGGATTTATTTCACATTACATTCTTTTAATGGGACACCCCTTTGTTTTTGTGCAACATAAATGAGCTCACAGGGAAAAGGAAAACATAGTTAATATAACTGGACATTTTATTTTAGAATTTTTATCTTTATCTTTAGACTGCCTTCTACCAGTGACCCTTGCACCAGGGAAGCAAACTAAATGAACAATAATATTATATTTAGTAATATTTAGACATCCTGTTGCCATTAGTGTCATGTCAACTGCATCAGTAATGTGTTGACTTCATAGTGCTGCATGGCCCACTAATTAATTTGTTCTATAAACTGGGAGCTGTGAGGCCTACTGCCCTCAGCCAATTTACTCATGGCCTTAACATGACCCAAGCACAGTGCCACACGGCTTGGATTAAGAGTGTGTCCATGTGCGTGTGTGAAGAAGGTAAACATACAACAAAGAAGCCCAACATCTACCAAGAAACTGATTATGTAAATAATGTGCCAGCAACTTTCATACCAATGGAATGGAAGCGTGTCTGTACTTGTGCATGTGAGAGAGTGTGTATTATGCAGTCAGGCTTGAATTGATCCCATTTCTTCGTCAGTCAAAGAAAGCCAAGATTGAAATAAGAATTCAAATTCACTTAATTCAACTACAGAAATAGACTTTTTTTCAAAACATGAAATGTTTAAAAAAAGTCTTCTGAGGTTTAAAGACGGCTTTTGGTTACAGTTTTTTCTTATGTTATGTGTCATCTCATAATGTCATTGGTATATAATAACATTGTACTCATCTGAGTAATCACTGAGATCTGTAAAAACAATGAAGTGTCTATAACTAAGTCCAAGAAACATGAGCAGTCAACACTTAGACAGGCAGGTTGAACAAGCCAACAGTTGCCAGATTTTCTAAATTACTTTATTTTGTAGCAAGACCAAAAGCTAGTGCACCTGTGATGTCACTAAACAGTCCTCATACTGGAAGGACAACTATAGAAAGTTAGGTCAAGGCTGAGCCATGAATTTACTTTGTAAACAAAGTCTTGGTAATTAGTTTGCTTTTTGCCTTATGTATTAAACTAGATTCATAATTTAATGCTTATGTGACTGACTTTAAGTCTTATTTTGAAAGAAAAAATGGAAAGAAACATGTACCTTCTCACTTCTGTCATTCCTTTTGCCCCTTTCTCCTACTGATGTCTTCATCAGTGATAATTCTGGGTCCATGCAGAGTGCAGCCAATTTCCCTGCCAGTAGATATAAGCTGATTGAAGGCAACCAGCACCTGTCAATACAGCTTGCTTGTATTTTCCTGCATCCCGCCTGCCTCCAACACAGCTGATTATTGGAGACCTCTCATAGCAGTATTGAGCTTCTGTCCCCACTCTTGTTACCTAGCTGATAGTTTCATTGTTTAAATGCAGGCAGAGGTGGGCTATTGAACAACCAAGACACTCGCCCCTAATAGTAAACAAACAATTGGAGTGCAGTGTGGAGAGAAAGTGAGGTCAATAGAGTTGATTAATACACGTAAGGGGACACATTATGGACAATACAATCTATATTTTCTGCTGGTCACATCCTGTGTAATATCCAGCTGAAGGTTCTGTGAAAAATGAATGAGATGTCAGATACAGCAGAAGTAGAAGTGAATGCACATGAAAAGCAGGAACAGATTTTGGCTTTGATAGTTGAAATCAGTAAAATTATATAAAACAGTAATTAGACACTGACTATGTGGTTTTGTGCATTTTACTTTATGCATACTTCATGAACCAAGCAGGTTGCACTGCTTTTCAGTTAGCAGTAGTCCAAAATATGGGACTGCCCCCTGTGCAATAAGATACATCTGAAATGCAGATTCATTATGACTACTGCTGTACTTTCATGTTCATACAGTACAGCCTGCTCACACTCTACTCTGCACTGCACTGTTTTCTCGACTGACATTAGTTGTACTTTTTAATATTTCCGTTATCATCCCTGGTGTTTTTACTGCCATCATTCTCTTCTTCTTCTTTGTCTTTTTTTTTAACCTCAGTTCTGGTTCTTTGAGTCATGCGTCTGTGCTTTTTTCTGATGATGTTAAAAACTTGAGCGAAGTTTCCCAGGAAAGCACCCAGACATCTTTGTGTGACACTGTATGAAGAGGACTCAAGGATACTCAAAACCATAACAGGTTGCAAACTTGTACCAAAAAAAAGAAAGAAAAGAAAAAGAATTACTCCCCTTTTTGATATCCGGCCTTGTTTTACAGAAGTTCAAGTGATGTGTGGAATTTGACAAACACATACTTCTCTTTTCTGCCTTGAAAGGCCTGGGTACAGGCATGACCCATACATCAAAATTTATCAAAGCAAGCCTTTGATGGAACTAAAGTGAAAGTAGTCATGTGACTGGACAAGTGATGTACTGAAACAAACAACAAAAAAGAGTAAATGCAATCAAAAGTCTGGAAAAATGCATGAAACCATGCACTCTGTTTGTTAGCTTAAGGCCTTACATAAACCTAATTAAAAGTGGAGATTTCTGCATATTATGTGTTTCGCCTCATTCATTGACTAAATAAGATCAGAGGTTTCATTGTAAGGTGCAGATGCACTAGATATACAGTAGATGCTGAGAGAAAAGTAAATTCTTTTAGCTTCAGCTCTGTAAAGGTAATGCTTTGAGTGATAATAATGAGTTCCTTTACATTTTACTATATTTTCTTTGCTTTGAATTCAGCTACATTCTGAAATAAAATCTAAATTCTAAACATAACATTTTATATGATTTCAAACTGTCACTGTGATGTGACATATAAATAAATACATTCCTTTCAGATATTATTGGCCATCTCTTACTTAGCCCCATATATAAACAAATAAATTCCTCTTTAGGATCTTTGCAGTTTTGGTATTGGTGGAAATATCTATATGCATCCGATAAATTATGAATGGATTAGAAAAGCAATAAGACAGGCAAGACAGTTCAATATTCTTCACCTTCGTCTGTAAATAAAACATTCAGGACCTCTCTTTGGGATACAGCTCATGTCTAGTGACCTCTGAAAGGTCAAACCCTGTAAAAAGGTTAAATCCTGAAAAGATTATTTTCATTATGTTTGAGCCATTCCGATCCCCTTTCTTCTCTTATGGGAATCAATGGGTTAGTAAGTAGGTTGTGTGCTTTGTTTTGATTATTGGTTTACTATCACATCATGCAGTTATTTTAAACTTTTGTATATCCAAAGTTTTGTATATCCACAGGCCATACACACATGATGCATGCAAGACACATTTAACTTTCACTGAAGTGATGGAGCCACTTAATGTACAGTAACCGCACATACTGTGATGCATTTTATCATTTGAGAGTTAACTGTTGCCATTTTAATGCCTGCTGACAGCTGAGTTTTGTTCTGCCTTTCTGTGTGTATCTGTATGTAAAATAAGGTCAAAACATCAACAACAAAACAATTTCCTCAACAACACAGGGAAAGTTCAGAGTTCCCAGTGCCCAGAACTCAAACTGCATTTAAGTCAAAGCATAGGGGGGAAAAAAGGGAACTTCACTAAAGCTTGCATGTACTGACCTCATTTTAGGCCACAAAGTTGTTTATTGCATGTGGTTTATTTAGCATCTTTAACCTTGAGCTTACATCATGGCACCAAATTGCTCTTGATCATCTATTAGCTCTGTTCTGTTAAGCTTTTCTTTGACACCATTACTGCTCCTAAGTATGCTCAGAAACATCACTAATGCAGGCCTCATCTATTTGTTTTATTTGCCAGTGATGCACAAGCCAATTAATTCAACCAATAAAAACAGAACCCCCATTTCATTCACAGCCATTTGTGTGGCTCTGAGTACCACATTTCCGTTTTCATTTGCTCATTACTGCCTAAGTGGTGCCACAAATGGTCAGCATGATGTCACTGATATGAATGAAAACCATGGGAGTGACTGGTTTAAATGCCTCTGTGTAATTGAATTGTGTTAGCCAGATATGCAATTGAGTTATGTTTACTTCACTGGATGGGCTTGTGTACAGTGTGCTAAATGTGAGATGTGTCTATGTATGTGCATGTGTATATGTGTATGTACATACTAGGGGAAAGGGCAAGATTTAGTTGAGAAAGTTTAGCATTTGTCTCATAACTGCACCAAGCAATTAAAAAATGGAGGAAATTAAAGGCTGAATCATCTTAACTACCAGGAAAAAGACAAACAAACAAAAAACATTTTTTTTGCTTATGGCAATTGGGGCAATTGGTTTCTAACAATGCAGCTAGTCTAAAGAAATATACAGTATATTTTTTAAAATTATTACACACACACACTCATACAGGATCACGCAACTCAGCACACACGTGCGCTTGGTGTGCCGTCTGACATGCAGACCCCTAACTGTGACCAATCAGTGTGTGTCAAGAGCAGACAGCTGGATTATCTGACTACACAAGCTCCTTCTCTTCTCGTTTCCATACTGGTCTTTCAGTCAGTCATTAGAATAACAATAAGCACAATACATACACCGCCATAAGCTGACATCTATCCAAGTAGCTGCAGGGGTGAGGCTAGGAGATATGTGTGTTTGTGTGTATGTATATAAGTTTGCGTGTGTATCTATTTGTCTATGGCAAAGAATGAACAAGATGTTAATCACAGCCAGCTTTGTCTTTGTACACTATAAACTTTTATAACAAACAATAGTGTGTGTGTGTGTGTGTGTGTGTTGTGTGTGTGTGTCACAGTCTAATGATACAGCAGTGATGATGTTGGCGCGTGGCGTCTTTATCATGTGGTGGAAAGTTGATTAGCTAAGGGTCACACATGCAGCAAAGCTTCAAGGTGTGTCTCCATACCTAAACGTTTACGTGCTTGTGTGTTTGAATGTCTGTGAGTGTGTGTATAAATGTGTGTCATCAGGCCTCCTAAGCTGAATATTGATGTATTGATCAGGTGTTTGTGTTACTTAAAGCCATTTGCTCCTAGGGGAGCCCCTCTAACACACACACATCCACACACGTACACACAGAGCATGGCTATTGACAGCTGTGTCATCTTTTCTAAGAAGACAATTGCTGACAACAGCCGTTGTTTCTCGTCATATTGTGTCATTGTCTTATTGGACAGAGGCAGTGTGCTGCTACAAAGCACACCTGCCACATATCCATTCACTGGGATGCTAATGTAGGCTTAAGAACATAATACCATTATGGAACATAATAGCCTTATGGCCCGCCTATTGGCATGGCATTTAACATGACATCCAGTATGAAGTATGTGCATATAACACACATTTTGTAACTACAAATCAGAGAGATAATGTTGTTGTGTTCAAACCAGTGGTAGATGAACAGAGTAGGATGTGCTTTGCTTGTCCTGCACATTTACACCACGATTCAAACTCAAAGTTGTGCACAGTGTACAACATGTTAATGATTATGGACACATCACAAAAATAACACAACGCCTCCACACACAACCCCCTAAGACACCTTTTCCTCTTTACACACATTGGCCAGGGCCAATTTAACTGCCTATCATGGCAGACTGACCTCCCATGTTGACTTGGCACCTTTTATACAGGACTGACTGAAAATCTGCCACAGTAATCCCGCTTTGATTGGGCAGTGCAAAAGAGCTAATATCTCTAATCTCATTATTAGATAAAATGACAAAAAAAAAACAGACAACAAAAGACAAAACATTAGAAAGCACATTTTAAAAGGCGCCTTGTTAGTGTTTTGCTCTCTACAAACACAATTCTGAAACCTGAAATTTTACATGAAGCCTTACTAAAAATGTAACAAAGTTCTGAGAGTCAACCAAATGGCACACAATTAATTTAAAGTCAAATTTCACTTTTTTCCCTCACTACTCTGCAACATATGATTTTGTCATTAACTAGCTAGGTACTGCATTATTGGAGTGGAAATAAATGTTAGCTGTGACCTACTGTATGAATACTTTTTCCTCTTAGTCAGGGCAGACTCTTGGGGAGCAAAGGTGCAATTATTGTCAGGGGGAGAAAAAGTAAAATAAAATAAAAAAAGAAAAACTTGCTAATGTAAATCAAACTTATGTTCTTGCCTTAGCACACAGGGAAAACTGGAAGCATCAATATCCAAACTGCTCAGAATAATCACACATCACAAAATTAAAACAGTTAAACAAAATCATTGATTTTGATTAAGATTAGAAACAATTTCTTATAACACACCATCAGTCATGCTCATCCCCGTCTGTCTGCACATGTGCTTATATGGACTGCCATTTAGTTTCATAATTCAACATCATATTCACTTTATCAATCAAGCAGTTTCTTTGAACCACAAATGCAATTAGCTAATGTGTTTGCCTAAACTCATCAGAGGATGCAATTAGCAAGGAGAAACAGATAACTCCACATCATCTATCAGAGGTGGAAGCAAAGGCAAAGTAGGAGGAGGAGGGAGCAGAGGTGTGGGCAAGAAGTCGAGGTGAAGAAAGAGAAGAATTTGTAATGCACAAGACATACCCTGTGAAGAGGACAAGAGAATGAACTCTGCTGACTGAAAAAGGCCTTGTCTGTTGCACCTAACAATCCATCGCCCACCCTGTGCCTCCTCTCCCTCTCCCCTCTCTGTCTCTCTTTTTCTAATTACAACAGATGGCACTGAAGTGGCAGCCGGAGCATATTTCATCATGAGGGAATAAAAGCAATTAGACACTCAATTTGGAGCGTAATTAATCCTACATCAAAGCCTTCATTAGTGATTGCTCGTTAGTGAAACATGCTTCTCTGAGAGGCCCAATAATAGCCCTCTTCGTCAGGGGATCAGTGCTAAAAGGGAAATCAAACAAGGTTAAACAAAAGCCATTGTTCCATTGGCAGAGAGACAAAGACAAATGAGGTAGCGAGGCTGGGGTTCGACTCGCTGTTTTACACACTTTCCAACTCAAAGCTGTTTTTACTATAATTGCCTCCTAAGTTAGTGCTTCAACACTTGAGCTCCCTCTTAGGCCTGGATCACATTTTATGAATTTGAATGCTGTACTTTGTGATAAAAGTTCATCAATTTTCAGTGAGTGGATCTGTTGCTACAGTTTCATTCTTTGACTGATTCATTGATTTATTATGATGATTATAATGATGATTTTGAGGGTTTGTCCCGTCCCTCTCATATGACCCATAGGGGTGTCTCATTAAATAGCCTTCCTACAGTAGTGGGAGGAATTGCAACAATTCCACCAACATTAACAACCATGTACGTCACGCTACTAGCTCAACTAACATGTCCTCTGAGGAGGAGACCCAGTCTGAAGACTCTCAAGGCATGAAAGTGTCTGGTTTGATGACCTCAGAATTCTTCTCTGCTTATTGCAGATAATCTGCTTCAGACTGTGATCTTCAGCATACATTGGTGGATTGGTGGTCTAGTGAGTTGAGAGTTGGCACCTCCAAGTCTGAGGCAATGATTCTCTACTGGAAAATGGTGGATTGATCCCTTAGGTTTGGGTTTGCTGCCCCAAGCAAAGGAGTTCAAATACATATCTCAGGGTCTTGTTCACAAGTGAGGGCAAAATGGAGTGTTAGACTGGCAAGTGAATAGGTGCAGCATTAGCAGCAATGTTGGAGTTGTACCAGAACATTGTGGCTTTCATTTGAGGTTATCTGGGCACTTCCCACCTGTAGGACACCACAGAGTAGACCCAGAATACACTAGAGAGGTTATCTCTCTCTATATATATAGATTTGTTTCTCTAGCCTGTGAGTGCCTAGGCATCCCCCAGGAAGGTTTGGAAAACACTGCTGGGAGAGGGACCTATGGACTGCCCTGTCACTGCAACATGACCATGGTTAACTAGCTGGAAAAGGATGGATGGATGGACATTCAAACACCACACAACCTTAAGAGTGAGCACTATTAAATTGGCGGCACCATTTGGATGATAACAATTTGAATAGGTGATGTCACCTATGATGAAAAATTCCTTGGGGTGTCTTGTTTGTTGATTGCTGATGCTGCTAGGTATACCGTCTCACACTGCCTGCGCCTTGTTAGTACTCAGAAACCATAACAACAGCAGTTCACAGATAGTATAGCTGCACTCCACAGTTTGTTACTCCACCAGTCAAGAACAGTGTATGGACATAACTGTGAAGTTCGTGCACCATTCTTGACATACACACAGTCCATGGCCATGAGTCGTACTGAGCAGCAAACAAAGATGCAGCATACATTTCATCAAACACATTCTACCAATTCAAAGAAGATTGCCAGTAACTTCCAAAATGATGGATATTTTTTTTTTACCAATGAAAATAAATAAAACAAATGCAAATTATTTTTTTGTTTGCAAGACTCTGCTGCATTTGCTTCCATAATAAGCTTTTATTTTATTCTACTGAGACCTCCTAGTTGGGTGTCTAAGTATTTTTAAATGGACTGCACCTTAAATATGATGTCAGTCTTAGGATTCCAGCATGTTTTGAATCAGTGGTCTTGGCATTTTTTTTACACATTTATTTTTTTTGTATTAAACTTTTCAATCCATGATACCTATGAAATGTCATAGGTATCATGCAGTACACATCATGTAAATGCAGAAAAATTCATAGCTAACCCACAGGATCTCCTTCACTGCTCTCAAATGTTGTCTTTTTAAAAGCTTTCACCTGGTTCAGTCAAGGTTCTTCAGTGTCATTTCAATTAAATTTTATTTGTACAGTGCAAAATCACAATAAAAATCATCTTAAGGCACTTTGTATACAGTAGTAAGGCCTAGACCTTACAGTATTATATGAGGAAAACCAAACAGATCCCCCTCAAGGAAGCACTTTGCCATAACAGAAGAGGAAAAATTCCCTTTAATGGGAGAAACGCCAAACAAAACCAGGATTTCAGTGGGCTGCCATCTGCTTTGACTGGTTGGGGTGAGTGTCATTTAATCAAAGTAGCTGGCTAGAGCTGGGCTCTGGCAATGCTGTAGGTCTAGGTATGTGTTGTTTTGAGCAGGTAACTTACATTCCCTGCTATGACTAGACAGATGTCTTCTGATCTACAGTATATGCTCTACTATGTACTGCTACATGTATTTTGTAAAGACGTCAAAGAATTGGGAAGCCAGACTGTACTGTTTCTCCCCTGTTGTGTCGAACATTCTCTCAGTAGAATGGAATAGTAAACAGTATTCTTTTCCTGCTTCTTCTTCCTTTGGAATAGAAAGGTATCTGCTTCTGTTTTCCCTGGAATCAAAATAATCCCGACTGGTTCTCATCTGGTTGTCGCTGAACTCACAGCGTATTTACAGAAAGTTGAGCTTTCCCCAAATCTGGGATGTTGCATTGCTGGATAGGGTACCGAGCAGCAATGACTGGTTTTCATTGACAATGACTAGGCAGCTGTTGCTGGCCCGTGGATTTGTCTTCGTATTTGTGAACGCCTCATTAGGACGAGGAATTACAGGCTGTATCTTTCCTGCACAGATTCTGCAGCCAGAGGATGAAGCATTTTAAACACAAGTTCTTTTATGTTCCCTCTGAGGTTGTTATATTGAGGTCACATCTGTCAGGGCTGATGCTGGACATTTAGGTATCCTAAAAGCATATGCCGTTTTTGGTGTTGAATTTATGGTTCACTACTATCCACTGCTTTATTATTATTATCATTATTATTTTTATGTATGTAAGTGAACAGATTCCATGCTGGCATTGTAATGCCAATGAAAATGCAAATATTTTTCCACTAACTTCCTGAAGATATTCTTCAGCAAGCTAGAGGAAATATTGTGATTCCCCAGAGGAACTGATATTTGAACTACTGCTGAAAAAAAAATGAAGCTTTTATGTTGCTGGACATACCTTGAGCGGAGCTGCTAGTTTCCAAGGTGTTCTCTATGTAACACCTTACTTACAGCTTACTGTGAAGAAGAGCATTTAGGTTACTAAGGTCAATGATAATAATACTATATGCTATATATACTGTATATGGATATAGACATACTCTATAAAATATGTTAGTTCAGTGATGTTCATTCTAAAATTAGATGAATTATCATTGTTTACAAATTTATACTGTAATTAAAACTGTAATTTTTTTTCCATTGCTAATGAAATTTTTTTGGTGCCCAATGCAGAATGAGTGACGTCTATACATAGCAGCGGGACTGAAAGCCGTAAACAGCACTTCTTTAAAATTAGGGTTAAATTGTAGCATCATTACAGATAACATGTAAAATAGCCAGTCTTTTGTCTTTCCATCAGAAGTGTTTATTTTGAGGGTGGATTTTAGGCATAGGCGAACGAGGTGTTCACATTTTGTACCACCAGCACCAAAAAGGAAAACGAAATGTTTCTGAAGTAATTTTAGATGGTCATTCTGCTTATAATAATCTTGTCTCCTCCATCTAATGCACCCCTTATATTGCTAAAAACAGTAAAAGAAAACAGTGCTCACATTGCAGTAAACACTAAACACATTCTAACAGAAGATCGCAGACAGAGTGGACTAGACTCTCTACAGGCTGTTTACACTCTATGTAACATAAGTAACCTGCTGGATGTTGATTGTTTTCCAATGCTGCAAGTCATTTGCTACCATTGCTGAGTAGGAATCACAGGAGTAACAGGTTACCTACTGTATGTTTCATCGAGCCATTTGCTACCATTGCTGAGTAGGATTCACAGGAATAACAGGTTACCTACTGTATGTTTCATCCAAACATTGAAATGTCATCCACACCACTATAATACTACTATACTGTATTTCTAATATTATTATCTAAATCTTTTTTCTTATCCAGAGGGTGTCATATGTTGTACACATAGTAGAGTCTCTTGAAGCAAATTTGTGATATTGGGATATGCAATACAAATAAAAATTGACTTGTCTTGACTACTAATAGTAAGTCAGTGTATAAAAGTGCCCTCATCTGAAATTGTGTAGCAGTCGGTTAGTCGGTGGGTTTTAATTAAAGATCTCCTATAATGATAAACAATGATCTACAGCCTGATATGAAAATAAAATAACTGCTTTCCCAAACCAGGGAATCCAGGCATTTTGATTACATGTAGTATAAAGCCAGATGTTTGCTCTTGGAACACCAGCTGTCAAAAATACCTGAATTTGTGCTGAGGTCACAGGCCTAAAGTGTGGTCTGCAATTTTAAAATGAAAAACAAACAAACAAACAAATAATTGAATTTAAATACATTTTAGAACATAAAACATGGTCATGGCATCTATAAGTCAAAATCTGCTCCTAAGAATGTTGTTCTTTAGTACAAAAAGACAAAGACTGTGCAAGTGATCATATAATTATATAGGGATATGAGTAACCATCATAAATTCTGTGTCATGTCCTCAGTATGATTAGAAGCAGGATAAGACATACCAGGGACTAGTGTTTATGTGGTAATACAGAAGGATGCTGTTTGCGACATGAGAAAACAAGCTGAGTGAAGCTGATTAAAGTTGTATTTTACAATCGGCTATTAATAAAGTATTACATATTTATAACTGCTAAAAAAACATTCTAACCACTTCAGGGATATCAGTAGCCATTTTATCTCATCCTGTCTGTTTCCATAAAAAATGTGTGTGCCCCTGTTCTGGGTGTCTTTGATTATGTTGAGTTACAAAGCCAAAAGATGATACGGGTAAATAACACCCGCGAACACAGGCAGTGTAAACTAAACATGAACAGAACACCGCACAAGGGTTAAACAAAAGAAAGGAAGAAAATAAAACCAAAAATAAAAATCTGTCTTTCTCATTCCCTTTTTAAATCTTTCACACTATAAGAAAATATTAGTCTTGAGCAGACACAAGTTGATATGTTAAAACTTACAAGTTGATACAGTATGTTAAGGCTTACAACAATAACTTACTATAACTAGAAAGATGGTAATGTAGTACATATCAAAACACCCCAATGCAGCTCAAGCCAAAATCCTGGACTCGCACCCATCAAGCGATATCATAGTGTGATATGACGAAACTAGTTGAAACATGCTCGAGGTGTACTATATCCAGTTACATGCATGTGTTGTTATTGTATGCTTCTGGCTTCTGTGTGTCCCCAAAAGGGGATTCACATCCAACTCTGATCTCAACAAGGAGAGTCAGGTGAAGGGTGGCAACAAGGAAGAGTACCCACATGCAAAATTGACAGGAGGAGGTGAGGAATGAGGCAAGAATAGGGGGGGATGAGAAGATGAATAAAACAAAGTCTCTCTCTGACTGGGGGTGCCTTTAAGAATTCTAAGGCTTCATTTACTCTAGAGGATAGTTTGTGAGTGCAAGTGGGTGAGGATTTCCACACAAGTGTATTTCCCCATGCATCTGACAGTGTGTGTGCAGTATGCTGTCCATAAGTGTAATACAATATCCTTACAGAGGGCAGCGCTTGCCATGCCTGCTGCCCCAGACACACAACCATGATGAGCAGATGAAAAATAAATTAAAGAACAACAGAAGAAAGGCAGAATAAACAATGAGAAAGAGCTATAGTCATCTGGGTAGTGCACAAGTGTGTGAGTATGGGTGTCTTTATTGTATGATTTACACTGTGCTCTAGTTATAACATATCTCCATCCTTAGAATGTGTGTGCCCATCGAATATTTAGTGCTTTTGTTTTGACAGTTGCTGTGTGGAGGACTGCTTCTCACACAGGAAAGTAACAATCTCAGACAAACAAAATTAGCAAACAGCTCAGAAAGATGCACAAGAGTCATGTATGCTGCAGGACCTTGCAACATAAATATATCATTTTAATTTGTATCATAGTTTATCCAACATCTAATCAAATAAGTTAGGTTTATATAAGCTAAAATTGTAAAGATCTATGATTCAAATACATGAATAGATACTATGTTTGCATGCTAAAAACTAAATGTTGTGCCAAATACAGAAGAGTCTAACATCTTTTAAAAGTCTTGATGTGCAAAAATATTTTAATTGCAAAAATTCAGCAGGTTGTTGATAGATGGACACAGTGATGTGAAGAAATGAACATGAATTATATACACGTGAGGGTGTTTGTGTCATTTTTTGAGACAGCAGTGCTACAACAGCACATCTGAGTAATTAGACAATTAGTTTTGGGGGGATAAATCACCCTAAGAAATCTTTCTGTTTGTCTACCTTTCCTTTCCTGTGGGTTTGGGAGTAGCGAGGATTTAGGTGGATGCATAGTTTGTCATTTGGCCAGTGAGACAGATACTAAGAGTTTTGGCTGTGACTTATTTGAGCTAATGGTCCAGAACATTGTGAGCACCCCCACACCCAGAGGCAATTTCGTGGGTGCACTGGGCCGCTGCAAATAGCCCATGGTACACCGCCATGGCCAACACACACATGCCAAGCCCACACACACATGCACACATCAATGTGGACATAGACTTGCTCACACACAGGTATGCGCACACATGCAAAGAAGTCACAAATTCATGCCTCTCACTATACCCATCATCAATATGTCCCACGAATGCCATAGTAGACAATATTAAAATTGTGATAAAGTCCATATACAGCTGCAAAGATGTATAAACAAAGGATAAGATGCAAGAGAGGGAAGAAATAATCAGGCTGTCAGACACAGGTAGACACAGTGTGTGGTATATATAATGAAAAAGAAATACAAGCAACATACAGATGGACAAGCATATCAAGAGAAAGGAAATGAATACAAAAGGAAAGGTAAGATGAAGGCTGCTTCAAGGCAGCCAAACAGAAGCAGGTCTGCTGAAGTGGAAGAAACTTCTAGAAGAAGAAATGGTGAGTATCTGTGATTAGACTGTCTGACTACATTTCTGCAGTGATTTGGTGGCTGAGAAGCCCTCTAATTCCCTTTGAAAAGTCCACTATAGATGAAACACTTTAGTACAACATTTAGACCGCCTGAACTCACAGCAAGAGACTGGAGTGACTGGTCAATTATTTCCCTTCTGGGAGGACAGACGAATCAAGCTTTACTTTAAGTAAACAAAAACACATTGACATAAGTACATACAAACACTTGGACACAAGCACACACAGACACAAGTAATAAACAATGAGTAGCACTTCCTATTTTTCATAGCACTGTATATGTGCACAAAATGCTAGACTCTTTTGTACAGACTGACTTTAGCTGATCAGATGAGTGAGGTTTAACAAGTAACACTGCTATTTAACAGCAATAGGCAATCCCAACATAATTTGTGTCATGCCGGCAATGGTTTTGATCTCTTTTTTGATTTCTATACAGGGGGTTAGATCTGACACATGTATGCACACACACACACACACATCCTCATTTTCATCACTTGTGGATACTTCACATTGACTTGTGTTAATTTCTTGGAAACCTACTCTGATCCTAATCACTACTTGGCTAACCTGAACTGTAAACCAAGATGTAACTTTACATGGTGGAGACCAGCCTCTGGTCCCCACAAGGAAGACCATGTCCCCATGGTGTGAGGGTGTAAACAGGTTTTGGTCCCTACGGTGTGAATAATGCCAGGCGCACACAAACAGAGAGTTGCACACACACACAGCATGCATACAAAGACTAAGTGCTCTTATACTGATGAACAGTCTGGCTGTGGCATGGCCCAGACACAACCTACTGTATCTCCATGGCAGCACATGATGATGTCAAGGTGCTCTAAGGTCTTTTGTTCATGTGTGTGTATTTGTGTTTATGCACTTGTCTGTCTTTATCAGTATGATTCTCCAGGAAGTAAAACCAAAAGGACACCTGGGTTACATTGTGTGGTTGTTCACTTCTTTTTCTTCTTCATTATTTTAATGATTTTTTTTTCTGCCAGCTTCAGAAAGGTAAACAATAATCTAGTTACAAAAGGATGATCCTGGGGTTAATTATAAGCTCAAGGTAAAGTGATAACATTACAAAATTAAAGTCCATATTGTCTGCTCAGCCTTGGAATCGACAGATTGACTGTTTCTATATTATATTTAATGCATTAAATATCCCATGCATATAAGCATACACTACTGTCATGTGCACATCTCCCAACACTCATCCCTTCATCTCTCGCCTCCAGGAAACTCATGGGGAAGTTCAAAGGTTTCATGATTTTTTTTTTTTTAAACACAAATCACGAGGCAGAGAAGAAATAAACATTTAGTCAGGTTAGGTTTGTTAAGTTTAGTGAGCTTCTAAATTTGTACTGGCTTGCACATTAGAAAATATAATTAACCAGGATAGTTTTAAAACACTGCAGGGTATGTCCTTGCAATGGTCAGATCAAGAGTCCAGTGGAGCCTGAGTGAGCACTGTTAATTTTTATTTTCATTTATTAGCTCATATCTCCTGGAGGTATTTAGACTAACGAGGTTTCAGAAGGCCTTGGCAGAGCTTTATGTGCCCTGTCATTATTGATTTTACTGAGGACTGGCTGTGATGAGGACAGTACACACAGCTCAGTTTTGTTGCTTATGAGAAATTAGCACACCATGACCTTGTTCAGTTCAGGGAGACAATCGTAGTGCCGGAAATAATGACATTGGCTCGTTGAAGGGGGTTATGGACGATGATGTTTGTCTAGACAAGTGAATGACACAAAGTCAAATGTTTTGCCTGATAGTGTATCTTTAAAGGATCCATTTTAAGTGCTAATGACTGGGCATCTCTTCATGTAAGCAAATCAAGAGCTGGGCCTTCTGCAACTAGCTTATAGAAAAAAATGATTATTTTAGTAAAGTGAAAAAGACAAATATTCTCTTTAAGTGGAATCAGAATACTTGTTACTTTTTACTGTTACTTGCTTCAGCAAATTGTGGCAAATATTGGGCACAATATCAAATAAAAACTGCTTAATTAAATTGTGGTAATAACTAAGTGAGAAAGGGACTAATTCTTATACGTACCTGTTTTTAGTTAACTTGTACAAACCTCATAGATTTTAAAAATGTTTCATACTGGAAGTGGTTTTGCATTTTATATATTATTTTTATGGATAATGGCAATTTAAAAAAAAATAATTCTGAATTCCTGAAACATTTTAATTTTTCTCTAGTTTTTTTTTCTAGCCAGTTTTTTTTTCTAGTATGTGATGAGTAGACAGCACATGTTTAGAAAAGGATATTTATGGCTTTCTGGCATCCAACAGATTGACTGTTTCTATATTATATTGAAGTTTAATGCATTGAATATCCCATGCACATAAGCATACACTAATGTCACGTGCACACCTCACAACACACACTCATCCCCTCATCTCTAGCCCCACACTGTCTTTTGACAATGTGTGGATCTTATCTGTGGTCTCACAGTGGAATCAAACACCTCTTTCTAATGGGAAAGATGTTTTATGGCCCATCCATGCACTCCAGTCTCCTCCTATGTCACCTCATTTCCTCTTTTGATTGTGTCATAGGTACTATGGCCACTAAGGTGACCTAATTATCACATCTACTTGGAGGTAGGCTATACTAGTTGAGATGTGCCTCCTCAACCAGTTTCATGGGCATGATAGCTACTGAAAACTATCCACTGAATGGTGTGACAACACTGAAATCAGCTGTGAATGTTCACTCACTGGACTCACATCTTTGGAAACTAGAGCTGTACAATAGCTGTGCTTTGTATATGGTGTAATTTGGCTCACAAGTAGAGAGAACTGTACTGCCTGCTATGGTTTGTCTGGAGTGGAGAGTGGAACTGAGCTGTTGCCCTGCCAAGGGTAAAGGTGAAACAACAGATACTGCACTTTGGGCTAATTCGAACTTCCAGTTAGACTTTAACCGCACTGTTACTGTCATGTGCAAAACAACCCATGCTCTCCTCACATTGCAGGCGTTTCAAAGTCCAGTACAGCACAAACACTATCTATCAGCCTTTAGGTTTAGATGGACCAGATAAGACAGGGTAGGAGCAAGTTAAAAAACAGAAGGAGAAACCTCTGTTACACCAGTAGTCTTCTGTGATCGCAATCATGTTTAATAGACATACACTGCTACAGAAGAATAATCCTAAATCAGGCTTCACAATTTTTGCATTAGAATGATTTGTTTGTCTTCATTTTGGGGGTTATATTTGTGGCTTTTTCATGCTTGGCCCTCAGAGGTCATAGTTCCTCTTTCTGATGACATTTAGAGCATTGATAATATTCCCTCACATATCAATTTCACCTATTTTCTCATCATTCTCGTTTCCCCCTAGCAGAAAATGGAATCATTTGTGCTTTCAGCAATTTGTTATTGATTGGGAGAGCTCTGGAAATAGAAGGTAGCCATTATGGCAATGCTGTAGCTATGGTTAAATTGAGTTTTAAGCAGGCCTGAAAATGTATCATTTCACAGCCATAACACAAAAGCTTTTAAATCCATGAACCTCAGGATGGATCAAATGCCTAAAAATACCAGTATTCTCATCATATCGAGAGCGATTACAGTTTCTGTCATTGAGAGGTTTTCCGTAATTCTGTAGAATGTGACAGTATGTGGCTGCATTTAAGAGAAACCGCAGTCAAGATTGATTCTCTGACAAGCATCAGGCCTGTTCAAAATGTGCTATTGTGGGCAAAAAATTCAGATTTTATGACTATTGATACATGCCAGACATCTTATTTTATGTACACTGAATTCTTGGTCTTTCTGGTCTGTAGCTGCTATAAAAAATAATAAAAGACACTGGCTGTATATTGCATGTGTGTTTTGCTGATTTGCCTTTGGTGTTGAGACCATCAGTGCATGCCCCTGTATGAATGTATAGTATATTTATTCAGGGTTACATGGACACTTGTACACACACAAGCTGGGGAAATATGTACAGTACACTGCACTATCGGTGTAAGGATCTTTGTTTATTCTCATATAGATGTTGATCACAGAGAAGTGCTGGGCTGCATTCTCTAGAGCTCAACCCTCAGCCTTTTTCACCTTACACCCCGAGGACAGTGCATCAGGTCTGGGTAAACGAGGCAGTAGGAGGGCCTCAGATCTTCACCACACCTTGGAAAGCTCTCGTCTGGTTGGGATACCAATGAAACCATGGGCCTACTGCATAGCACCTTCTCTCGTACCTCATAAATAATGTGGGCTGTTGAATTAGTAATTGCCTCAGCTGTTTTAGTTTTGTTGACCAAGGAGCAGAGTGGATCATAAATTAGTAGTACCACATCCCTCCTAGGGTGTAGTCCTACTCCTAAATCCCCAGAGGCTGCTGGCTTTTTATAGCCTGAGAACCAACCACCATCCCCCACACTTCAGCTGATCAGTTGACTCTACAATCGTGTTTAACACAATCAGAATTACAAAATTATAGGTTGTAAAAATAAATGTAGAACTTTAAGTTGGAAACGGTTCAAACCTCACCCTGCCAGCTTTCAAAGAGTTCACACATCTACATTACTTAAACTGGAATATTTAAATTACCAGCAGGTATGAATTCTTGTCAGCCCAGTCTCAAATGAAAATGCACAATAGCTATGTTGGTCCAAAGCTTAAAACAAAGTAGTGTCACACTAACGGCTGTAAAATTGTGACAAAAGAATTGACATGGCAGTGTTTATTGTAATGTAGCCCAGTGTCCATCCATGTTCTTCTTCTTGGTGTTTTATGGTGGTTGGTAAACAATGAAATGGTGCATTTCTGCCACCAAGTGGACCAGAGTGTGAGTCAGGAAGCTACGGTAAGTCCGTTGAAGGCATATGGTCTTAAACTATAGAAACAGTAGGAAGGTGGTGGATGGGATGGATGGACAGGTCCAGCAAACACCTCACTTTTACACAGAGAATGGAAGATTGTGTTTGACACTGTGCGACACTGTACTTTTCATTTGAGAATCTTTTAACTGAACCCAGCAGTGCAGCTGCTTATCCATGAATAACGAAAGTCAGCCACTGTTTTTCATTTTCTCTGCCATAAAAATGTTGCAATGTCACAATTATCAAGGTGTTATTGTGAGACTAGTGCATTTTGCATTGTGGCCCAACTTATAGTAGCTATTATATATATTTTTGAGTTGCTGTGGTTCTGTCCAGAATTTTTCTGCAAGCCTAACTGTAGTTTCAGACCCCAGAGTATCTACTGCATTATCTGTGTTGTAATTATCAAGACACACAAAGCAGTTTTTACACTATATTTACACCATTTGTCACAATCTTCCAGTCTTTCATTATTTCTTTGGAATAAAAAATGAAGTTAGTGCTGAACATTCAGTGGAGTAGACATTTTAATCATTTAGGCTACAAATGCTCCAGTATTTTAATGATTTGAACATTTCTTTTAGAGTACATTCCTCTGTGTTGGTATGATTGTGTTTCACTGTGCACATGCAGGTTTTCATTTGAGTGCATGTGGCTTTATACATGTGGTGTTTCTATTAATGTACGTAAAGGTATGTGGGTTTTTGTCAGAGTAGACTGAACAGCAGAACAGTGCATTCCGACCACGAGCCTTATCTGACTTTCCTCTAAAGGTTAGTTGTGTGTGTTTGGTTGTTGACTCGGGGGGAGAGAGAGAGAGAGAGTCTGTGTGTGTGTGTGTGTGTGTGTGTGTGTGTGTGTGTGTGGTAGAGAGAGAGTGAGTCAGAATGCCAGACTCTTAATGATCCCTCCAGAGAGGGCTTGCTGTGTGTGTACTGAGGCCCGGACAGGGAAACATGGGGAAATTAGCTATCTCTCTCAATAACCTCCGATGAAAGTCTGCCTCCTACCCACTCCTCTGTCACTGGCTCCTCAAGACAATAAGCCAATTAGACCAACACCAGCTAAGGGCCAGGGCCTTGTGTGAGTGTGTGTGAGTGAGTGAGTGAATAAGAGAGAGAGAAGGAAAGTGTGTAAATGTAAGAGGTTAGATAGAAACAGAAGAACAGCAACAGAGATATTCTTGTGTGTAATTTTCTAGTTGCTATATACCAGGATGGAGTAATAGTGAGTTACTGAATAGCCAGTTTACAAAAGCTTTTGATTTGCTTGTTTAGCATTTTTGAACAGATGTGGAGTAAAAAGCTTATGCCATCTGTTATTTGTGCCACCATGTCCTTTGTATACTTCAGATGCACTTAGGTTTGGTTTTCTAGAGCACACTTGATTAGGGGTGATCCATTTAAGGAGTCAGACAATTCACAATAATTCTAATTTATAATTGCACTTGTAATTTTAATGCTGAAGCTACGCATGGTTTTATGGATGTGGTAGCAGAGGATTCAGTCTTTTCTTGGATAACCCTTCTAGCACAAAGAAAGTGTATATGTGTATTTTACATGTAACAAAGTAGTTATTGTAGGGTTCTTTGGTGTGAAGGGAGAAAAAGTGGGTGATTGTAGCATGAACAGTAATAGCTAAGAAGGCAGTACAAAGAATAAAAACTGAAACTGATATTTAGTTTAAAAAAGCACACCAGGTAGCCACTGAGCAATACACATAAAAAAGTGACATCTTGATGATTGTTAAAATTCTGTATTTGCATCAAAGGTTTGCTTTCAAAATGAAACATGATACAGCATAGTATGTTTATGAAATGAAAAATAATCAGTTACCCTTAATTTAAGAGTTTATTATGAATGTAAATGGACAAGTGTTGCTGTTTCTGATGACTTTGGCAATATTGCATAATGCGTTTAATTTAGATACAAGCATTTTGCATCTTGCCATCTTTTTTCTCTCTGTCTTTTTCCGCTCCACCCCCTCTCTGCCTCTGTAAGATATTGGCCTGTCTGTTCATTCCATAACTCATACTTTACTTGTGACGACACGCCTCA
Source organism: Monopterus albus (assembly GCF_001952655.1). Classification (NCBI taxonomy): domain Eukaryota; kingdom Metazoa; phylum Chordata; class Actinopteri; order Synbranchiformes; family Synbranchidae; genus Monopterus; species Monopterus albus. The sequence continues at coordinate 562,398 of NW_018127958.1, forward strand.
CAACGCTCAATTAAACTGCATACATTAGGGGAGTTGATGGGGAGGTAGGACATTTGTAATCAAGCATATTTATTCTCTTTAATCACCCTAGGGACCTGGAGACCTCAGGGACACACATGCAGAAGGATGTATGCAAATGCATACACAACCATTCAAATACACATGCACACAAATCCTCAAACAAACACCCTTACTAGAAAGCAGGACATGCACAACATTCATACATACAGAAATTCACACACATATACACATGTTTTTTATTCCTTGTGGGGACCTTACATTGACTTATATTAATTTCCTGGAGACTTACCTAACCCTTAAATGTAAGTACTTTTTACCTAACGCCAACCCTAAAAGCAAGCTGTTACCCTAAAATTCAATGATTTACATGTCAAACATACCAAGTCCCCAGTGAGCATGTAAATAGACACCTGTCCACACAATGTGAGTAGTACCAGGCACACACACACACACACACACACACACACACACACGCATGCACTAATCAAATGATGCTGCTGAACTCAATCAAGCTACGGCTTGGCAGCCTTGACTCTGTTGCCCCCGTTAACTCCTCCTCTGCACCCTTGTCCCTCGACCCCAGCCCTATATTAATGACAGCACACTAGTTTACATATTAATGAATAGATTTTGGTTTTTAATATGCTGCTCACTAAATCACGCTAGGCAAGCAGACAGGCTATTACTGCTTTGTTCTCCACTATTGAATTTTAAAAATATATAGGGTGATTTGTATGGCATGTGTACTAATAGGTGTTTTTGTGGATGTATGACAGAGACTGCTGTATGTACTGTTTGCATATCCCATAAGAGCTTATATGTCAATCAGTGTGCTGTGTAAATGTAAATTCCATGAATTTGTTCGTACTTGAATTTCAAAACAGGAACAGTGCTGGGAGCAAATCTGGGAAATATGGTTTTGGTATTTCATTTCAGAAAAATAGTAAGTAAGATAATTGTATACATTTAAAGAAAGTTCAACATTTACTTGTTACTTTTTGGCATTTGACATCAAGGTTTCTAACACACATGCATGTGCAGAGACACACATACAATCACACATGCATGTTTTAGAGCAGGAGTTATTTCTGTCAACTTGGACAAACAGTAATTGTGTGCAAATACACCCCACTGTCAGCTAATCTCCAGTCACTGTCAGTAATCACATATAAAAAAGTGAATGGGATGTGAAAGGTAGAACATAATTAGAAATATTCCCAGTGGCTGCTTTGTGACTGAGGCTCAGTGTAACCTCTCTTTTAATTAGACAAAGTAACGGACACACAAACACAGCACACACAAACATCTAGTTGTACTTTCACCCTACACAGACATCTACACATATACAGTATATGCACACACTAACAGAAACACGCACACACACAGACACACAACAATGCACACTCCCAGTGAGCAGCAGGGGAAATAAAGACTTGGTTTAAAGAGGGCTTAGTACCATCCATGACCAAGAATGAGTCTATATTCAGTAATGGGTGTATGTGTGTATATGTGTATGTGTGTGCATGAATGATGGACTCTTGGTCCGTCATGTCAAATTGATTTGTTCATAACCTAGGATGTCAGGACTAGAAGAGTAGGAGAAACAGAGGAAGAAATAAAAATTTGTAATTATTCAGCAACACCTTGTATGCATATTTAAGGAACTCTGATTCTTGTGTTACCTGCCAATCTTCCTGCATCCTGGAACTTTTGAGTGCTTTTGTGTGTAGGTTGTTCCCATAGAGTACTCTGCACATGCACATGTCTAAAGTCTCCAATCCATTAAATCCATGTCATTATATATAGGATTCTCCTTCATTTTCCATTATGAACACCATTAAGTACCCACCACATTATTGGGTTCCCATCTGCTAATGACGAAACAGACAATGAGAATAATCAGCACTCTTCTCCATCTCAGTGTGTGTGTGTGTAAGGTAGAGGAGAGTGTACATTCACATTGTTCAAAAGTACATATTTTTCAAACATGCCAGGCAAGTGTGTGTGTCTGTGCAAATTTGCTTTTGTGAGTGAGTCAGTGTCCCTGTGTGTGTGCGTGGGTATGTGTGTGTGCATGAAGACCACAGAGAAGATGCAATAATTGAAGGCCCTCCTGCCGATGTCACACAATCAACGTGGCCACTCTCTAGGTGATGAAAGTGAATCACAGGTTGAAGGGAGAGTTGGTTTTAAAAAGGCTTTCAGAGCCCCCCCAATTCCTCAATTATCCTCACAATGGCTTATTAATACCATTCCCACCTTCACTGCATCTCAGTCTCCATATTTCCTTTCTCCATATTTCCTTTCCACATCACAGAGCCACACTGTTATATTCATATTACCCTGTGCTTTCATATTTGACCACATCTCCTTCATTGCTCTCCCCTGTCCCCCTTTCCCCTGACTGCATCCGACACTCCATTCTTGTCCTTCATATTTTTTAAAACCCACTGCCCTTTGCCTTCATATCTCCCTAGATCTCTGTCTTTGTCAGCCCCCCCCTTCTCCTTCACTTTCCTTTCCTTCTCTTTTCCCCCCACAGCCCTCCACCTTTTTTTAATCCTTTTAAATGAAACGGAGGACCCTGCTGCCAGTGGAGGTGATCCTCATTCGCCAGTCCCAGTGTACGCTGATTGTCTCTCTGCAGAACGGCCAGTGAGAAGGTTGAATAGGATAGATGAGTCTGTATTGGTCCTGCTGCTTCAGTTCAAATACTATTGCCACCGCTACTCTATCTTTCTTTCTTTCATTTATTTTCTCTTGTGTAAAGAAAGACTCGGAGTTATGATCCTTGAGATGAATACAGAATCCTCACCAAAAAGTGAGCAGGAGCTGAGCCATTAATTGTTTGGTATTTATACTAACCACAACATATGCTTGGAGCCCATGATATGTATCATGTTTATGAGTTCAGGAAAGAGGGAGGGCAGGGAAATGTGCTAAGAGAGTATGGTAAGAAGGAGGTTAAAATAGGAGAGAAAGAGAGAGGGGGTTGTGTCTGTTATTATCCGCAACACGTTTGCGTTTGATGTTGCCACTGTCATTTTCCGTCTGTGTGTCTAAATCTAGCCAGAGAGGAGTTTCGGGATCACAGCAACATGGGGGAGAAAACACTGAATCAATGCTTCCACCTGCTTTTGAAAGTGGCATTGGGTGAGAGTGATAAAAGAAAAAAATATATATATGAAAGAGTAACTCT
>NW_018127958.1:565645-569555 GCF_001952655.1 Monopterus albus
CTTTCATTCTGTTTGTCTTTCTCTCTTCTGTCTTTCCACTGCTTACCACTGTCATTGTCTCATTTAGCCTGTCTACAAATATAGTCTTCTTCCCCAGATGTAAAGGGGGAGAAATTTCGACATGTGTGTTACCTTTTCATGTGTGAGATGGTGAGAGGAATCTTGGGGGAAATCAGGTGTCTCAATGACAGCAGAGTGTGTAGCATGGGTAATGCAGAGCGCCGGCATTTGCAGTACATGCATTAAATTATTCACATCAAAAACTCATTGTTTGTTACCTGACAGAGCTGCAGAGAGAGGTGGAAGGATGATGGAAAAGTATGAATTAAACATCAGGAAGATGGAGTGCCTTAGAGAGAGAGAAAGAGAGAGAAGCAAAAGGAGGAAGGAAAGACAAGAAGAGACAAAAGTGCATTCAAATAGGATGTTTAGAATCTAAAGATGTACTGCTGTCTTTTGAGAGAATGCCGGTGGTGTTGAAAGAATATATGTATTTACATCTGTGATTTTATGATAATGTGTAAGAATGTTTATAGTACCTGCCTATTACAGTATCTCTTTACCAATGACAGGCAGTTAGGATATAAATCTGGAAGTTAAAAGAAGAAGTGAGAAATGTAACTGTGCTACAGATCCAAAACAGCTCGATTAAAAAAAGTGGAAAGAGATGCTCATCCCCAGTGAACTGTTACAGAAATAGCTGGACTGAGGAGCTGACTGTCACCAGCACATGCTGCATATTTAACAACTGACTGTTTAATCCATTTGTTGTATTGGCCAAAGCCACATTATTACTACTACTATTCTATCATGACTCTAAAGCCACATGATAGAATAGCAGTAATAAACTTTATATAAAACAAAATTAAAACTGAATTCTGAAAGTTCTTTACAGTATAGAGGAAAAACAGAACAGTGATTGTAAAAAAGACTAGTGCACCAGACAGTGAATCAAAAACAACTCAAACACTGCACAGAATGACAAACACAAAAGGTAATAGAAACACGTAGGTACATGTCAAAGAAATCTAGCCGATTAATTTAAAGTGACTGTTGATTTATTGGCCTGGATTTATTTTTCTCTGAAAGATAACATTACTATAGGGTAGCCAGTACTGATTAGGGGCTAACTTTAACTTTCTCAATTACTCAGTTGATTGTTTGTTCTATTAAAATGTGTTTAAATGCCCCAAAGTCGTTCCCAAGGAGATGTCAAATTTACAGTACTCTCATATATAGGCCTGTGTCTAACAGTGCTTTCAAAGAACCTTTGACGGACTGATGTTTCCTGCCTCTGTGGTACGTACTCATTTCCTGTTTTCTGTGCCTGCACCATGTTTGTGCTTGCTCGCAGACTGTTTAGGAATTAAACTTACTGTTTCTAGGTTCATCTGAATTTTTGAGTAACAATATACGTTTGCACCACTTAAGCACTTGTGTTGCAGAAGCTCTTGCTAATTACCAGATTTAATTTGATACTTTTGGTCGGCTAGCTTAGAAGCCAGCTAAGCTTGTAGCTTAATCGAGAGCAATGGCTTCCCCCTGTTCTTCTCCTCCTTTCTCTTGCTTGGAGTGTCACATGTTCAGTTATTCCTCTGCCTCCTTTAGCCATAATGGTACTTGTAAGAAATGTCAGATGCTAGCAGCATTGGAGGCGAGGCTCCACACCATGGAGAATAGGCCAGCTAGCTATGCCCACGTAGCCGGTGTGGAGCCTCTTAAACGTAGCTTAGCCCAAGATAGCCGCCCCCCGCAGCTTCCCGAGCAGCTGGGATCTCAGACAGGTGGCTGGGTGACAGTTCGCAAGAGTCGTAGCTCCAAACAAATGCTGACGGAGCACCACCTGTCTTCACATTTCAAATCGATTTTCCCCACTCAGCGACACACCCGCTGAGAAAACAACTCTGGTAATTGGTGACTTCATAGTCTGAAACGTGAAGAAAGAGACACCGGTGGCCATAGTATTTCTGGGGCCAGAACAGGCGACATTGAATCCTATCTGAAGCTGCTGACTAAGGATAAGCGTAAATACATTAAGGTTGTTATTCACGTCGACGCTAATGACTCTCGACTTCGCCAGTCGGAGGTCACTAAAATTAATGTTGAGTCGGTGTGTAACTTCGCTAAAACAATGTCGGACTCCATAGTTTTCTCTGGACCCCTACCCAATGTGACCAGTGATGACATGTTTAGCCGCATGTCATCATTCAACCGCTGGCTGTTTAGGTACTGCCCAGAAAATAATGTGGGCTTCATAGATAACTGGAAAACATTTTGGGGATAAGCTTGTCTGACTAGTAGAGATGGCATCCATCCCACTTTGGGTGGTGCGGCTCTCATATCTGGAAATCTGGACGAGTTTATTTTACAACCTGAATTATGACAACCCAGAGTCGAGTCCAGGATGCAGGGTTGCAGTCCACATGCCTCTCTGCTGTCTCTTTGCAGCTGCTACCCACCCAAAACTCCCAATACCTCATAGAAACTGTGTCTGCCCCCCGCCCACCTAAATTATATAAATCAAGAATCAACTCGAGAGGAGTTATTCATAAGAACCTAATTAAAATTAAGACGGCTCCTCTTATAGTGGAAAGTAATTGGACAATCAAATCTGGACTATTTGTTAAGGTTGAGTCCCCCTCACCAGGAGGGTGAGGGAGAACTGAGGTAGGACTCAATGTGCAGACCCAGGTGCTAGTGAAAAAAGGTGGTTTATTAAGAAATGCAAACAAAGTAACTGAGTCCATATAAAGTACAATAACCAGGGTAGGGCAGTGATGGCTGAGGAGTCCTGGATGAGCAGATGAGTAGACAAGATAACGACAAGAACCAGGAGAGTCAGAGGACAAGAATGGACAGGTGAGCAGACAAAATAGCCAGGAGGCCTAGCAAAAGCATGCAGGGAAGCAGAGTAGCGAACAAAAAATGAAATCAACTTACGCACGGCTAAACACATGAAAACATACCAGAAGAAATCCACAGCACAGGAACTGTCAGCATGGACATCAAATTACGCATGGTTAAACTCATGGAAACAACATATAAAGAAATCCACAGCACAGGAACTGTCAGCGTGGAAATCATGTGTGACACACACCATGAATACAGGTATTTCAGTATTGCTCCGGTGACTATGGAGCGTCTGCCAGAGGTTTAAATAAGGAGGAAGGTATTACAGTGATGCACCTCAGCTGTGCACAACAACCCACAAGTCACTAAATACAGAATGCGACACAGCTGAGGCGCCGATCCCACAAAAAGAGTGAGCAGGAGAAAGAAAGGCAGAAGAGAGGCAGGTCGCCCCGAGCGGACCTGACACTATTAAATATCAGATCTCTCTCATCTAAATCTCTGTTAGTGAATGATTTGATAAGTGAACATCACATTGACTTATTGCGTCTTACCGAAACGTGGTTACAGCAGGAAGAATATGTCAGTCTAAATGAATCCACTCCACCTGGTCACATTAACTGTCACATCTCTCAAAACACAGGCCGAGGTGGAAGTGTGGCAGCGATCTTTGACTCAAGCTTATTAATCTACCCTAGACCTAAACATAGCTATAACTAAACCTTGAAAAAGCTGTTGCAAAGCAGTTATGTGACCACTTGCACAAGAATGATTTGTTTGAGGATTTTCAGTCAGGATTTAGAGTCCATCATAGTACAGAAACCGCATTGGTGAAAGTCACCAATGATCTTCTCCTAGCCTCGGACAAAGGACTTGTCTCCATACTTGTCCTCTTAGATCTCAGTGCTGCTTTTGACACCATTGATCACAGCATCTTACTGCAGAGACTTGAACATGTTATTGGGATTAAAGGAACTGCGCTAAGTTGGTTCAAATCTTATTTATCAGAAAGATTTCAATTTCTTCATGTTAATGATGAATGTTCCACACAAACTGAAGT
>NW_018127958.1:570139-575399 GCF_001952655.1 Monopterus albus
GCCTCCAGTACTACTGTGAGGAACCTTGGAGTCATCTTTGATCAGAATATGTCCTTTAAATCACACATAAATCAAGTCTCTAGAACTGCCTTCTTTCACCTGCGCAATATTGCAAAAATTAGGAGCATCCTGTCTCAAAGTGATGCTAAAAAACTGGTCCATGCATTTGTTAGTTCCAGGCTGGACTACTGTAACTCTTTACTATCAGGATGTCCCAATAATTCCCTAAAAAGCCTCCCGTTAATCCAAAATGCTGCAGCCAGAGTACTGACAGGAACTAGCAAGAGAGATCATATCTCTCCGATATTAGCTTCTCTCCACTGGCTCCCTGTAAAATTCAGAATAGAATTTAAAATCCTTCTCCTAACATACAAAGCCCTTAATGACAAGGCTCCATTGTACCTTAAAGACCTCGTAGAGCCTTATCATCCTAACAGAGCACTTTGCTCTCAGAGTGCAGGTTTACTTATGGTTCCTAGAGTCCACAGAAGTAGAATGGGAGGCAGAGCCTTAAGCTATCAAGCTCCTCTCCTATGGAACCAACTCCCAGTCTCATTTCGGGAGGCGGACACCCTCTCTACCTTTAAGATTAGATTTAAGACTTTCCTTTTTGATAAAGCTTATAGTTAGGGCTGGATCAGGTGACCCTGAGCCCTCCCTTAGTTATGCTGCTATAGGCCTAGGCTGCTGGGGGGCCCCATGATGCTCTGAATTTCTCTCTTCCTCTCCCCTCTCCTCTGCGTCCTCTCTCTCTATGCTTTTATACGCCACCATTACACATCATTAACTTTGTGTCTCCTCTCTCCCGTAGTGTGTCCTCTCTCTCTCTCTCCCTGTACCTTTCTGCAGGTAGCCCTGGCTCTGGAGCTCAATGTTTCTGATGTGCAGTCACCAGCCACATCAACTTGACCAGTGTTTCAATGTTTGTAGTGTCCTGTTGCCTTTCTTCTTTTCTCTTTCCTCTATCCACTCACCCCAACCGGTTGAAGCAGAAGGCCGCCCACCAAGAGCCATGGTCTGTCGAAGGTTTCTTCCGTTAAAGGGAGTTTTTCTTCCCCACTGCCACCAAATGCTTGTTCAAGGGGGATTGGTTGGGTTTTCCCTCTGTAATAATAGTGATAACAGTAAGGTCTAGACCTTACTCTGTAAAGTGTCCTGAGATGACTTTTGTTGTGATTTGGTGCTATACAAATACAATTTGATTTGATATACAATAAGCAAGTATGAATAAACAAGTACACTACAATACAAAAGTTGAAACCAAGGAATGTTTGGTATTTTTGCCTACAAATTTACTTTAATGATTATTTAATTTAGAAAATCCTTCCAGATAAGTTATCTGTCAATCGACTGAGTAATCATTTCAATTTTTGGCAAAACTTGATCTAATTTGGGCTAAATATAATCAGTGTTACTTTTCCTCCAATAAATGGCAAAACCCTGATGTTCTTTAGATTATTAAACTACTGTGGTTTTGGGGAAGAGGCGATACAATCATCATCCCTTCTGTCCATATACAGTGTTACAGTATGCATGTTATTCATCCAGTGATACACACTGAACAAAATTATAAACGCAACACTTTTGTGTTTGCCCCCATTTTTTATGAGCTGAACTCAAAGATCTATGACTTGTTCTATGTACACAAAAGGCCAATTTCTCTCAAATATTGTTCACCAATCTGTTAGTGTGCACTTCTCCTTTGCCCAGATAATCCATCCACCTCACAGGTGTGACATATCCAGATGCTAATTAGACAGCATGATTATTGCACAGGTGTGCCTTAGGCTGGCTACAATAAAAGGCCACTCTAAAATGTGCAGTTTTACTGTACTGGGGGGGTCCGAAAACCAGTCGTTATCTGGTGTGACCACCATTTGCCTCATGCAGTGCAGCACATCTCCTTCGCATAGAGTTGATCAGGTTGTCAAAAGGCTTTGTCCAGTGGTGCGGCATTAATTGTTTGGTTTTCTTTACAAAGTACTTGGTATAATCTTAGAGTCTGTAAATTGTAGATGACAAGGATTAAATTTTTTCCTCTATTCTCCAAATGACACATCCGGTGAGTATGCTGGCCATGCAAGAACTAGGATGTTTTCAGCTTCCAGAAATTGTGTACAGATCCTTGCAACATTGGGCTGTGCATTATTATGCTGCAACATGAGGTGATGGTCGTGGATGAATGGCATAACAATGGGCCTCAGGATCTCGTCACGGTATTTCTGTGCATTCAAAATGCCATTAATAAAATGAACCTGTGTTCGTTGTCCATAGCATATGCCTGCCTGTACCATAACCCCACCGCCAACATGGGCCACTCGATCCACAACGTTGACATCAGCAAACCGCTCACCCACACTACAATATACACGCTGTCTACCATCTGCCCTGTACAGTGAAAACCGGGATTCATCCGTGAAGAGAACACCTCTCCAAAGTGCCAGACGCCATCGAATGTGAGTATTTGCCCACTCAAGTCGGTTACCACGACGAACTGCAGTCAGGTCAAGACCCCGATGACGACGATGAGCATGCAGATGAGCTTCCCTGAGACGGTTTCTGACAGTTTGTGCAGAAATTCTTTGGTTATGCAAACCGATTGTTGCAGCAGCTGTCCGGGTGGCTGGTCTCAAACGACCTTGGAGGTGAAGATGCTGGATGTGGAGGTCCTGGGCTGGTGTGGTTACATGTGGTCTGTGGTTGTGAGGCCGGTTGGATGTACTGCCAAATTCTCTGAAACGCCTTTGGAGACGGCCTTATGGTAGAGAAATGAACATTCAATTCACGGGCAACAGCTCTGGTGGACATTCCTGCAGCAGCCAATTGCATGACCCACACGATGGCATACACGCTGTCTACCATCTGCCCTGTACAGTGAAAACCGGGATTCATCCGTGAAGAGAACACCTCTCCAAAGTGCCAGACGCCATCGAATGTAAGTATTTGCCCACTCAAGCCAGTTACCACAACGAACTGCAGTCAGGTCAAGACCCTGATGACGACGATGAGCATGCAGATGAGCTTCCCTGAGACGGTTTCTGACAGTTTGTGCAGAAATTCTTTGGTTATGCAAACCGATTGTTGCAGCAGCTGTCCGGGTGGCTGGTCTCAAACGACCTTGGAGGTGAAGATTCTGCCATGACCACCATACTCACCAGACATGTCACCCATTGAGCATGTTTGGGATGCTCTGGATCGGTATATATGACAGTGTGTTCCAGTTCCTGCCAATATCCAGCAACTTCGCACAGCCATTGAAGAGTGGACCAACATTCCACAGGCCACAATCAACAACCTGATCAACTCTATGTGAAGGAGATGTGCTGCACTGCGTGAGGCAAATGGTGGTCACACCAGATACTGACTGGTTTTCGGACTCCCCGGACCAATACAGTGAAACTGCACATTTTAGAGTGGCCTTTTATTGTGGCCAGCCTAAGGCACACCTGTGAAGTGGACGGATTATCTCAGCAAAGGAGAAGTGCTCACTAACAGGTTTAGACAGATTTGTGAACAATATTTGAGAGAAATAGGCCTTTTATGTACATAGAACAAGTCATAGATCTTTGAGTTCAGCTCATAAAAAATGGGGGCAAACACAAAAGTGTTACATTTATAATTTTGTTCAGTGTATGTATGCTACATTTTCTTCAGTGACAGCAGTGTTTTGCACCATCATGTTTTTGACACCAATGTTACAAAAATAACATCTGGGATATTATAGTTTCTTGATTGCTTTGAAGCAGCCGTCAATTGAAACTCCACATCTTCAAAACAGTTAACACAACTGCATAAACAGTATCACTGATGGCAAAATGACACATTTTGTTTGCAAAAGGCTCTAACCATGCCAAAACATTTAAAATATGCAACAAAAGCAAATTTTGCCTTCAAACAGTGTGAATCAGTGCACCATTGCTTGTCATTGTAGCCTATAGCCAGTGCCATTTGTCTTTCTATATAGGCTGTGTCAAATTAGCTTTTTTGCAAAGAATTGGATCCAGAATAAGAAATACTTTGATACAATTATTATTGAATACATGATCTTTCTTTTTTAAATTGTGGCCGAAAACTGAAATACCGCATATAATAACTAAATATTACAGAAAAAAATGTAAACCAAAATACAGTAAAGTCTATTGTAAGACATAGCCACTACTCAAACTCGGTCTCTTCTGCCTTGAGGATGGGGCCACATGGCCTCATCCACATCACATTCAGTATCCTCTCTTGCAAGGCACCTAGGGAAAAATCTTCTTGCATGCCTTATCCAACTTTGACATTCCTCTGCACCTTTTTGTTGGGCAGCTGCAGTCATTGCATTCAGCAAGGGCATTTGCTCATAGGGATGATGATCATAAACCTTCCACCTCCAAGCACTGAAGAACTCCTCTATGGGATTCAAAAATGGGGAATATGCTGGGAGGAACAGCATCCTCATACGAGGGTGTACTCCAAACCACTCATTGACAACGCGAGAGTGGTGGAACGCCACATTGTCCCAGATAATGATGAAGAGTGGCATGCCAGGCCTCAACAGACTTCTCTCCTTGGGTGGGATCAGCCTCTTATGAAGTGCATTCAGGAATGTTATGAGGCGTTCGGTGGTGTATGGGCCAATTGTGGGGATATGGCATAGGACACCATCATTGGAGATGGCAGCACACATGGTTATGTTGGCACCCTTCTGTCCTGGAACTGTGATAGTGGCCCTGTGCCCAATGAGGTTCCTTCCATGTCTTCTCACTTTGCTGAGATTGAAGCCAGCTTCATCAATATAAATGAAGACATGCTGTGCCTCCTCAACTTCAAGCTCCATTATTCCCTAAGTAAAAAAAGGCAAAATTGCAATGAAAGGTGACTCTAGTTCACTCTAACTACATGATATGACAAGGCATTGCAAGTACAGTATGGGGTGACATGTGGCTCAGTGGGTATGGCAGATGTCTGCAAACTAGAATGTGGGGTGTTCAATTCCCAGTCTGGCCACATGTCTAAGTGTCCTTGGACAAGACACTGACACCCCATAGTCAGTGCAGCTGTCCAAAAATAATTTCCCCAAGGTGGGATCAATAAAGTATAAAATATTATTAGAGTAATGTTTCCTTACCTCCACAAATCGGCATCTGGCCTCCTTCACAGCGTCAGAGTTCCTTTGAAATGGAACTCTATAGAGCTGCTTCATGGCCATATGGTTCCTTCTTAGGGTGTGGTCAGGCTCACGTTGTTGATATTCCTAAATGTGCCTTGATCTGTGATC
>NW_018127958.1:575917-594893 GCF_001952655.1 Monopterus albus
GTGTATGAAGCAGTGTCAAACAGGTGCTTTAGTTAGGGTAGTGCTATGTTAAACAGGAGATGAGTTTACAAGGGCTAGGTTTAAGAGGCTGAAGAGGTGAAAGGAACTGATCAATAATAGTCGCCCAAATTTCATCTGAAACTTGAGCCCTTCCAACTACACCTCCACCTCGCACATGGACTCCTCTTCCTCGGACCCCTCTACCTCTTACTCTCACTCTCATCTGCCTTAGACCTCCTCCATCCATGCTGCCAAAGAACAACAAGAACCTGGCCCCTTTTTTATCAGGCCTACAGACTGATTGCTAATTGAAGATGTGTATGAAGCAGTGTCAAACAGGTGCTTTAGTGATTTCACACTGATCTTGGTAGTTTCTAATAGTTAGGAATAGATGGGTTCTCTTTGGTTACCATAGCTAAAACAATGGAGTTTGGACTGCTTGAATAACATCCGTGTTAACTGTTTTGCAAAAGGGTGGGAAAATGTGTCAATCCAATGAGAACGTGTTTACACATTTGCAATATGTGTCTTCTGCTCTGCTGGGTTAGTGATGATGAAAACTGAGTGGGTCCTAGTTTCTTTAAACAGGTCAAAGCAATCAAGAAAAACTGTAAAAGACTCTCAGGCTAAACAGGAAGTCAATGTAAAACACATGCGCAGTGCTAGTTAGCAGTTGTGGGACTTTGATGAGAAAAGACATTACCCCCAAGTCTAGCAAATTAATGTTTAAGCATTCTTTAAATATGAATTAGATTTAATACTTCATGAAGTACAATGATAACTTGGTTCACAGAAACATAATGCAGCAGTTAACAATGTACTGCTATTAATATAATATGCTAAGTTGTTTAGTGTTAATTTCTGATGTAGAAATTAAAAATAGATTATACAACTACCCAGAGTGTGCATCCTATTGACTTGGGAGCAGAAAGCAAGCAGGGCACAGTATGGAGAAAAACACATGCATTTATCAGAGGGTGATTAAGTTTAAGGCAATGATTCACTAAATATTTAATAGCTTTGCTTGGTGCAAAGTACATCATGAATTATAAATGGCATGGATGAGCCTGTCTTGATGTAAAGCAGTGTTTAAAGACTTAACCTACAATGAAGGAAGAGCAATTACTATTGTAATAAATGAGAGTGGAGTGAAAAAAGGCCATCTATTCGTTATTTCTAATTAATTTCTGAGGATGATCACAACGGGTGGGGGTGGGAGTGGCTGGGGCCGGGTCAATTTGTCTCTGACACTACTGGCTTCTTTTGTCCTTGATAAATGAACTCTATTCCTCAAATGACACACACAAGACTATGTATGTACATGATATGACAGTGCACACATATGGTCACAAACACACCCCCATGCTTTAGCATTCATGTGGACCTAAACATAAACATAACCTTAAAACTGTTTTTACAGATGAAAACCCTTACCAGTTTTTATTACACTAATTTCAGTTTTCATGCAAATGGTGGCAGCAATTTTAAACACAACGGATCCTCCCACTTCACTTCCTTAAGATGGTGTTTTAATGAGAAGTGTGTGTCTGTAGGAGCAATTTCAAAGATGGATATTCTGGACACTGAATACTATCAATGTGCATAGCTAACCCTTGATGGCTTTGCATATGCAACATATGGTCCCCCATGACAAATGTCTTTAGCCTCTCTAGAAACTCTCTAGATCACCTATTCTATATTTCCTCAGTTTCCTCCCCCTGGATTTTATAAACATCTTCCAGCAACTCTCTCACAGATTTCAATAGGTAAGGAAGGGGAGAACCTTAATGTACTTGCACTGCACATTACTTGATGTCAGAGTACTAAAGAAGAGAGAAGAGGTGTGCACACGGGCCCCATATTCAAAGTCACTGGAGCATTCCATGTGTAGTCCTCTGAAATATTGATGTGTAAGCAAAAACACACTGCGTCCTGTCACTTTCAGGAGTGCAGACGCGAATGGAACTCACAAGAAGAAGGATGATGCCTGCTCTTTTTTAGGCTGCAGCCATTTTAACTGTCAGTGGAGGTAATTCACTTTTGTAAAGCCTTGAGACAAGCACAGTGAAAAGTCAACTGATTAGCCACTGAGTGCAAGACAAAGTGTAGATAAACATTCATTCAATCAATAAATAAATCAATCAACCAATTATTTATCTACTTGAAGCTTAAAATGGATGCATATTAATCCACACTACAATGATCTTTCAACACTTCTAATCTGCATTTTCATTGCATTATTCCATCTGATGCTCTCAATACATTTAGCATGCACACCAAAAAAATCATCAAATTTTGAAAATGTGAAGAAACAAACATTTTTTCCAGCACTTGTTTGCATCCAAAGAATTTTTTTCTTTTATTTATCCTTCTGCTCCTGTTTAATTGATTTTTTGTCTTTTTATTTTATGTCACATCCTTTTTTATTCTTTTTTTCCACTGGAGATAAGAGAGGTAGTTCTTGGTTTCACTGGCTTGTGGGGCTACACTGATGTTAAGCCTATCTGGTTTGTCTGTGTGTAGTCGTATTGATCCTTTGCTAAGACATTAGATCTGTACGCCATGTCAAGGGTTTGGTGACCTCTAACAGTCTCCCTCTAAGTGATAGCTTTGATAAGCCACATCCCTTTC
This sequence comes from Monopterus albus, assembly GCF_001952655.1. Taxonomy (NCBI): domain Eukaryota; kingdom Metazoa; phylum Chordata; class Actinopteri; order Synbranchiformes; family Synbranchidae; genus Monopterus; species Monopterus albus. Next base: position 578,549 of record NW_018127958.1, read on the forward strand.
TGTTCTATATAGAGCTGCGCCCTAACCTTTAGCCCGACTTGGTGTTTGAGCCTGACCTTTCTTTGATGTGTAATACATACCACGTGCCATCTACCACTGAACACACTCATTCAGACATGAGATATAAACAATTGCACCATCAAACACACACATGCATGTATGGTATGCATACACATCCCTCCGTTCATCAACACCCTGAAGGGCCAAATCCCACGGAACCTTATTAAAGCCACCTTCAGTGGAAATGGGGGAAGTTCTCAAAGTCCCCATAACTTGTATAATGTGTTGTATGAATAATGTTTTCCTCTTCTCATTTCTCTCTTTTCAATTCTTGATACAGAAAAGCTGAGGCTCCACTCACACAAAAACACCAAAGTCCACTGGTGGGCATATCATTTACTAAAGGAAACTAGCTAGTCTGGCTGGCAGCAGACCTACACATGTGTGCCAAACACATTCACACACCCTGCATACATGTGTACATGCAGCCTCAGATACTCTCCTACACACACACATTTCCATTTGATGTTTGCCAATCATCTTTCCCTTACAGCTTGCCCTGCCTCCTACCAAATAACAGCCTTCATTAATTAAAAAAGAAAAGGCTGTGTTATTATAATTCTCTTTGCTTGGCCCTTGATGTAATGGAGGGTGTGTGTGTGTGCTGTTTTGAGGCTCTTCGAGCTTTTGCTTTCATCATTGTCTGAGATTCCCCATGGCTTTGCCTTACTGCCATCAAACTCTCTTTCTTTCTTTTTGTCTTTTCAGCCAATGAGATGAAGTTTGAAAAAGTTGCTCTAGCCCAACAGGATTCTTTTTAGCAGTTAATGCCCTTCTCAGCTGGCAGGGAACTAACAGCCCAGCAGCAGGCCACCGCTGGCAAAGTTGAACAATGTCACTGGCTTGCCAGCTTTCTGCAAGCTTATTGCTGATGGCTTGAAATTAGCGTTTGCTTAAAGCAGCCTTGGTGAATGTTTGCTGTCTAGGTCAGCTATGTTTCCTTGTTGTGTTTGTGCATACAAGGTTTAAGAGAGGTTATAGATAAATAGATACAGGATACTTAACTTTAAAATTTTGGGCTAGATTCACCAGGAATAAGTTTAACAAGTGTTTAGTTTTTACAGCGAATAGTCTGAAGCAAAGTCAGTTACAGGTAAATGTTTGAAGGTCACTGAGCAAGATGAATTCACTTGTTGTCTGGGTTTGTTATGTGATAGTAATTTAGGTCTTGAGAAACAGGAGACTAGTAGAAGACACAGGGAAGGACGACCAGAAGGACAGACATTGTGGAGAAAATAACAAGCAGACAGGTCTGAAGAGCTGATGAGGAGATGAAGGGAAATGACTGAGAAAATGGAGCATGCAGTTGCACTCTGTTTGCCAGGGCTAAACTTATTAGTCTGTTCTTAATGCCTCTTAGTGCAGATAACATTAAGAAATACACGGTAATGATGATTTGTGGTCTCCTCAGCCAGCAGAGGGAGAGAAGCCCACTTATTCCACATGAGTGTTATAATTGGCACCTTATTGCATTAGGGTAGAATGCACTGTGTGATTTCCTGGGTGTCATTTTTGACTAATGGATTCTTAAGAATAGTAATCTAATCAGTCATTATTTCATCTCTGCTGCTTTCAGAATAAAGCTGCCTTGATTTAGGGGCAAGGGGTTTTAGCTGTGGATGTGTTGGGGAATGTTGCAAATTAATCTGCACACCTTGTAAACAGACAGACAGCAAACAGAAATCAATTTGGCTGAGTGAGGAACTCCACTCAGGGCTTTTAGTATCTGCATTAAGTTGTTTGGGGTTTAGTCAGTTTTATCCTTTTGTTTTTAGGAGATGTAGGCAACTTTGTCAACATGGAATAGTATTTCTAGGATCAAATCTAGTTCATGATAAAGATAAATTATCAGGACAAATATATTTTCAGACATCATTACTAGCAGCTGCAGCATGGCACACTTGTTATTTGCTGGCATATTTTTCATGAATGCCTGACTCCTTATGACTTTGGGTTCAATAATCACAGTTTCTATACACACCCTTGCAACTAATTCTGCCTGAAAATATAAAAACCTCTACAGCACTACCAGCCCTTCTGTTTCCATTTCCACATACCTTGATCCTGGTGTTGTGTCACTAATAGAGGTGATGTACTGTTTATTTTATTGATCATGTGTTTTATCCAAGCATCAATGCAGGGTGCACTCACTGGCATGCACATTCCCTTTATCAAAACAGACACCGGACCTCTGCTTCGAGGCTTTCATTGAGCAAAAACACCCATTATGGTTGCTGATTGGGTGCCTTGGTCAGGAAAAAAATATTACTAGCATTCCCCTGATACACAACATTCCAATTATGCCCACATAGGTAGATGAGAATATACACTTTTACAGGTCACATAACAGGCACACACAAACCCAGAGGCAGCAACATGAGGAATTTTGTTTTGAGCTCTGACATACATTTTTGTGTGCACAGGTACATAGTAAGTGTTTTAGACAGACATATACGTAGTAATGATTTTTTTGTAAATTCTCCTAGACAAACACACACAGGTACACATAGTACATTCATTCAGCCTGTGTTTGTGTTTTCAGGCTGAGGAAATGCAGGAATGTCAGAAAGGAGACTGATCTGATGCTCAGGAGTGTGTCCTCCTGAATAACTCTCAACACACAAATGCACACACACTTTACAGCTAAACACACAACAGAGAGACAGAGAGAGAATGAGATGGTCCACCACACCACACCACACCACACCTTCCTGACATGTCTTATCACCCCCACCCCCTCCCTGCAGCCCTTTTCTGCAATCCCTCCTGCTTGCCCTCCACTCCTCACCACCACTGCCTTCCTCACCCCCGCCCAACCCCCACCTCTACACCCTCAAGGGAAAAAAGACTGACTTGCATTCAGCAGCATCTCTCAAGAAAGAAGAAATGAATAAAAGAAAGGAGACGTCCCATTGACAGTCAATGTCTGTGCTGCCGGGAGCCAAAATAACTGTCAGCAAATGCTCAGGACTGTCCAAAATGCCACAAGAGACTAAATAAATAAATATAGCAAAAAAAAAAAAAAATTAAACCCTTATTTTTGCCTTCTAAAATAAAACAGAATTAGGAGTGAGGCACAACAGCAACTAAAAAGCAAAGAATTCAGCACTAAGCTGACTGTATTGTTCATTCACTCATGTTTGTGTACAGTATAGGAACCCTGAAGGACCAGTTGTTGCGATGGTGTGAAGGTTAATGGGGGCCCAAATAGTAAACTATGAATACCATGAAGCAATTTTGCCCATGTGAGTGCAGTTACAGCCATTAAAATGTGTTACAACTATTTTATGTACTTCAGGGAACAGAAACCAGTCCATCCAGCACAGCACGACACTGATCACAGCCCCCAAGTGGCTAGCTGTACTGTACATACTGATGCCTTGTTAGGTACAGACATCACCGCACCTTTGTTCTCATGCAGTGCAGTCTAGACTTGCTGTACCTTTGATTATAATAACAACTTGCATGTCAGGAATTACATAAAGATGCCTTATTATTTTTAAATATTCATTTTTATAATTCTAAACAGTAATTGAACAACTTTAGTTTTAACCACAGTGCCACTGATTGTTGAAGTATTCAAGTTAGATTCTTAATATTATGAAATAAAATTTGCTTTCAAGCACATTTGTTCTCAAGCATGATCATTATCTTATTTCAACAACCTCTAAGATGCTGACAAACTCCACTTCTACTCACTTTAGCTTTTCTCTAATGATCATTAATTGTAATAAATCTGTGAATGCCTGGATGACATTACATGTCAGTATCATGCTGACATCCTAATCAAATGCATGTCTAATTTATGAGGAGAGAGTTTGGCATTAAGGGCCTGATCCATGGAATTAAATAAATAGCAGACCTTCACTGGTCCCGGATGGTGGGTGAAGGAGGCAGGGAGATAGTGTGATGAATTGGCCACCCCTCCTCTACCTCATCCTTGACTTTGAAAAATACTATCTCTGTCTTTTAGGTCAGCTTCTGACAACAATTAGGCACAGTGAAATAGATAGACTGTGAACTTCTTTTCTCTTCCCTTCCTTGAGGTTTTTTTTCCCCCTGCATTCTCCTGCCATATCCTTTGTGTGGAATGAAAAATATAGGAGGTTATATGAGTAAAGATGCACAGATATGCTCTGTAAAAAGACAGAAAATGACAGGAGAGAAAATAAAAAATGCTTCATTGAGTAAGGACAATAGATACTTTCTTGATCAGTGAGCCCCCACTCTGTTGTAGCTCTGTAAGTATAAGACATTTTGATCCAAGCTTTATGCACAGCAGCAAGCTTTGGTCAAAGGTTCACATAAGAATTTTATATAAATGAGAAGCATATCTTTATTAACATATGTTATTTTACATCTCTTCATTTTATGTTCCATGGAATATTTTCATGGACATTGCTATTGATCTTGTAATGTGACAGAGGTTGAGCGAGCTAATTTCCTTTTTCATTAGGGCAAAGTCCCCCAAATTCTCTTAGTAGATGTGCCTCTTAGGAGCATCTAATCTCCTGCCTATCTCAATGACATGACTATACCATAAGTCTGTGCTGATGGGGCCTGGTGTAAATGTATTAGACTTGTGCCTGTGCGCCTAGCCCAGCCAGCCATAATTATGTTAGGAACCGATGAGACAGCTTGGAAATCAATATGCTAAGACAGATTGAGTGGAGATGTGTGGCCAGTGGAGTGGGCAGCTCCCTGCGGTGTGAAGGGGCTAGAGTCGACGATTAAGCCATAGACTTAGCATTTACTACTGCCTGAATCTAGTTAGCATTTAAGGAAAGATCCCAGCGAGCAAAGAGTGTTACTATTAGATGGAGATTTGACTCGTTAGCTGAGTGGCCCATCATCTCCTGGGGTTGTCCAGGAGCACAAGTGTTTCAACATTTAATGTTTGATCACTGGACCCTGTGTTTTATGTTTTCTTAGTAAACATTTCACCCAGATTGCAGATTATTGCTTGACGATTGGGATTCAGCTGGCATTTTGCTATGGAGAGTGAATTGCCAAAGCTAAGAAAGACTTCATAAATGAATTTTCAGGGGAAAAAAAGAGGTCGCATCATCTCAAGTTGCTGATATTCTGCTGATATGGACAGATATCTGGATTTATCACCATAAAATGAAAGCCATAAAAAAGTCAGTTATTCTTTCAAGCAAAATTGTTCTTCAAACACGCTTGCTATTAGTTTAACATGAGCAATAGTTGTATCTGATGCAGTTCAGCTAATGCATTTTGCTACAACTATAGAAGCTCCTATTTGTGAGAAATAAACTATTACAACTTTGTACAGTACTCAAAGTACAATGAATGAATGAATGAATGAATCAATCAATCAATCAATCAAAGAAAAAAAAAAAAACAACCCAGGGAATGGACAAAGACACAGACTAAATAATTTACCAATAAACACTGAACAGACAGTCTGCTAATAACGAAATATTTTTCTTTAGATGTAAAATAAAAGCATAACCTGTCAAATAAAGCTTTAATATAAACTGCTAACAAATAAACAATATAGTTCTCCCAAACTCCCCCCTTTCTTGTTTTGGGCACTTGGTGCAGTCCAAGCCTAGTGGGAGGTATTTAAACCTGCTGCTGCCTCAGTCAATCTTTTTGTCCATAGACCAGGAACACAGTAACTCAAAAAGAAAATGTGCACATATTAACAATGTGTTGGCAAAACAAAATTAAGCAAATGTGTGTGCTTCACTGATTGTATATTTCTAAATCAAATGTCAAATCAAATGCTTAAAGTCTACTTACAAGTTAAATCTACACACATGAACAAAGACAATAAAAGAACATTACCTAACTAATTCCACTGCTGGTGGTGGCTTAGGCCCTCACGTGGTCAAGGCCAGGGCTGAGGCCTTCACAAAGGGACTGAAAAAAGTAGATGGTGGGAAAGAGAGGAATGAGATAGGACAAGTGGAGTTAGGTCACATGACATATTTCTCAAAATAGACAGCTTGGCCTTAACTGTAATGACAGTGTGTCAAAAAAATTACAACTGTAATCTAGATTTAATTAAGGAGCAGGGTTACAGAAATAAAGACAGAAGGTTTTGTCGGTATGAGTTTGGGGCATAGTCTGTTAAGGTGGAACGGAAGAGAGAATTTGGAAGGGTGTGTGGGGGGGGTGGTTTGGGCTGCATCTGTTTTCAGCCCCAATCAGCGGCCTTGAAGGCATCGTCATCTAACAATGGGCCCCATCAGTGCAGGGAGCAGAGTCCCAGGCATAAGTGCACCCAATAAGTGTGCAATTTCTGCCCATGTGACCATCCTGACACAATTGCTCTAATTTTCTTCCTTTGAGATGACTGATAAAAGACTTAGGTAATTGCTATGCCACAGAATTTCTTCTATGATCAGGAGGAAGGAGGAGGGCTGAGTGTATGTGTGTTTGTGTGAGTATGAGCAAGAAGTGACACTGCCCTAGGGCCTGAGGATGGAGACTAGTGTGTCAGTTTGTGAAAAATCCCAAATTAATACTTGTCATTTCCTCTCCCCCTCTCTGAGTTGTCATCCTCTGCTCCCACCAAGGATCTTATTAAGTGGATGTAATTTGTCCTGACAATGTATTGGAAATCATTCGGTCAGATGACTTCTTGGAAAAGGTATTCAAAACATAGTGGAGCTGAGTTTAGAATAGGTGGCAGCTAATTCTAATGCTTGTTGTGCCATCACTCTATTGCTTGTGTTACTACTGAAGTGAAGTGTAACACAGCCAAGTGATTAAAGGTATAGAGTCAAATGGATCCAAATATTGTCTTTGTCATTTAACATTTCCTTGACCACCTATTTTCACTGGCTTGTTAAAAATGTGAATCTTTGTGTGTGTGCATGTGTGTGTGCATGATGCTTGACTCTGTTACTGTTCTCTGTGACCTTGTCCTTTGTAATCAAATGTCTTTTATCTGATTCCTCAGGTGTATGTGTGTTCTACTCTCATTGGTACACCATGTATTATGGACTCTGTCCTTACTTGATTGGAGTTCAGTTACATGGCTAGATAAAGCCATGGGCAGGAGACAGAACTAAAACGATAAGAGATTAGTAGTTTAGTTGCTTCACTAACTAACCAAGCAGCACATCAAATCAGCGTCTAGAACTGTGTGTTTTTGTACGTATGTGTGTAAGAGGTGGTGTGACAGACTCCTGAGGTGCTGACTCTAAACACAGTCTCTGCCAGTGCCTAGGTAATGTTGGCTAATAGCTTAATCAATACTTATTATAGCCCTATTGGTTCACTGAGTGAGAAGAGAACCTAACCACGCACAGTGCCTCAGTGGAGAGAAAGAAAGACTGAAGAGGAGAGGAGAGGAAGATAAGAAGATGTGTCTTTTCCTGATCCAGACAGACAGCCCAACCTCCCTGATGGGATTTCCTTATTCTGGAATCCAATTTTCCCAATGTGATTGACGCGGATTGGATCCACTGGAATAAGGCTAACTCTGTTAGCTCCCCCAATAAAGCACAAATGGCTTTGTCCCCAATTTTTCAACTTTTCCCTCCTCAATTGGACCAGTTGTCTGCAATTAGCGCTGGCAAGGCAGTGGGAGGCTGAGCAGACAAGTGATGGAGAGAACGAGTGAGAATGGAGGAATAAATGGGGGCATGTGGAAGAGATAGAAGAGATGATTAGTTAGAAGTAGTAGCAATACAAGTGATCACTGAACACTATGTTTTTACAGCAGTTTTAGAGACATACTCAAATGAAACCTGATGGGTTACACTAAGACTGCACATCAAACTTTAGATTAAATTGGTGTGATTGGTACCAGGAGACTTGCCCTTGCCAGTTTTACTGTAGTTGTAGTATTTGTTACAGTGATAGTTTCACTGGTAGTACTAGAACATTGCTCATTTTCAGAAGACAGCTATAAGTTGAAGCTCTTAACTAATGAGCTGTAACAATTAAATGAGTAACACTATTAAAATAAACAACAGAAAAAGAGACTTTAACACTGTGAAATGAACATCATTAACACGTACAGTGCTTTCTAATAAATCTAAATATCAACTTAGTAGAAAGAATTAATGAAATTGAAAAGTACATTCTAAATGCATCGCTTAATTAAATATATATGTTTGTAGAGTATTCATTAAATCTGAATGCTACAAAAATAATTGTATTGATTTAGAATATTATGTTCAGTAATAAATGAGAAAAGCATAAACCGTGATAGTTCCTTATTAAACTAATCGTATTTTTAGACAGACATGAATATTGTAATTTTATATAAAGGAATAATTAGCTATTTTACATACACTAAACAACATGGCAAAATGAATTATGCTAATTTCAAAAGCATTTGCTTTACAGATAGAGGCTAAATGTAAAATGTATGTGATTAAAACAAAAACAATGAAGTTTTTGAAGATTTAATCATATTGGTATATTGGATGTTTTGTTTGTAATTGTGCAATAATCATTCTTTTACAAAACTGACTTGTAAACAAAAAAACTTTTCATTAAAAAGTTGCGGGGTGGGGGGTGGGGGCCTAGTTGGCAGGTCCCCCAGAATGCCTTAGGGGGAAAGCACCTGGCAGGATCCCCCATTATGCCCCTCTCACTTCTGTCTCTGGCTCCTTCCTCAAGCTAACCTACATTACAGTAATATAGACCTGTTTTTTGGTTGTTTATGAACATTACAGATATTAACATATATTTAACACCATCAGAAAATGAAAAACTATTATTCTGTATATATTAAGAGACCTGTCCTTTGGTTATGGATTTGGATTAATCATGTTCATGTGCAGTGTTACATACTGGACTTGAATTATCTTTATGACAACCTAGCTGCACACGTGTGGTGCATGGAGATACATCACTGCTACGTCAAGCCATCCAGCATGAGAACCTGTCTAGTCACTTGTGCCCCATGTGTACATCTGCCACTGTATCCCCTACTGTGTTTTGTACATCCTTTGTGACTCCATTTCTACCTAATGGCTTCACTTGTCAGGGCCCCTTTTGACAGCCAGCTCTCTCCCAGCTGCCATCATCACACCAGCATGCAGTGAAATGGACATGCCATGAAAACTCACTGTGGTGTATGGCAGCGGTGTTGAATACCACAAAGTAATGTTCAGCATTTCACCTGTGCTACAGTAGTATGGTGTGCAAAATGTTGTGAATGAGCTCTAATTGCAAAAATCACACACATAGGATGAAAAAGTGTCACACAAACACACCATCAAGCTCTTGTTTTTGTTCATAGGAACCTTGCAGGGAAGAAAGGAGGGCTCACTGCAGGAAATGGGAGCATTGATTGACAGGGCAATCATTCTGATGCTGTATGTATGTGTGTGTATGCATGTGTGTGTGTGTGTGTGTGTGTGTGTGTGTGTCTCTGCTGACCTTGACAGCTCCATATGAGAGCAGCAGCTACCTCCAAAGAGTCAGTAATTCAGACACAGCTTGTGACTACCAGACTCTGCAACTAACAGTTAACACTGTGTCTGCTCTACAATTATCTGCAGAGCCAGCATTTATCAACCACCATGGGTTTTATAATTGCTTTCCATTACAGCATAATATTTTACAACATATTTAAACATTTTGAGGTATAATTACCAACCAAAGATAATGGGTAATTATTAATATTCTAATGACTTTAATACTTTAACTTACTTGTTACTACTGTTTGACTTCTAAATCCAGCTTGTTTAAATTCAATGTGTTCCTTCCTTCTGTGGGTGAGCCAAAAGCATTAGCTAGTTGAGCCTTGTAAATGTAAATTAGTATGGTGTAAAACAGAATACTGTACACAGAGCTTTATTTCTTAGTCTGTCTCTGGCTCTGCTACAGTAGCCTGAGTTGACTGTATTCCCACTTCATGGCACCTGAGGGTCTAACCCTGAACTCAGTCACCTCTGACAGCTCCTCACTATCATCTCCAGCCCCCCAGCCACTGATCCTAGAACAGATATTTTTTCATCCTTCTAATGGTTAAGGTTAGGGAGCTGGTCCGGGGTAATCTGACCCTGAATCTGTGATGGGAGACGAGCTATTCCTCAGGCGTCTGTGCTGCTTGACAAAGAGAGAAAGGTGAGCCAGGGGGCAGTATGAGTCTAACCTACCCAAAAGCAAGGTTGTGAAGTGTGTGTGGTGGTTGTTTGCATGTGCTTGCATTTGGTCACATTTGCAGTTTTTTTTAGCACTAATTATGTGCTTGCATATTTCTGAGAGTCTGGATTATGGTCAAAGTCCATTTATTATGTATGTATGTTTGTATGTACATGCATGGCTGTGGATGTGCAGGTGAGTGTATGTGTGTGCCTGTGTGTGTTGGACTCGCAGGGGTGAGGGAGATGTCATGATCAGATTGTGTTTGGCTAATCCTGGTCTTTACCCCTAATAGCTGGGTCTATGGGTTGGGAGACACATGCCAATAGTCATTGGCAGCTGAATCAAGCCACTTAGATACCATCTGTGAACAGGACTCAGAGGGCCTTGAATTAAGCTAAAGCTCAGAAATAGTGCAACTCACTGCAGAGATCATCAAAGGTTTAATACAGGTCAATGAGGTTTGTTGGCAGACATCATTTGTATGGATATTGGAAGAGCTCTGCAGAAAACCTTCCTTTAATCTTTGATATTTTTGTGTTAAATAATCTATTTTTGTTTTTATTCAATATGTAAAGAATTCTACATGAACTTAACAGCCTAATCATAATATAGTGACTAAATATATTAATTTCATTTAAAATATTCAGTTTACTTTAAACTGCACCATGATTCAAAAGCTCAATTCTGTGATATCTGTGATATGTTTCCTAATATGCCCTAGTCTACACAGTATATAAGTTTGAATAATTATTCCCCCACCTCTTTCTCCCTTCTCCCTTTCGCCACCATGGTGCTCTGCTCACCAACACTGATTCATAATCTATAGTTGTGCCTGGGAGACCAGCAGATATTGATTTAACGCCTACAGTAATCCAGCACTGTATCCACTACTTGTTAGAGATGCTGGGGCCTAGAAACTGGGGCTTGTAGATGTAGCCAGTGAGGAACTATGACTGATGAAGAAGAAACTTTTGGAGCAATGTTATTCCAAGGCTCTGAATACTCTAAAATGTGACATCATCAGAGTTACTATGGCAAGACCACATTCACTTCAACCAGAGGGTGGAAGCAGCTCTTTGGGATATTCAGAGTGTTGAATACTTGTCAAAGGCTTGCTGTTTTCCTTACATTTAAAAGCAAAGACAGTTGGAAGAGTTTGTTCAGTGAACACATGTACAGTAACCCATTATGCTCTCATTAGTGTATTAATTTTTCATCAAGTCATCCTGGTAGTATTTATTCTAAGTGGCTGAGTAAAACAAAATATCAGAATAAATAAATACAAAACAAAACAAAATCCAGATAACTACATTTGTCAGTGTTAACTAAAGGTAAATACACTAATTACATATCAAAGATCAATAGTCACAGGGGTTGTAATATAAACTTTAAATCTATCTGAGGTGAAGTGAAATGGTTTTGCCATGGTAACATGTAGCCAGTGATGTCACCCTGGACATGGAATTTACAGTGGGTAAAAATAAGCCACTAAATCCTCTATTTGAGTTTAAAAAATCTGCATCATACCTTAGCTCTTCAATGGGACTGTCAGGGGTCAAAGCATCCACTATTGCTGCCGAGAGGTTTTTACATTGGAGTCAATAGACAACCACAGCATTTGCTCTGGATGTGTAACTTTGCTGTGATTACCAGTTAACGATAGAGTCGACTGAAAATGTTGTGTGGCAGTTTACAAACACCAAAAGGTGTTTGACATGCCAGTGACATGCCAACAGGTTTGAGAAAGCATTAGTATCTGGCAGCTTGTGAATGAAAATGGGTTGGATAATCAGGCATGATACAAAAATAAGACCCAATGTCCTTTCAGTTCGTTAAGTGACCAAGTAAATACAAAAGATATGCAAATGAACTGTTATTGTCAAATCTACCTAATTTGGTTTGGCCAGTCCATCAAGATAATAGCACCATTCAGTGCACACATTTTTAATAGTGATAAGCCTCTCTCTCTCTCTCTCATATATAAGTCTGTATATACAGTATATACATATACCCTGTGCTTTAGATCACTCTATTAAATGCTGATGACAATTTATACCACTTCATTAGTGAAAAAAGCATGCCTATTGTTATACAAACCTAAAATATGGTAACAGTTTCAAAAGTGCAAATGTCAACATGAAAAGAGAATTTAATAGCACTTCATAACAAGACTGCTGTGAGTATTTCTGTGCTATTCAATATAAAACTGTATGTTTAGTTTACTGCTGCTTTCCACAATTTATACAATAATGAAGTTATGGAACTGAATGCAAAAGTATATGATAATATAGTATAACACAATATTAAAAAATATATGTAGGTAGATTTAAGCATGGTTGAAGAACGGTGTCTACTTAATTCTATACAGTCCTTTAATCAAGATGCCAGTTAACAGGAAGGTTGAAGAGGAGTAGTTATCTCAGTCAGGTACAGGCCATCAGCATGGAGACAGATAAGCACTGACCTTCATTAGAGTGGCCAAATAATTAGCTGACCTCAGCTAATAAGCACTCACCCTGCACAGGCGCACACAGACACATACACTTACACAGCAGGCTGATTGCTTTGTTCTGATGAGTTTCTGGCTTAAGTAGCCCACTTGATTGATGGATAGATGAAAAGAAGGAAAGAAGAATGGATGAAGACAGAAAAGAAAAGCTGGAAGAAATTATTACTGTTGGGCAATATACCAACAAGCAGAAAGAAAACAGAGGCCATCCACTTGTTTCATTGGACAAAATATATTTAGTCAAGTACTTAGACCTGTGTAAAGGGTGAAACCATAAACAGTATAGAGAAGATATACTTCTTTTACAATCCATTAAAACAACAACAACAAAAAATAGTAATCAAATCCAATTGCGGCCATGTTAGGGAATGGCTATATTTGCGAATGCAGTTGCGCCTCATCATGTTCTTTATGCACAGTCACATCACCATGACCAATACACTAATCTCTGCCATTCTCCTCTGGCTACAATGAGCTGAAAAAGGTTAACTTCACCTTCCAGGGTAAACAGAAAAATGAACCAGAATGGCTGTCTGGGAAAGGGTTATAAATACTGGCTATGAACTCACTTGCAGCTTCCGTGCACATGCTGGGATTTGTGAACTGTTGTTGGTTTGAAGCCAGTTTTGCTGAGACAAAGAAAAAAATTTTTTTGTTTTATTAAAACTAAGTTTAATGGTGTAAATTTAAATATTATGGAGTGCTGATCTGTCAGTTTGTAATTTGGGTTGTAGGAGTTTTAATTTTATGAATGGATCTGATAATAATCTGCCATCTGTAGTTGTACTGACATTTTGTCTTCAGAGTCCACTACAGCCCAGGACTGACATAGTACTGGTGAGTGTCAGGAATGTAATTTTCATTGTAGTAACTGATACCTGAAGCTAAAGCAAGAAAGCTCTTCGTAAAAGGATAAATGCAGCTGCATCACACTGAAAAATTGCCAGCACAGAGTAAAATGTGTCAAAGGAATAAGTGGCTTCACTGACTCGAGTCCATTTCTAGGACTTTCACTTGGCAGTTTTAGAACAATGGTAATATATTCTAGCTACAGGTCTGAAGACAATTATGTGAAACTGCTGCCTCTGAATCTAGATTTTCTTGTCTCCAGCATTTTCATGTCAGTCCAATCCAATCTGAAACCATTTGAGCAAATAAAATGATATTTACCTCATCTTCTGTTACAAGCTTTCAAAATTACAGGCTTTGGGAAAAATCAATACAAAATGCCAGCTTAGCAGCAGATGTATGCTCTGTGAGAATGCAAACCTTTCCTCTTCTTGTGTCTCCCCATTCCCCCACAGAGGCAAAGAGAAGAGACTGGGAGTTCCTCATCAACAACTAGGAAGGTGGATTTTGTGGTGGATGTTTATAAACTACTTGTGCTTGCAGGTCGAATGCACGATTGTCTTGTCTGAGACAATAACCTTTAGCATCTCGCTGCGCTTCGGCACATCTTACAAAGTTCACTGTGAGAAGGGAGTCTTGACCCTGAGGATGATTTGGAGGACTGAAATACCACTTACATTTATTATTAATCCAAGCTGGTCAAGAGGAAGAGAAGCAGTGGCACTGTCATACCTGACTGGCTAATGTAAGAAGTGGCCATCTCACTGCAGCCCTGGGGAATCAAAGCCCATTACTGGTTTGAGAGATTGTCTAATGTCCGCTGTGAACACATACACCAGATCAAAACATTAGGATGATAGCGAGTGCAACCAAGATGCTTTGTAGCTGTCTGAAAAGACTGGTGAACATCATAATGCTTAAGAGGCCTGGAGAATTTAAATGTGACAAATCTGATTTATATAAGATCTCTTGTGACTCCAGTTAAAGCAGTTCATTATAATGTGCTGTTAATAATAATAATGATTACTTTATTGTTTTTACATCTACATGCTGAAATTTCACCAAGTGGGGACATGTCATTAGTAAGAAAAACTAACACATGAAGTCCCAGGTCTTACAGTGGGTGAGAGGTTCATCATTTTCAGTTAGTTACAGCATATCAACAAAACTGAAAAATATACATTCTGATAGTGTCAAAGGGAGAACTATGGGTATTCAGATATTTTCTACATGTTTATTTATGTTTTCTATAATAAAATGCACATTTTTCATCTGTAAGTCAAACATCTCTTCACATATATTTTCTATATGTGAATGAACCTATAATTTATTTACAGTTCTGTTTGAGTTTATAAAATGTATTTCAGTGCTAACAGGGCTTTGCTCAGTAGTGGGAGCATTTTTAATGTAAATGAATTATTTTTACATATTTTAGCAGGTTGGAAGGTTTATCTACTTAAGTGTGTGTGTGTCCGATATTACTCACATTGTGGAAACCTGGTGACACACTAACATTGCAGGAACTCTGTCTTCCTCCAGGGAAATAGGTGCTAGTCCCCGCCATGTAAATTATTGATTTCTAGGGCGATAACTTGGTTTGAGGTTTGGATGGTGTTGTGTTTAGGTTAAGATTAAGGTAAGGTAAAGCTTAGGTTTACAGTAGTTATGGTTTAGGTTAGGGTAAGATTCTACAAAATGAGTGTCAGTCAATGTAAAGTCCTCACAAGGAGTGAAAAAAATGTGTGTGTGTGTAATTATCAACACCTGGGTGCAGCTAATGAAGCTTTTGTCTATGAATTACAGACCTCTGCCGTTCTATGGGAGATCCCTATCAATACCATAGATCAGATTAATATTTCAGTTAGTGTTTTTGTTGAAGAATTTGCAAAGCAAACAAAAGATGAAGCTTCACAGTCACTTGTGCAGGGAAATGCAATTTTCTCAGACTTAGCCACTGATCTTTTTAATTATGGACTTAATAGCTTTATAGATTTTTGAAAGATGAATTCTTATTGGCATTTTTATAATTACTGGTCTTTATTGCTTTTTATGAAAATAATTGTCAAGGCTCATTTACCCCACAAACCCTTAGGCCAGGGAGATGTGTTTCAGTGATGAGTGAAAAGAACCTCCAAAACACTGGTCTTCATTTTTCACCTGTCTGAACTCTTTAGATCAGCAATTTTCTTTGTTTTCTCATGTAAATAACTTGCATTTAATTATTTAAGCAGGCATTGTCACTTTGTATGCATTTTATGATTTTTTTCAGACAGTGACTACCATGTCTTCCTTTGACGCTACACTGATTGGACAGCATGCTCACACACACCATGAGCCCCAGAGGCAAATAAAACTAGAACAATGCACACTGATCTATCTTGACGCAGGGTTTGGCCAGAAAATTACATATGTCAACATGCTGCTAAAATAACCGAACCTCTTCAGAACTAACACATGTACAGAGCCAGAACCAGCCAAGGCTGCTTCAGAGCATTGTCTGTACAGTATAGAAAATATGTCTGGACATGTTAGTAAAACTATTTAGAAGAGCTGGCCAAGGTTTCTTTATGTAGTCTGCAAAGGCCTGTGAGTGCAGCAGCCTTACACAAACAGTGGCTCAGAGCCATACCCATACTAATAAGTATGACAATGAATTTGGGCAGGCAGAAGAAAATTAACCATATGAATTTGTGGAAAAGCAAAGCAGGCAAATTATCTTTCATGAAATCCATACCCACCAATGGAAGGGACTCTTCCAGTCACAGTTCAGTTTAGTCTGAAAATCTGTGTAGAGAGAAGAGTGTGTATTTGGCTAGCCTCATCACCACTAAAAAGGAAATATGC
>NW_018127958.1:594910-632754 GCF_001952655.1 Monopterus albus
GAACTTTGTTGGCCCAGTTCACTGTGGTTTCCCACTACATTCCCAATCCCTCCTCCTTTGTCCAGGATCCAGCCTGGATACAGACAATAACCGGAAAGAGTATTTAGAACATTTTGGAATAAAGTGGATGTAAATTTCACCCTTAACATTTGCCAGAAGCATCTGTTTTATCCATATATGCTCAGCTCTAGAAAGCCAAAGATGCAGAATATTTTAACCCATGCTTTATTTAACTGGTTTGGAATCACAAAGGAAAAGAAAGATGAGTCAAAGTAAGACTTTTCCTCCTGGACCCTCCACTAATAGGCAAGCCTAGCCCCTCTATAAGATATCCCAATCGGCACATTCTCATAATAGGGCCATGGGTAATTTGCTACAGCTTAGCCAGCTGAATATGTTCACAACACATAACGGTAAGAACAGGTCATTTGCTAGAGTATTATATGTGAACCCAGTTGGCAAATCATATTCATGGCACCAAGATTAAAGTAAAAATCAATTTTGCTTTTTCGGGGGAAATTGGGTTTCTTACTGTGTGAATAAGTGTTGGGTTAGACTGTCTGGTCTTGGCTGTATTCGCTGAAACTCTAAAAGCAGTCCCTGTTCCGATTCCAACATTTTCAGTCTCTATGACACTGTATTGTGCACTCCAGTGTAGAGGCAGTGTGGTCTAAAGAGTCTCTGCTATGTCTGTTACACATGTGAATACGCTCGACAGATGTTAGCTGGCTCCCAGGCAGACAGGCTCTCCTCCCCATGGCCTTTTTGGCTCTGGTTGTGACATGGTGACACACAGTAGCATATGGCATTAAGACCTGGTCGCCCAGGGCAAACACGATACAGAGCAGTACACATCACTCACTCTTTTAAGACCTCCTATAACTCTGACATGCAAATGATCATGAGAACTAGAAAAATATTGATTTCCTTTTTTACTGTACATATTTTGCCCAACATACATTATTTAGGATGTTTTTGAATATTTGACCAGTATTTTCACAGTTCAATTAATTTGGTTACTTAGCCTATTTGGGTTTTATCACACCATTCTAAGGCCATTATCCCTTGTTATCACACCCACAATTATGGTTCAGTAGGGGTAAGCTGTACCTACTGTAGTAATATGCCAGTAGGTCCTTATCATCCATACATGCTATAATTAGGTGACTTCAAGTACAGTAATAATAGAATCTTTTCCTAGACCTAACCACATAATTTTAGTGTCTGTGGTATGATATCAATCCCCGCCCCCCGCACCCATATCCACTTTATGGAGTGGACTCGAAGGAAAAGCTGTGTATTGATTATACAACTGGGAGCAAACTGTCCAGAGAAAAACTAGAATGTCCAGTCTTTATACTGCTACATAGTTTTAAGCATGATAGGATACTAAACTGAACCTAGATAAGCACTGGCATACAGTATATTAGGCAGACACCCAGAGCTTGTAAACATTCAAAACTTGATGCAACAAAAGAGCATAAACCTTACTGAAAGTCAAAAGTAGATTCCCAATAATGGCCCCTTAAACCATATGTGAATTCAAATTACATTAAACTCATCTTGGGTACCAAAGGCAGCCAATCAAAATTTTATCCCTATCTGCTGCCAAAATAAAAAAAAAAGAGACATATTTAAAAACTAACAATAAAAAAGATGCCTGGTTGCCTTTAAACCACAAGACTGTGGTTTGGTGTTTTATTTCTTAAAAGAATTTAAGCAATGAGTAGCTTTTGGGGGTTTCAAATTATATATTTTTTTGTTTACATATTGCTATTTTATGGAGCTCTACTTGACAGGATTATGAACATTCCTTTTTCTTGAAGGCAGCCGATTTATAACATACAAGCTGTTAACATGCACTTATTTAAAAATACCACTTTTTCTGTTTTATGCCTTTTTGTTAGACTTGATATTATTTGTCTACATTTATATTTTTAGCTGACAGTCAGCCATGTTCAGAGACAGTCAAGGATCAGCTCATGAAACAAACATTTAGCAAGCACACAAAGCAAAGCTGCCAGCTGATGTGCACCCGTTCAAATCCATCCCGTCATGTAAATAACTTGTTTCAGTATGCTTTCAATTAAAGCGGTGGATGGAGTGCCATTGCTGCCTTTGATGGATGAGCTTAGATATTGGAGTGTACCGTTGGATGACAAAACGTTCCCCCACTCCACCTCAACTCCTCTTTGCTATTGATTCTCCTGACGGTTATTCATCAGGGCGGTGGCCACTGTCAGATCAGCTGCTCCTTCTCCTCACAAAACACATTTTCCACAGTTATTGATAAAGCTATTTGACCTTTTATTCAAATGTGTGTGTGTGTATGTGTGTGTCTGTGTAATGTGCACACATCTGTGTTTTCTTTCTCTCTGCTCTTGCCAGAGGCTTGCAGATCACTGGAGCTACATGAATAAATTCAGACTGTTTTGATTAATGCCAAATGAGTAAGTCTATTCGTTGCAGATGTCTGTTTCAGCAGTACTGAGCCTTGCTTTCAAATAACAAAAATAAACCCCAAATCTATTTTACAGTTTGGCAAAGGCAAGCACTCTCATACTGTACAGGACATACACACAGAGTTTGCACCCACATATATATACATACAGTATATATCATATACATCAGTGGTCTCACACATACTCTGACTTGCATACCTAATGTACAAGCATACATTTTTAGTATTTTGAAAATGTTGACTGCACATCTAATAGTAAATGTGCCCTGATCTAAAAAGCCCAACACTGGAGCCTTTGGCTGAACAGTGACTGACAGGAAGGATGGTGACTTTACAAGACCTCTGCGCTGTCTGTGACCATATTGAAGGTCATCACAACTGATTGAGGTTACCTTCCTAAACTGCACTGATAGGAAGTGCAGTGTCCCAACATGCATCTGTCTGCAAGAGTGCCCTTTCACATATTCTGTAAAGGAAGAGAAAAAGCATGTTAAAATGTCATAATTATTAAATAATTATTATTCATGGTCCTGACAGGTGGGTGGTGAATTTTCAAACATAGGTCATGTGATTACAAGTGAGACAGACTCTACAAAAATGGGAAAATTTGCTTTTTTTTTACTGTATAACAGGAACAGTGTAAACAAAACATCAAAACAAAAACATCATTGATTTACAACGACCTTTTTTTTATGTACACAAGTACACTGTTATCCTGACTTAAGGTTTATGCTATCTTGTTTCAGGGCTTTCAAATGCTTCTCATATTCAACAAAAAGCACTCCAGAGATAATTTGGCTAAGTGACCAAGCCTGTCCTGTCTAAATGTGTACTGACCATTTGGGGAGTAGCTAGATATCTCTTCAAATTCTGTTTATACTCTGTGGTCATATTGTGCAGCTGTTTTATATGAAGGGGCCATATACGTCATCTGTGTATTTTCTTGATAGATCTGGCATCTAATACTATTACCTGGCACTAGGTAAATAATTAGCAGAATAATCTTAATATGACACCTACAGTATGTTATGCTTCAAATCAGCATAGACAAAATGTTTTAAATGTTCATAAAGAATGTACAGGATATGCAAAGTATGTACTCTTAATACAGTATTATTCCTATTCTATCTGTTTATGGAACAGGGTTTAGGCCTGCCTGCTGTATGTTTTGCAGCCAACATGCTTCAAATCCAACAAGATGTACAACTGAAAGCACAAACATTAAGGAAATAGCTGGAAGTATGAAACATACAAAGGTCAAAAGCACAAACATGCCGCAAAATGCAAGAAATGCACTATAGTGGGTGTTAGCAGTACACAGAGGCGTTCTGACTGACTTTACTTGCTGCCACTAATGCCTGTAACATGACTGTTTGGGACAAACTGTATTTCATTTATCATGGCCCATGACGTGCTTTCGTGTGTTATTTTATGCATCTACATTATGAGTAAAATATTAGGACACTTTTGCATTGAGTTGAATTGGAGAGTGTGTCAGAACTTTTGACTGGTAGTGTGTGTGTAATTGTTTAACTTTGATTTTGTGTCATATCTCTGATTCTCAGACCGGCTTGAGCGCACTTCCTCAGCTCAGTTGCCTTTTTCTAATCAACATAGCAATCTTTCATGCAATGACAAATGAATTATACAACGTTCAGCTTTTCCCGAGTGTTTGTGCTTTGACATGTGTATGTGCTTTGTCCCTACAGGCCACGTCTGAGGTAACTTGCATCATTGTCATATTTAAATTTGACATCCAATAAGTCAGCTTGGACTTAAGTCTGAAACAAAGGAAGGATCACAAAATTGATAAGAGAATGAATATGATCAAAACAAAGATATTTTCTGTTGGCGTGTATATTTATGATGACTCACAGCAGTGTTTATATGGTGCATGATTTTAAACCCTGTTGAGATTGAATCACAGCACTTTTATCCTATGAAATGTGTGCTCATGTCTTTTCTTTGCTATCAATAATTAATACTAGATCTTGGAATGAAAAAGTAATTTCCCTTGAAAGAACTGGATAGAACTGACATAAACCCCAGCCCCAAAACCCACCCCAGGAGTTATCTAAAAGCTCAATAGGAGCAGAAAAGTGAAACATCAAAAATCTTTCTAGCAAAACACAACAAGAACAAGGACAACCCACTGAAGGGGAGAAATGAAACAACAAAATAAGAGAGACTTAGGGTGATTCCCATCTTTGACTCCAAAGCCTGGCACTCCAAGAAAAAAAAAGTCAGAATGTAATTTCCTAGACTAGGAACATAAACCAGGAGTAATCTGGCCTGTAATACCTCCTAGTCCTTAAATAAAAGCCCTCCATTTTAAGTCTTCAACCTCGTTTTCCCCCTCCCTTCTCCACCTTTAATAGGATTTGGTAGAAAATGGCTTTGTGAATCTCCCTTCTCTGTCTTGCTCAAGGAATACTGGGCTATTCTCATTGAGAAGTGCTTAATTGCTTTAAATGACTGATGATATATCTAGGGAGAAAAGCCTTGAGCTAGGGGTCACAGTCAACCATACAACAGATAGCTCTTTTGGACGATGGGAGGAGGTGTGTCTCAGAGTGTGTGTGTGTGTATGTGTACAGTTTGAGACAGTGTACATATGTGTCTGCATCTTTGTAACAGATGAGATGTTGGGCATAGACAGTTCTCCATAAGCGTATACATGTTGTACATGGATGTGTGTGTGTGTGTGTGTGTGTGTGTACACATGCATCTGCATGTGAGAGAGGGTCGCAAGTGTTCATCCTATCAACACCCGAGTAGCAGACTAAATTAAAGCTGTGATGAATTGTGGCTGTCATGGCAGGAGAGAGGGGAGACTCTGCGCCGTATTCCACCTCTGATTAGGGGGGGTAGAAAGATACAGAATATCATTATCAATATGTAGCACTATATTTTCATTAGATTTTTCTGTCCTCAGTGGACAGCATAATACTGTAGCAGGATGATTTTTCATTTCAAGAAAAGATTAGACATCTTCACAGATGGCAGTGAGGAGTTTAGTTAAAATATTAGGCGCATTTTCCGTCAGTGGCGGGAATGTGTAGTGATTTCAAAGGTGTCAAAAAAACTGATAGATTTTATCATTATAATAATAATAACTTTAAAAGCTAGTAAAAATGCATCATGCACAATTAAAATGTAATGTGTAGAAATCCAAGAAGTTCTTTCATTATTGTTGGAAGCTTGTGGCTTTTCAGGAGGAAGAAGCTTTTGGCTGTTTGTTAAAAGTAGTAGAAGTCACGTGGCATCAGGGATTAAGTCTTAGTTCATGGTTGTGCATACATTTCTTTGAAGGTGGCATCCTCTGGGAAGACCACAAGGTTTTTTTTAATTTATTTATTCTGTCACAACCTGAAGAAGCAACATGATGTATGAAAACATAAAACCCGCTCAGTATACTTCCATGTTCTGTACTTTTCAGGACTAATGAGACAAAAGTAGTTCTTTGAGGTTTAAATCCAATAAAGTCAACAAAAAATTCATGCATGCCTGCAAAACATATATGACATTATATATACACGAACACGTTTTGCAAACATGATAGTATTGGACATTTTTAAGGAACATTAATATCAAAACTTCACCAGGAGTTGAGTTGAACATTTAAAATAATTATCCACCATGTCATAGAGAAAAAAAAAGAGGATTATTCAACAATTAGTTCTGAATGCGTGTTACTGTGAGGTTCTGTTTATCATCTAGTTTTATCGCACAACCACAAATCCCACCTGAACTGTGAATTTGAACATCTCCCAGGCTCATGACCCTGTGGTTGAGTCTATGATGAGAAAGCTGGTAATCAGATGTACACAGAGACTGTCATCAGTTGCAAGGCGGACTTATAGGAATTGCTTTGTGCTTTCTCCCTTCCAATCTTTTCAAATTGTTCCCATTTGAATCATCATGGCAGCTCTACAGAGGTACCAATCACATATATAGAACTAGGGGGAGAAACAGAGGGAGAATGGAATGTAATTGCAAGGAGGACCAAACATTGCTGCATTATTGCAAGCTAGTCTGAAAAAAGGGCTTGTATGTGTATGGGTGATTCTTTATAAATATTAGGCTTTTTTTTTAGATATGAATGTGTTTGTCTGTGTCCGACAGCATTGTTACTATGATAATATCTGCGGTAACACCATAACATCTAAACAATATGACCTCCTCTGAATCCTTCTTTTTAAATGAAACACATATACAGTAAATTTGTTACAGAGGAGCTGATGTGATTTATTTTTCTTGTTTCCATGTAAATATCTGTGTAAGGCAACAAAAGATGGGATTTATAGATAATGTTGTTCTAGATTCGTTTGGATGTAGTCTGTGGTGTATTACATATATCTTCATGCAATAATACATGTGTTTTCAGGTAGTGAAGAACCCTAGCACAAAGCAAATAAATAGAAGATAATATGCAAATGTTTCATTTCAGCATATATTCCGGTTCTTAGGGTTTATAAACCCTTAACAGCCTTCATGTCTATTCTCATGTCTTTATTCTGCCAAATTACTTTTTTGGCGTAAGTTGCACTTTTTTATTACTAACACGAAAGAGCATGGAAGGAAGGGGAAAAAAGAATCTCTCGCAAAATGTTGGACAATAATCACAAAACAGTTTTTAATGATGGAAACAAAAAAAAAACAGGATCTTCTGCAAGGCAAACCTGCCTTCCTTACTTGATTTGCTACACAAATAAAATCAAGTAAAGTTGATGAACATGACTAGTATGGTGTTAAACTCCCGTGTTGTCTACATTCCATGCATCAATCTTTCCTAGAGATACTGTATGTCTGCTGCTCAAACACTATTGACACCATGTGATAGTAAAAATCTCGATATAAAGTGATAAACACAGTACAAACCTATTTTAGGCAAGTCAATAGCAGATAGTCAGTGGGGTGGGGGTCTACACACATACGTACATCCTCCAATGGTGGTAGGATATGTATGTATATATTGTTTTATCAGTGACTGGTATCCTGTTTACCTGATGGAGGCAAAAGCTCAGTGTCGAAACTCCTTAAAAGTCAAAGCCAAGGAGGGGAAAGGGTGGAGGAGCACATCCAAACATATACCACATGTTATCACACACACTCATACACTCTGACATGTACACACACAATTACACACATCTCCACCAGCCGCGGGGCGCCATGGTTACCTTGGAACTTTAACATGGACCAGCTGGTGTACTTGGGTTGTGAAATTGCACTGCACTCACACACACATTTGCGGAGGATCAAAGGGAGCCAGAGCCCTGCACAGCAGCCCTTCTGCTTCTGCCCTTGGCTAAATGGACGACCAAACATTCCAGAGTGTCCAGTCTAGTAATATTTAGCCTGCAGCCTAATGAAGATCGACTGTGTTTATAATTCTCATGTTTACTCTGATCACTAACATAATCCTTTCTATACACAAAGTATGGAGACAAAAAAATGCTCTTTGTTTCTTCTCCTTAAGTCAAAGTGCAGATGAAGAAAGGAAGAGTGAGATAAGTACCTATAGATGAAATACAAGCCCCAGTTTCAGTAGACTGTAGCTCTTTGCATTTTCACATAGGGCATCATGTGATCTCAAACAAAGGAGAAGGCACCAAGGGATGTTTTCCTGCCTGCTTGAGACTTTGGCACCTGCCTCACTGCAGCAAATTGGAATGGCTCACTCTCAAATGAGATTTCTGCCTGCCGCATGGGGAGAGAAAAAAGGTCACCCATTACAACAATTCTACCTGATTCACAGAGTTATCACATCTCTGCTTGCCTACCTTCTCTTTAATTAGCTTCAGGGACCTGGGCAAGGTGCATGTGTATGTCCTTGTGTGTGTGTCCGTCTGGTCTAGTTCCCATTATGGGGACTGAAACCTGTTTGCACACTCATACTGTGGGGGCCTGGCCTTCCTTGTGAGGATGCTGACCAATTGCTGGTCCCCACCATGTATAGCATTTAATTTTAAGGTGATGACTTGTTCTGGGGTGTGTCCCTAATTGCTTACTTGCCTACTGCGTTATAGGCTAAACTGTGTAGGTCAGACAGGTAGTATGTCCAAATTCTTAGTATGGCAAAATATGGTATATAGTACCCAGATGGCCTACACAACTTCAACACTATGCTACAGTGTCCCATTATTACACGGTGGTGGCAGGCAGGCGCAAACCTATTATAATTTTTGTCCTAGGACTGGTATTATGCCATTTTATGAAGTTCTGCTTTTTTTTTTTAAGGTGAGAAGATAACTATCTCATTTTCAAATATGTGCTCAATTTATCAAAGTAATACTAATTTAGAAATTTGCTCTGATATTTTCAGAGAAGTGATGACCCACTAACATGCCAGCTAGCACTTCTTAGCAGGCATAGCTGTAGCCATTGTGCCTGTATTAACACATTCAGTAACCTCTGGACTAGTTGATGAGCTGTACAATGTGGTGATTCACATAATACATTGGTTATATTATATGGCAACAGACGCTCAAGGCCTCTGTCACCATAAATTTTGCCCTCTGGTAAGTGAACAGAGGCAGTTATGCCACTACTATAAAAAGTCACTCGAAGAACGAGTGACTGGTATCGTCATCTGGGTTAATTGGTGGCAAGAAGGATTCATAGCATGCCCAAGGTTATGCTTAGTTGACAGTGGAGTGACTGCAGTGCCTCCTGTATTTTCATTTTTGTAGAAGGCATTCGACACACAATTGTACATGTGTGTAGTAGTAGATTTTGGATGCACCTAATGTAAAATCATCATGAAAACCGTCCTGGCCAGGACTCCACTGTAAAGAGATTTCTAACCTCAATGGGAATACTCTGGTGAAACATTAAAAAAATGAAATCACATGTTGCTCTTCAGAGACATCCAATATTTCTCTAACAATTTTACTGACCCCTGCACTGTGCACAAGTTGTTCTCATTCAACAATTCCCTCACATGATATTCAAGAAGGCAGTTTCTGTTTCTCACATATCCCTATAACTATGTGTGGTGCATTAGTTGAGAGAGGATGCTTGCAAAGTCTGTCTCTATGGTAAGCAAAGCATACAAGTCCTAGAACAAGCTAAACACAGATTGAAAAATAAAACTAATCATTCAGCATGAATATGTAGCTGCTTCACATCAATAACACACAGTCAAGTAAACAAACTCTGCCCAAATGCCACTCTCACATGATCAGATGTGTATCTCCATCTGTTTGTCAAAGTTGCTCCCAACTCTGTGCTAGTGGATGCATGTGCAGGCCATGTATCCTATCTCCTTAGCTACGTAGATTGGGCTTTGCCTTTCTTTCCTAGTTCATTGAGACATGAGCTGTTTTTTCTTTCTCTCTCTGAGGCTTCATCTGAATTGTCCAATCAACTGATCAACTGATTTCTGATAAAGGGGTGTGTCGTTTCATACAGGACTTCTGCAAAGATCCTCGCTCATGGCTCCTCCAGGCAGCCTCCTCATTACTTGATCCTCATTCTTCAGAGCAGGAATAAGAGCTCTGGGGTGTCCTTCAGGATGATGGACCTGAACAATTTCCTGTTTGAGGAACAAGGAACAATCAAATAAGCGAACTGGGATTTACCCTATTATACTAGATCACAAAGTCCTGACACTGTGCTTTTGTGCAATGCTTTTATCTGTGAATGCATGCATCCATGTACACCAACTGTCACTGTTGTCTCAACCATACACCTCCTGCCTCACGCACATAGGACATCAATACTGAAAGTGTTTAATCAGCTCTTGGAAGAAGACAACATTGCATATAGAATCAAACCTATGGGATCAATATTTGTGTTACACTTCAAATGACAAAGTTCTTAGATGAAGCCAGATCATTCACACAGCCCCAGGGTAAGTTTTGAATGTATAGATGGATGTGTGGATCAATTATGGTTATGATTTTAGTTGTGTGTTAGATCCTTGCAAATCCGAACCCCTCTGGCATAGACAATCTTCCCAACATATCTAAACACCAACAAACAGACAAAATACAGAGAATTCAATAAAGTACCTTGAAATAATGCATTGTAGATACAAGTGGGGCATTCAGCTTCTCTTGGGATGCAATTAAATCAGCTGTGATGTTACCAATCTCTTTATGTCTACGGAGATCCAATTTTAAGCTTTAATTATTTTACACGGTTTTGATATATTATAGCTAACATGAAAAAGCCAATGTAATCATTATGACTATGACTAACTATAGGCAACAATGCATTTGTACCGAGTCAGAGAAGGCAAGTAATTCAAAGAGTAATTAATAATATATCCAAAAGTAGTCACTTTAAGCTTATGTGTGAAAAATCACCTTGAGTGAAGTGGCTTCAAAGCCAACTACAACATCAGGTGTGTTAATTTCCATTTCTCTCACATAGTTAGCAATTAAAGCTGCACTCCATATCCTCATTCTCGGCCACTGCCTTTGCCTGCAGTGTCATGCATCTGTGTATGAAATAAAGGG
The DNA here is from genome assembly GCF_001952655.1 of Monopterus albus. Lineage (NCBI taxonomy): Eukaryota > Metazoa > Chordata > Actinopteri > Synbranchiformes > Synbranchidae > Monopterus > Monopterus albus. Next base: position 605,837 of record NW_018127958.1, read on the forward strand.
GGCAAGAGAGTATGAATAGCCTTGTATATTATTTCAGTAATGTTGCCCATGCCTGAAAACATTTCAGCGCCAGGGAAATGTAAATCTGAGTTGGCTGAATATAACACACACACCCACACAAAAGGGAAAAATAAAATAAAATACTCACCTCCCCTGTCCCCTCCAACACATAATGCATTAAAATGGAAAACAGCTCAGACCGAATGGGGGCCAAATATTTGTTTTTCTCTCCCCTGTTGTGTCCTCATTGCCAGTGATGAAATTTATAATCTCTGCCTCAGAGTCCAGTGCTGCTTTCTGAATCTATAATCGGCCATGGTTCCTCCAGCCTGGCCCTGGTCATGACTGGCTACAGGCCCACTTCCCTTTAACTCTGCTTCAGCAATACTCCATTTGCTCTCAACAACTGAAATCTACCTGTAGATTAGACTATATGTGTACAGTTGTTACAAGGACACATACAAACACAGTTAGGTACTGCATGCAGTCAGTTGGTGTATCACAGACATTCAACTCAATTTTGTTTGTATAGTGCCAGATCACAACAGTCGTCGTCTCAGAACACTGTACAAAGTAAGGTCTAGAGCTTACTATTATTATTATTATAGAGGAAAAACCCAACAAATCCCCCTTGAGCAAGCACGTGGTGACTGTGGGGAGGAAAAACTCCCTTAACGGAAGAAATCAACAGACTTCGGCTCTTGGTGGGCGGCCTTCTGCCTTGACAGGTTGTGGTGAGTGGATAGAGGTGAGAGAGAGAAGAAAAGAAAAGCAACAGCAAACAATCAAACACTGGGCAGGTTGATGCTGCTTTACCAGCAGTCACCTACATAACACCCACATGAAAAAGACTACTATATGAATACTTGTGACCAATTTATGCCCTTGGTTGCAACCATTTTTTCAAGACTGAACCAATTATCAGTCAGACACCTTGTGACAGTGTTTTTAGTTCAGCAGCATTCACACCCTGTCATAGCAAGGTTTTTAACCAATTAAAAAACAAATTAGTTATGACACTAGAAACACATATATTCATGTGAAAAAATTAATAATTGCATTAATAAATTTTAACTGTTGTTACTTGATAATTGGGGTATGAAAGTTCAAACTGTGCTCCTGTGTAGGTTTTTTGACTCAAAATGAACAAATAGCAATAACTAAAAAACATTGTTATTTAAAAAACAATAAATTACAGCTATCTAATCTCAGCAGTCAGGCCATGTCATAGACCTGTAAGGAGGTTCTCTGCTGTCCAGCTACTGTTATTCTGCTACTTCTACTGGCTCAGGGGGTATGTGTCCCTAACCGTAGGGTTGGAGGTTTGATCTCTGGCTTCTACCAAAATTGTGACCAAAATGAAATCATTCAAATTCAGTAGTATTAAATATATTTTTGCCAATGTGCAGAACCGAGCACTTAACTGAATACAAAGTTTTCTTCCCTGTGGTGATACTATAACTTGAATTCAAGTCATAATATCCTCCAGGCAGAGCTTCCTCTTAAACATATTAAACTCCTGCCTATTATGGTGGGATTCGGAGACCCTGACCCGTAACCATGGCCTCACAACTGTAACCTAAAACAAGACAGCACACACTGCAGAAGAAAGAAACAACCTGCAAAAAAGTACAATTTCTGGACATTTTGGTACTCTGGGTGGAACAGCCATGCCAGCGCCCTGTTGGGGCTGATTTTTCTGTTCAAATATTTTCAGGTAAATATAACAATTCTGTTATTCCTTATTTTTTTAAAAATATATTATTATTCAACTTTTGTTTTGTGTTGTCATAAACATTATCAATCTGTAGTAATTCTTTATTAATACCTTTACATTAACACTAGTCCCTGGTATATCTAATCATGCTGAGGATATGACATATACTGTAAGTAGTCACATGCTTTTCTGTACTGAGCAGCAGCAAAGCATCCAAAATGTATTTTAATTAATTTGTTTCCTTTATTATACAGCTTAGAATAGACAAGCTTATAATAGACACATTAAATTTGTATCAGATTTAGCAAATCTGACCTCTTACTTGCATCATTCACTGATGCTGCTGTCTTATAATAATAATAATAATAATCACTTTTATTTGACCAAGTATATTACACACACACACAATGAATTTGTTTCCGGTACAGAACCGAGGCAGCCATCTGTGGCGCCAACTCACACCAATGGCTCTAACCATCGGGGGCAACTTGAGGGTTCAGTGTCTTGCCCAAGGACACTTCGACACGTGGACTGCAGGCACCGAGATTCGAACCTTCAACCCTCTGGTTGGCAGACATCATTATCTGTAATTGTCTGCTTTTATTTTTTGGTCTATTTTGTGGTTCAGTAGGTCACACACACAACACTGCACCTTCAGTGGTTTAATTGAGCAAGGTGAAGTACCTTATGAAAACAGTCGTTCCAGGGACAAACATCTGGTGTTAAAGTTTTTTTTATTATTGAAACAAAGTAACACATTAACAAAACAGTACTGAACATGGGAGACAAGACAACACATACATGATATTACAAAAGGATATGGAGTGTTTTACAAGATTGTAGTGTGTGAAGTGTGGGTATTTCCAATTTATGCAGTTTATGAAGCGCAAGAAAGGCAAAAGGGGGGAAAATAAATAAAAAATGACCAGTAATAATGATGATAACACTACTAGTGGTGTTAAAGTTAATACAAATAATCAAAACCTTGGACTCCATGGCTTGAGCAACAGTCTGGCTTGCCCATTCCTGAAAATGGTCCTGCTGGGAGACTCAGTTCGTGGGAATTAAGTTACTTGTCCAATTATACTAAGGTGGCCAATCATTGTTGCAATTCAGTCTGAAAGAAATTAGAGAACATCTAAAAATCATACAGTTAAGCCGAAGTTGTATCACTTTATCTGGTTGCCAAAGAAACTGAGTCTCAGAATGTGTTTTGTCTTATTTTACCCCAAAAGACAATTAACACACAAAGGTTGCAGAGACCACATTCATTTATTCATGTGTAATTTTATACCAAAATGATAATCACAGGTCTAAACCCATGTGGTCTTGGGGTATTGAAAGGGAACACCCAAAACAATGCAGACTGGCACATTTAATTTATAGTATATGTTTTGCTTTATGTTTTTTTATGAATAATTAAACTTTTTTGACCGCTAGTGTACGAAACAGAAACAACAAACACTGTAAGTTATGGTCAAGTCCAAGGCTTTACTGTAATGCATTGTTGGTACATATCTTTTATTTTGAAAATGTAATTCAAAGACAGATTCTACATTGAAATGACTTAACTTGCAAATTAAAAAAGAAATGTTATAACTAAACCTGATACACTTTTTAATCTCTGCTAGGCCACCACATAAATTTTCCAACAACAGACAGCCAGACACAATAAACACACATTACACCTATATGAACATGTGAAGTAGTCACACATATGACTAGTTCCGATCAATCAATTGCCTGAAACAAACTTTTACAGCTCAGCTCCTCCTATGCAATCTGCATAAATCATAAATCAGCCCAATCTTGTGACTGCAGCAGTGATAGCTACTGCTTCTGCACTGCCTCTGCCAGGCCTACTATTACTTCCCTCCCCTGACCTGCATAATAACTGTAATGATAATAATGATATGCACATCAGGGCCAGCGCATAAATGTCAGGATCAATCTGGCCTGAGCGAGAGTACATATGCATAAAAAACAACTTAGAAGGACAAGTGAGTGCACTGCCAGTGTTTTTCTGAGTGCTACAGAAAAAAAGCACAAAACAAATAGACATGTTTATCCTGAAGAGTTGAGTGACCGCTTACATGAATATTTTGCTCATTTGTATGTGTGATTGTGCCCCTATGTGTATTTGTGTGTCCTCCCATTATGCATGAGTGATGACTTCTAGTGTCTATGTCCCCCACACATCATTCCTCTATGCATATAAAAACAGCCTACTGCTTTAATATCCTCATTTAATGACTAGCCCCAGTGAAATACCATTAACGTAATGACATCACACTGGCCATCTCCAACACATACCACACACACAAAAGCATGTTAACTCTGAGCAGTGACATTCTTTTCTTTAATTAATTAACAATGAATAACAGTAGAAGTAAAATATTTTTTATTATGCTTATATGAGCACAGCTATGTTTTAATTTTAAACCCAAAAGGAGCTCTTTGCAATTATCTGCACATACAGCACACTATAGTGCCTGTGTGTGTGTGTGTGTGTGTGTGTGTGTGTGTGTGTGTGTGTTTGACTGTGGCAGCAGTGAAGTTAGGAGTTGCATTTTCATGTTGCTCATTCAAGGTCAGTTCCCAATCAAGCAGAGTGAATACATAGAGACATTACAGGAACATATGTGCTTGCATATTTATTATCCTGTTATCGTACACGCACTCTGCATGCACATTGACTGCACACAAGCAATTTGTAATATTGAAGAGCTGACACAGTAAGATTTCGTAATGTATTGACCGTGTCACAGCACAGTCATGCAAGGTGGTAGAGCTACTGATACGCAGTGCTGGCTTGTCATCTGTGTTCCTTAAATGTGACCTGATGTAACTCAGTGCAGACAGCAGATCCAAGGCCACACTTATGACATCAGAGCACCCACGGGGGGTTAAGGAAAGCAATGCTTTGGAGCACTTCACTGAAAAATAAAAATATTTTTGATTACTACAAAATGACATACACAGACAATGAAATAAGTACAAATAATTTTATTGTGTTAATATAGACAATACACAATTTATTTATTGCATAGATTACAAAACTATACAACAGTATCATGAAGACTTTCTCAAAAAGTTCATAAATAATAATGCTCATTCATTAAAACAAAAATAGCAAAAACCTTAAATGATATATTGGTTCTAAACAGCAAAATCATATTTTAACATCAACAAAATTGTCATCACAGACCACAAACATACACAGGTATACACCAATATACTCACATTTGCATATACTTGTGCATATTAATTGCTTAGACAAACAGTTAAACACAAGCAAAGGCAAAACTAAACATAAATAAATAATTTTGTGATCAGTGCTGCATCGTTAATAGTTCATAATTGGGTTATACAGTTGATATAGCAGCTATACCTCAGAACAAAATTTCCCATGGTGTCATTTGTGGCAGCAACACCCAAGATCATCATCCCACCATACAAACATGTAAACATGCGCACATCATCCACATCATTTTTGTCCTTCCAATTAGAATTTTTAATATCCTGGTCAGCATTAATGGAGATTAATGGCTGAGCCCCATGGTGAATTACAGCGTCATCTATTATCATTCCAGCTTTGGGCCCAGTCTGCTCTAATTATATCCTCAAAACGCCCTCCGCTCTACAACCCCCAATACCCTAAGATCAATCAATAATTTTAATTTTGGGATGCCCCCCAACCCTGCTCCCATCCCTACTCGTCCTGTAGTTTTGCTCCTTTGTTCCTACTCCGCGAGTGTCTGTTTCCAAAGAAAATCAAATGCCAGTAGAAATGATGTGCAATTAATTACCTATCTTGTCTATAGCTCCCTTTGAATCCTTGGTTCTGGTTGTTTGGCTGCTGGTCCCCACTTGTTTCTCTCTTGAGTCTGCTATGTCTTTCCTCCCTCTCCCTTTTTCTGACTGGTGTACGACTTCTTGTCACATAATTAGCATGCAGATATGCATTGCCTGCTTTGCAAGTCAATTCACCTCACTATCCCTCCGCCTACTCTCTCTCGCCCTTGCTCTCTGATTGGACTTTTTCAAATAGGGTGTTTCATTTGGGGACCCCACCCCCCACTCACTCACCCATCCAGGATATCCAAACACACACACACACACACACACACACACACACAGAGTGTACTGTATGTTAACATTCCCCTTTACCTGCAGGCTACAGATCTTTGCCCAGTCTACCCAACTGCCAGCCATACAAAACAAGTAAAATATGTAACCACATTTACAGTCTTGTGGTCTTTTCAAAAAAACCTTGGATTTTCTACCTGTTTTGGTCACATGTGCCAGTCTACCAATGACATTGTGCAAACCTCAGTGGCTGGATCCAAATGATACATCTTTTCCTTTTTGGTGTGATAATCTGTTGCTTCATTGGCACACATTCACATGGGCAGAGATGCAGCACAATATGTGTTTTGCACCCTTCCCAAATGCTAGATAAACACATTTCTTTCTCTCTCTCTCACACACACACACATACACACAGAGAACATTTGTTGGTGCAGAAAGATGTTTGCTCAGCACATTTCAATACGAACATCATAATACTCTATCTAGTTGCCATCCATTTCCTTGTCAAAAATCAACATGAGCCAGCGTTTTTTATTCCCAAATCGCTGTGAGGCAAAAATCACATTAATTTTCTCACTAAAACCCAAATGTCATTATGTAAAAAAAGAAAGAGGCGGGTTACAGCATCTATTTTTGATGGCCATGGATAAAGATATCCACATGCAGAGTCAATATTTGACCTTCACCACCTTGCATAGAGGTCAAATTGTAGGCCAGCCCTCTACCTTTCACCCCCACTTTGCTGTAAGCTCTCATACCTACTTACACATCTCACACAGTGCAGGCAGTGATAATGAAACATTAAATTAACATCGTTTTACACAGATTAAAGATAAGAGAGGTTCCCTGGTCCCATTGTGCCAATATAGTGAAAGTGAAACACTAAGATCCATTTAGGGAATTTCCTGCTACAGCGCGTGTCCTCAGATGTGACCCTACTATAAACACAGAAAGCAACAAGTGTCAGAGTGTAGGTTTCCCTGTGTAGTCATGTCTTAGTATCTTTGGCACCAGGCCAGCTTTGCCATCTGTCTCTTCTCCCCCTTTCCCTGTCTCTCCTCCTCCTTTTCCAAGCCAATCTGCTCTACATTTGCTATCATTACGTGCTTGCCATCCTTATGGCATATCAGAGGCAGACACCAGGCACCCTTTACCCCTCTCTCTCTTCTCCTCCTCACGCCCCTTTTCCCTATTTCCACAACTACTTCACCACAGAGTTCTCTAAAGGGTCCAGGTGGCATCTTGCCCTGCTCTCCTCTCTGAACCATTATGGAAAACAAAGAAGCGCAGGGAAAAGAACAAAAAACAAAGGCAAAAAAGCCCCCAAAGTGAGAATATATTCCTCTCCACATCCTGCTTAGAATTGCTGTGCTTCCTGTGCCCACAGGCTTGGTGTTGGTTTGTTGTTGATTTCCATGCTTCGCCTACTTCTGGATGGCTATTGCTGTTTGAGCAAAAAGGCTGAGAAGTAAACCCTCTTCAAACCTTGGAACTGCCCTGGCTTTGGTGCTGTTCACAGGAACCTGGTACGTCTCCTGTGCCCACACACTCACATACACACATGCACGTGGATGCTGCGGAGTGTTTTTCTCAGAGCTCCCTGCCACCTCGTCTGCCTGCTGCCTCGAAAGAACTGGGAATACCATGGGATCTACCAGAGACTCACTCGCACACATGCACATACGCCAGATTTAATACGCAGGAGCACTCACCAATCGTTTAAGGCTGCAGGAAAGTGAATAATCAATTAAGTATTGATTTCTTGTAAGTTTTTTTAATTCCAAAGGCAAAGACAAAGAGCGTAGTTTGAGGAGCGCCGCTGTGAGCGAGAGGAGCCGCGAATTAGCCAATAAACACAGACGGGGGAATAAACGAAGGTGAACAAACGAACTGCTCATCAGTGCAATATGCTTCTGTGTTTTTCTTGTTTCTACAAGCCCTTCCAGATAAATTAATGCTGAATGCAAAAATGTTTTCCTATGGAGACGAAGAGATGGCGAATGGGTGAGCAAGGGTTAAAAGCAAAAGCTGCAGGAGGAGACAGAATGACTGGAGGACTCGGTAATTAGGCAGTCGGCAACACACATCACATCAGTATGCGGAGTATGCAAATTCACCTTCTGGCTCTTTCTTTTTGTCATAGATCAGAAGACAAGAGCTGCAGAGAAGAATTAAGAGCTATTATTCTTCCAAAGGAGAGGCTGATATATGCAAATGAAAAGAAAAGGGGAGGAGGAGCAGAGCAAAGAACACTGTAACGTCAAAGATATACAATGGACTCCACTACAAAGGAGAGCCAAAATACATTCATACAAATACTTATTCTTCCTCACACCGTGGGAGAGACTTCAACATTTGCGCTAGAAATAGCGAAAAAGAAAACGACAATCAGACATGCACCTTCATTCCCTATTATGCCTATCTCTGTATATTGATAGGCTGCCTCGTGGATGATAATTACCTTTTGGGATATTGAATCGCAAAATGAGCTTCCGAACGAAGGAACAAGAAGAAATGGCAAGAAAAAAAAGAATGGAGGTATGCAAAGGCGCTAATAAGATTCAGAGTGCTGACTGTATGTCATCTACATGGTGACGACGGCCAATTTTAATGAACCATTGGCTCCCCACTACAGATAAGTAATGGAGAGAAGGATATGGGTGTCGAGGAGGGTGAAGCGAAAAGAACTTCCTTGTGCCTTTCTTCTTAATTTCCAGCTGATATTTGCAGATTCTGCACCATGTGGATTTACAGTAATAATACATGTTGAAAAAAAAAAGACAACCTTTCCTTATATTGTCTCTTGAATGGAATAAAGGCCACAGAAGATAAGAGCATCCTTCCATTAGGATTTATTGCTGCTTGGGCTAGTACTCCATCGCCATGTTGCTCAACTGGGTTTTAGTTCTGATGGCACTCGCTCCTATACCAACCGTTCCAACGATCCAAAAAATCTGTTGGGAAACACATACATATACACAAGCTTACACACACACAATGGCGTCTTTCACACTGCTGCCCTATCCCCTTCTTCATCATTCTACAAAAAGCTTCCCCATTGCTGTTTTGCATATTTGCATGCCGCCGCCCCTGCCACGAAGGACTAAGCAGCCGTATGCAAAACAGTCTGGTATTCCCACTTACACAGCAATGAGATGAAAAGTGTGAAAAGATGGGGGGGGAGAATTGCAGAAGCTGGGCGGGGGAAATACATGATGGAGGCAGGAAGACAGAAAGGTGGGGGGTGGGGGCAGGAAGGCCACAGGGGAGCTTGTTGGCACTAAAAAGGGGCACGCGTGATGATGCCACTCCTACTGCGTGATGACAGAAAGACGCAGGCGTGGGAAAAACAGAGGAGTGGAGGGGGCATGAAGGGGAGGAGGAAAATGGGGTACGAAGGCATGTTGGCACTAAACGGGGGCACGTGTTGCCACAGGAGGAGGGGTGATGTGGGTGGGTGAGGTGCAGTGGGAGGTACAGCAAAATAGGGGGTTAGACAGGGGCGCGGCAGGGGGTGGCACAACATACAAATGAGTTTCTAAAAAGGAAGGGTTTTTAGATTGAGGGACTATGTGCATTAAGGAGGAATGTCACACCATTAAAACACAAGCCACATACCAGACCTCCCTGTTCACACGTGCACAGACACACACCTCTTATCAGATCTCAGGGGAATATGCCAGGGGGTGTGGCTGCCATGCCTGTGACAAAGCATGGTTAACTTCAACACAAAATACCCACAGACCTCCAGGGGTGCACACATACACACCCACACAGTTTAACATATACAGATGCATCAGGAAGTTCAGTCTTTATTGCAGACCAGGCACAAATCCAAGCACAGTGTGCCTGGTAGTGCACTGTTTTTGTGTGTTTGACTTAGAAGGATTTCTCTTTTATAGTTCATTCTCTTGTATGAGATGTTTTATTGCAGTGTACAGTATTTTGTAGTAGTTGCTGAAATTGATTTGTATTTAATATCTGCTGTTATTCCGATAAAGTTTATTGTTCATCTGTAAAATATTGTTCCTTATGATGACCAATCTAAGAGGCCCAGTGTTTTTACCAAGTGCAATTTCACTTAATTCAATTTCATAAGAAAACACCAATTATTGTTTGACTTTTACCATTCATATTTATATCTTTACTTACATCGCCTTTTGTCAAATCATTAAAAGAGTAACAAGAAAAAAGTGTGGTAGTTAGAAAAGAAGGCACATTTATAAAAAATATGGTTGTATAAGCTCTTTTCACCATCTCCATCAGATGGAAAAGGTCTAAGACTAGCTCAGCTGTGAATGAACCTTGACCTTGGTGACAAAAACAATAAATTGGTTAGACTCAAGTCAGGAGTTCACGTTTACCATCGTAAAGTCATCCAGTGGAAAGTCGATTTGATTATTTTCACATTCACTTCTAGTTTAAGAGTGATAGTAGTTTCACATGCCCTTCTTGAGATGCAAGCCCATAGCTTTTAGCCTTGGTAAGTGAATTATCCGTGGCAGTATCAAATTACCCTCAACAGAGACCAAAGGTTGCTTAAAGGCCTTTTAGTCATCCACACTGGCACACCAGCTAATTTACAGCAGACTCATTAGATCAGCATTAAACACAATTTCCTCTTGACAAATTTCATTTGGTAGGAAAATCATTACTATGGCAATAATAAACAAGCCTATACAGTAGTGGCTAATGGCAATTTGAGTAACCTAATGTCATCAGCAAAGGCCAAAAATAGCAACAGTGCCTTGATGGCCATGATCAGAGCTACCATAGATTTTGATGTGACAAGTGTTAAAAATTATTTTGGAGTTTGTATTTCTTTTTGTTTGTTTGTTTGTTTGTTTTTCCTAAGCTGGACTATGGACTATGACAGTGGAAATTTAATGTTTCATAACTGTCTGTGCACAGGGTTGTGTGTAGCCTGAGGTTGCTGTGCTGAACAATAAACCATAATTTGATAGATGAGAAATTACAGTGGTCCATCTACTGTGTAGGGCTCTCACCTCAGGCAACACAATACTGCACCAGATGATGTGTCACATTTCTCAGAGAACGAGAGAAAAATGAAATTATTCTTTTATACTTTTTTAATAATATCTTCTTGTGTTTTGAATATAGCATCCCTGATTTTACTGTGTAGATAAACAAATTATTATCATTAAAGGAAGTGATATGAGATGAGAAGGCCGCATACTTCATGTGGTGCACATATTATTGCTTATACCACAGATTTATATTTATACAGTCACTAAACACATAGAAGATACTGTATGCATCATGGGTAGATCATCTCTGTTAGCCTGTTTTCATTTTCAATTAGCAAACATGTGGCTCTTCGAGTTGTGGCATAGATTTACAAAATTATGTTTGTTTCTTTTTTGTGTGTGTGTGTGTGTAATACTCTGGGTGAGAACTATGGAGACCGACCATTAGTACACCTGGAGCATGCTCCACTAGTGTGTCATTTTTGTCAAGCATACAGGACTGATTTGACTTGGCCCAGTGGTGAGTGACAGCCATGTGAATAAACACAAGGATTATGATCCTACTGAGTACTTAATTTGAAATTAGTGGGTAGAACTAATAGCACACATAATAGAAAATACTTTAAGTGAAAGTATTTAAAATACATCGAAGTATATAATGAGGCAAAGCTAACAAGTTTGAGGGTTGATAGGCAGCTATTTATTATCCCAACTGTGTGGCTTCACCACTAGGGTCACTATGTGGCATTTGTTAACTTTTACTGTGCATCTTGCAAGAAAGAAATCCATTTAAATCTGCCCCAAGCAGTCTCTCATTGTCTGATCAGTTATAGCAGCTATTTGATAAGACAGATGTAATGTTTAGAATGTTATATTTTATTGCATGTTTTAAAAGGTTGAATCAATAGCAAGGAGGCTAATCCCACTTCTTTGTTCTAGTGTGTTGTATGTCTTGTCAGACAACAGTGGTGCAGAAGTCAGTGGAGGAAACGTTCTCGTATTTTTGAAGCTCGCATCCTCAGATGGTGGTGATGTTGTGCAAAATAGATGGCTTTTCTTCCTCAGTAATTTTACAATCTTGACATGAAATCTTATATCCAACCCCTCTGTCATTAAGGAACACCCCCACTCATGCTTTTCTTTTTTGATAGATGTTCAAAAAGATGTTTTTTTTTTCTGGTCAGTGGGCTCATGCAATGTTTATTAGATAAAATGTTAGCCACTGTCATGAGACAAAAGGTGAAAACATGCTAAACACAAAACAGAAGTTTATCTCAGCCAATGGCAGTTCTCTGTCTTTCCACTGGTCTTTTTTATTACAAATTGAGACCAAACAGGGAAGGGCTAGATTTGTATTTGATTTAAAACAGCCATATGTATTATAGCATTTATGATCAGAACATGTGTCTGTGTCTGACAATTAACTTGACTCCAGGCAGTTTTATGGTCAGATTCAAACAGGGACTGCATTTTATAGCAATGATAGAAGTCAAAATGGGCATAAGTTAAATCCATAAAGCATTACCAAATGGTTTATATAGGGAAGGGAAGTTGGAATGGGAGAGTTCATCTTCCACATCTGAAATGTCACAGTAGCTTCTGTGATGGGGGGGGGGGTTCACATGTTCTGGTACTTCATGTGTGCCTAGATTGTTCTAATGGCTGGATGTGACAAAATGTGACTCACAGTGATAATCTATTTCTTGGTCCTTGTAGAGTAAATGCTGTATCTACTGTAATCAGGCACAAAAGAAGGCACATGAGTTTATTCTTAAATTGTAAATTTGAGAGAGAGGGAGGGAGATTTTTAAAAAGATATTAAACCAATTAGTTCTGAGTAACTTTTCATAATCTATGATTAGTTTAGAATATTTGTAAATGTATACATTACTTTTACTGCAGTCTTTTTTACCATGTTTTGTTTAAAGACATTCTCATGAAGCTCATCTAAATATTTAACCAGTGTGGAGTCTGGTTTTCCAGCGTTTCCCCAAATTCATCTCTGCATAATTGTAAATAAGTGACAACATAGCCAGTGTAAGGGCTCATTGAGCAACATCATACACTATATATTTGATTATAGAGTCTCAAATAGACCTCACAGTCTCAGTACTGTATATGTGTTACTCTTTCACAAAATACTATATACAGCCTAGGGAATTTTGTTATGTTTCTTTTAAAGATATAAAGTACAATCTTAAAATAGTACCTGTGAATATACAGTATATTTGTTTAGTATGTTTAGTGATCAGCACAAACAGACATGCCAACCTATTGTGATTTATTTTGACTGATCATTTCCAGATTCTTATTATTTGTTACTCTGTTGATACTTACCGTGTTATGTATTGTCTGCTTTTGCTGTTTTCTTTCCTTCAGTGCAAAAGTATAAATGCTCACAACAGTACAGGCCACTTGCATAGACTACGCTGTAGGTGTGGCTGTGGCTCAGGAGGTAGAGCAGCTGTCCTTTAACTGGAAGATGAGCAATTCAATTCCTGTTCTCCTCAGTCCACATGTTGACGTGTCCTTGGGCAAGACACTGAACCCAAAGTTGCTCCCGATGGCAAGAGCAGCACCTTGCAGGGGCAACACTGTTATTGGTGTGTGTGTGTGTGTGTGTGTGAGTTGGTGGCCCAGATGGCTGCTTCAGTTCTGTACCGGAGACAATTCCTTGTAACATACTTGGCCAATAAGAAGTGATTATGATGATTATCATTACATCTAGATTCAATGTGGAACCATAAATCAAACTTAAGAAATTGTTCCATGGGCCATGCCCTACCCCTCCAAAAAATTTCATCAAAGTCCATTTATTACTTTTTGAGTTACACTGTGAACAAACCAACCAACAAACAAACACACAGAAATAAAATATATAAAATATGATAATATTGGTTCAAGTACATATAAAGACAGTATATGCAACATCACTGACTTCTCTTTTATACTGACTATATATCTGTGTGGCTTCTCCGTGAGTCTAAAGATTGGATACAGCAGAAAATGTGTGGGACAATCAACACCATAAATCTCTGCCTCTCTCTTTTTCTCCCTCTTTCCAGCAATCAGCTGCATCATCCACCTTTCATCAAGCCAGGCCATTGATCCTCCACCCGGCAGGGGGTCCTTTCAGTATGCAGCCTAATGTTCTCATTATGTGTCGGTCACTTTGCTGATGACTGCTGATTACCATCTCATTGAGAGACATGGCAAGGCAGGGGAGAGAAGGGCCTGCCACAGTTTAAGGAGCTCATCAGAAAAAAATCATGCAGGAGACTTACTTCATGAGACTTGTTTGATGATACCTGAAAGGACTTATTTCTTTAGCTTGGATATATTTAAATATAACCAAAAAAAAAGGCACACAGAGTGATGAGAGACATAGATGTTTTTATATTAACTATTGATATTATTATCTGAATTATCTTCTCACCAGAAAGAGAGAAAATAATCCCTCATTAATCTGCCAGAAAGTAAATACTGTCCAATTAAAGTTGAAGTGGCTCAATTTGCTATATCTTGTGTTACTGAATTTGTTGGAATAGACAGGGCCTGGCAAGCCATTATCATTTAAGCTTCAAGGGTTGTTTCTGAATGTGACTTGTATGTTAAAACTTGGAAATGCTCTGAGATTCTTCTTTTTTAACTTTTATTTATTCAGGGTGGGTCCAGATGCCTCTCTTTTTCAGGAATTCCCCATTCACATTCATACAGTTACACATTCACACCTGGAAGCTGCCCAGTATAGCCACAGAGTGACCCCTGGCCACTGAGCGGCTGGGGTTAAGGGCCTTGCTCGGGAGCACCACAGTAGTGTTACCGAGGGTGGGGCAAGCAATGCTTTATCACCTGTCTCACCCAGATTTAATTCTGCTGGTCCGGGGATTGAAACCGGTGACCTTCCGGTCACAAGCTTGCATTCCCATGAGCCAAAATTTTAGCCATGATATTCTGATCAAATAAGGATAATGTGCATGATCATTCAGAAATAGAACTATATTATACATTGTTGCTTAATGGTAACCACACACACACACACACACACACACACACACACACACACCTATTTATCTATCTACCTGTTATTCTGAAATAAAGCTAGTTTCTAGTTAATGATGTACAATGTACTTTGATTCAGCTTTTTTTGTCTAAACAGATTCTCTTTAGCCCTTTTTGGAGATAGGAAACTTGCTGGATTCGTCAATCTGGTAAAGTGACAGCTTTTTGTTGTTCAGAGATATGGTCACTTTTACATCAATGTTTGTCACAGCTTCATTCAGACATACCCATGACCCTGAAAGAGAGAGCTGCAGTATGCATACGATATTTACCATACACACAAGACTGTTGTAATCTTGTGTGCTTATCCATTAATGTGACTGCATATAGTTCAGACTTATACCATGTTGAAAGTGATACATAAATGTTACTAGGTTCAGCCTAATAAGACTTCTTCAGAAAAGTGACCAGGGTGTTCACTCAAGCATGGAGCCAACACATTCAGATGCTGTCAGGTTAATGGAGAGGAGTGCATGTCTGGGAGGTGCTTCTGACACTTGCCTGTTTGTGTGTGTGTGTGTCTGTATGTGTCTTTATTTCAGCATCCATGTGTGTTGGGAGGGAGGACTGAAAATCCCAAGGTAATCTGAAGCACAAAGGCAATGTCATTATAGACATGGGGGGACATTATTCTAAAATGGCAAGTGATGCAGTGCTGAGACAGTAGATAAGGGGAAGAGAAAATGAGGAGGAAAGAGTGAATGCTTGAATTTGTCATGGACAGATAAAAACAGGCTATAGGGCCAGGCTGGAGGACGCCGTGATAGGGGTGTTGTTTTTTTCCTCTCTTCCTTCTCCCTGCCCTCCCTCCCTCTCTCACTATACCCGCCTCACTCCCTTTTTGAGGTTTATCTGACATACGATGAATGCAGCAATTTTATCTGAATAGACAAAGGAGCGGTGACATGCAGCCTCACTCTGACGACTGACCTTGAAGGAGATGAAAGCAAGGAAGCAAAAAAGGAGAAGGAAAGGAAGGAAGAAATGACCATGGTGGTTACTGTCTCTATTTGTGACAACTCTCTTTTCTATTTTAAATGTTGTCTTCGTTATACTGGTAATAGCATGCAATTAACATGTTTTTCTGTAAACATTTTTAGAGCAGCTGCTTCTGTACACATTTGTATTTACACTATTTAGATTTCAAGTTTCTGTTTTGTTTAGAATGACAAATCCGTCACTAATAAGCCTCTTAGGCTGAGCTCAAAGCACTGTCATAATGTGAAAATAGTTGAATACAGTGCCTTAATTTGAAAAGGCCACATTAAATTTGTTAAATAAATGAAAACCTTTTAAGCTTGCTGTAAGTCAATTATGCTATTTGATGCTGTATTTTTCTTACTGCTGTATGAATAACTGGTCAAATCCATTTGATGTTACAGCTGAGGTGAAGGGTGCTGCCACATTTTCTGCAATCTAAAACAGCCCTGCAGAATTGAAAGGAGTGACACATTCCATTAAGAATTTGAAGCAAGACTTTTCCCAACAAGACAAAGAAATGTTTTCTTGCTTACATTATTCCTAGCACTTTCATTAATGCTAAGCCCATCTACATGTTAAACCAGCAAATGAATGCAACAAGTTTGGGCATGTTCTCTGGGGGCTGCTGCAAGTCATCCTGGCAAACGTAGGAAATTGTAATCTGATATTGAGGTACTAGGTGAAAGACATGTCAAAAAGTCAATCAGAACAGTTGATGTTGAAATAAAACCTGGAATGCAGTGGAGTACACACATTATAATGTATGGTGTGCTGGAAAGCTGCCGTCAACCTTTTCATCAAAATAGGCTAAATATGTATATGAATTTTACATTACTTGCTGAATCAATCAGATCTATGTGAAGAAATATTGATTAATCCTGTGTGAAATTAATTATGAAGCAGTAATGTGACAACCGCAGAGTTAATAGAGCTTCATTTTGCCTAATGCAAACTTCAGCCTTCTTGCTGCTGATCCTACTCCGTGACAGCGTGTAACTGATGACATTTCTTTCCATGCCCAAATGTGTGACGGTTTAGTTGATTAGTGGCTCCTTTGCTCTACAGCCATACATTAAACATACAAACCACAGTACAAGAGATGAATGGGTACTTTTTAATAACAGCAAATATCAAGCAGAGACCAAATGCAGATTTGATTCTTTATTTTTGTCATGTACTTTACTTTCTGCACAGGAACAATAATTTATTGATAATGTCCTGTTTTAAAACCACCATGAAACACAAGACTGTGGACATGTGATTACTGTTCTGTGAAAACTGTGACCATAACTGAATGCGTGTGGCATCAACCTTCAAAGCTGCAATAACTAACTTCTCTCTCTAATTTTTGACCGTTAAGGGCAAAGTGAGAGTCAAAACAAACTCGAGCAGTATCCCCTCCTCTTCTCCCTCTTTGCCCCTCCTGCCTTGTCTGTGAAACTATGTCATATGTGGTCATGATAGCCAGAGACAGCAGCAGTCAGGTAGCGCAGCAGTAGTAACTGGCTCCAGAGCTAATGTATATGGAGTACAGAGCCCATAGAGCCCCATGGTTTTTGGTGGCATTGCAGTAACACAATGTCATATAAAGAGGTTTACATTCTAGCAACATGCATACATATGTCTACCGCTGTGTGTAGCAGATGTATCTGCAGTAATGCAAGCAAAGTATACAGAGGAATGTTTTTTCCCAGTAATATTGATACAGTACTAATATTCAGGCCACTATCACATCACGTTCCATGTTACATACTTGACACACATAGACATAGGGAAACATTTTTTAAAACAAAAATAAAAACCAAATTTAGGTTTCAAATTTTTTTACAAGGTTATCAGTGGATAGAGCAGTCGTCTCCCAACCGGAGGGTCGGAGTTCGAATCATGGTGCCTGCAGTCCACGTGTTGAAGTGTCCTTGGGCAAGACACTGAATCCCCGATGGTTAGTGCCATCGGTGTGAGTTGGCGCCACAGATGGCTGCCTCAGTTCTGTACCGGAAACAAATCCCTTGTGTGTAACATACTTGGTCAAATAAAGATGATTATGATTATATAAACCTTATATAGGTATAAAATGATACTTTGTCACCAGAAAGATATTTGTATGCAAAGACTTTTAGCATTTATCAATATTAAGATTATTAGAATCTCTGTGACCATGTCTTTGGACATACAACAACTTTGACAGAATAAAAAGGCCAGTTGAATGTGATGTTGCAGGCCAACTTATAACAGGTGTGCATGACTCTATCCAGACAGTGATCTTTTAATCTGCTAATGTGAAAGGAAGAATAATCCCACATCTGGAAGTTTTACTGCCCTGTAATTGCAGAGCTGCTGGTGAGCCTTGGAGAAAAAGAATGACCTGCATTCAGCTCCCAACACAGACAGACACGATAACATTTAGAGGGGATGAAATTTGTGTTAATTTCAGATGACTTACCTTTTCCAAACCAATTTGGTTTCCACTCTGTTTGTTGATGTTGCTTTTAATGTGACAACTGTGACATACATTTCCACAACAGATGGATTAATGTTTTTCTTTTCAGTGTGTGTATCTTGTTCATTTCCCTCAGCTCTCTCTTTCACTCTCTCTCATTACCTCTCTCTCTTGCAGGATTTCATCTAGACAGATGCTTCCTGTCCGGACTTTGACGTAAAAGTAAACACAAGTCCAGATGTGAAGTGCGTGTGTCTGTGTGTTCATGTGTGTGCATGTTTAAGACAGACAGACGGGGGGGGGGGCAAGGCATTGTTTGGTCTTTTTACACGCACTGAAAGGAATGGAACATTAAGAGATAGAAAACGAAAGGGAGTAATAAACAATGTGACCATGACAGAGAATTCCAGATGTATGCATTCCTGTAATTTGAACAAGTGAACTGTCCATGAAAATATTCTTCCTTTTCATTTATTTTGAAAAATATAAATCACTGAGTTTATTTACACATTGACATGACATAATGACATGTTGAATGAAAGTGTTTGAATGACTGTAGCATTCTTATACATATTTGTGTGTCTATGTACATATCACATACCCAAAACATTCATTTCTTATAATTCGGGTTAATGGCATCACAGTATGGCTTGACTAGACAGATTATATACAGTAGGCTAAAAGACATACTTTCCTGTTCTGCCATTGCTTTTCTTGTCCTTGTCCTGAATAGAGAGACAGAAGAAAGGAAAAAGAGAAAGAGAAAGAGAAAGAGAAATGTAAAGGTCATGAGTGATGGATGCTTTGTGTATGTCTGTCATTCCCAATTACTGAACTTTGCCTTTTAAAGCATAGCTCAGAAGCATTTCTCATTTCTGCCTTTCTGACTGATGAAGAGCAGACTGACTGGGTGCACTGTGTTTTAAACACCGCCTCACTAGTCATTCAGTATTTACTTCAGATACAATACACTGCAGCAGCCACTCCTGCTCTGCTTTGGAGTTCTTTCTCCATAACTTTAAAAAAAATCTACTCATTGTTTTTTATCAAATATAAAGTTTCCCCGTGCTCAGGTCTGTCATAGTGCCATGCAAAGAAAAATGAGATTACATACTAAAACTCACTGCAGGAAACAGGATGTTGCATTTTGGTACTGAGCAGTGTAGATGGTATTTCCAGCACACACCAAGAAATGCATCACAGGTACTCATTCCTAACATTTTTAAAGATTATTGTAGCAGGATATAAATTCGTAAACTCTATTTTTGCATGGCATGCATTTTCCTGTAAATTGTCTCAGAATAACTGCAGCTCCCAATTCTTATACATACATATGCTGCTATCCTCACGTTTGCAGTTTACATGTATTTTTTCCACTGATCTAGATTAAAGTATTTCAAATGCTTTCACTGCAATGCACTATATTTAGCACAATGTGGCTTATACAGCTGCCTGTGGTTCTGTTATTTATTCTCTACTCTAGCTTTAGTTTATAAGGGTAAAGAAAGAAAAAGTATATGGCAGGCAGCTAAGTTAATCTCCTCTGTGCTCTGTCAGCCTCCTTGCACAACTTAAAAAAAGTGTCATGTTGACTAGCTATAACACTGTGACACTCTACAGAAATAGGAAGAAGAGGTGGGAGGGAATAAGGGATGGAGGAAGCAGTGAATGAGGGGTGGAGAAAGAGGAATGGAAAGAGAACTCCAAATATACACTACCAGTCAAACGTTTGGGCACACACTCCCATTCAGTTCAATGGGAAATGACATTTGACTGTATATCCTATTGTATATCCTCCAAAACCTTCTCCATTCTCACTTTGACTATATTAAAATAATTTCCTCTTAAAACATCTATTTTCTGCCAGTGAAAGCCTCCCTAAGTCTCACAATAAAGGTGGAGGTGGTTTGTGAGGTCAGCCTGAGGAGCGCTTTACGAGACACGCTGCACTGATATATAGCTCACTGAGACTCCATTAAAACCCTGGACCTGTGCCATTTGGGAAAATGGAGGTCATTCACATGACATCTATAAAATCAAACTTTTTGTTCATATCTGGTCATATATCACTTGTGTTTACCCCCCACCTCCCTTTTTTCCACTAATACTTGAATCTTAAACATTAGGACCAGGATTATCGTTTTTCGAGAGGTGGAGCGGGGGCTGTGAGGTGTGTGTTTGTGTGGATGTGCAGGGGAGTTGGTAAGGGGAACAGGGTGATGCTCAGTTTTTGATAAATGTACCATATCAGATCTGCAAAGGAGCATAAGGGGAACAGTCTGCAGCTGGTGATTGTGGAAAGACAGGGACAGGTGTGTCAAGGCCTGGTTGGGTGTTCCTTTTTCTTTCTCTAGCTGTCTCTCCTTCCCATCACTCTTTTCAGCTGTTTGTAATGTTTAGCTTTTCATTTTGTCTGTGTCTACAGGTAACCTAATTAAAGAGACGTTAACTTACATGTATAATCATCTTTGTCTCTTGCACCCATTCTGACATTTTGCTATTCTGTTTGTTAGAATCTTTACCTTAAACATATTCCCTTCCTTTTATCCTAACTCATGTCTCTACTGTATACCTTTAAAGAAACATGTCATTTCCTATATATCCTTTACTCTTCTTTTCTGATTCTACCTTCCCTTATCTTCATGTCTGTTTAAGCCAGAGTGTGTGTCCTGTCTGTCTTGCAGTGGCTCCCAGCTCCCTAGGGCAGCGTTTCCAGGCTTCATTTGTTTGAGGGCTTTCTAATCTGGGGACTGGGACAACCTTAGTCCACTGTGCCCTCCTCAATCATCCCGCAGATCAGCAGAGAGGAGGGGATGAAGGAGTAGAGAGGAGAAAGAAGGCTGGAGGTGATAGCATGATTAGTTGTCTGTCCTCACTCTCACACACCCGCCCCAATGGCCAGCAACTACCACTCCCTACATCTTTGCCATCTCTCACTCACTCATTCACTCACTCACTCACTCCTTCTGCTTTTCCCTGTCTCCCCCCCCCATCTATCTATTTTGCCTTCTTATCTCTCCCTTCTCCTCTCTCCTGCATCCTGAGCGCCAGCCTGTAGTGCCAGCTATCCCTCTGTCCATCTGTCTATTTATCTGTCTGTCTGATTGTCTGACCTCAGCCCCAAGGGTGGTCCCTTTTGTGTCTGCAGACAAATGAGGATGACCTTTTATTGTAAAACAGACACCTATTGGGAGGGATGAAACCGCCAGTGTTTAAATTAACAACAGAGAGAAGAGAAAAAGAGAGAGAGACAGAGAGAGCATTTCAAACTGAGAGAGGGAGTTGGAGAGAAGGAGAGAGAGAGTTAAGTTTTTGAAGTTCTAATAATTATAGAACAGTGTTTGTGTCAAACTAGCATGGCCACTGTTCAATAATAAAGTCCCCTACCTGGCTGGCAGCTATTGATGAACAGTGGTGGAACAGTGAGGAGCGGACCTCTTGAACGTGCCACAGACCCATCAGTATGGGTGCATGAATTATAAATGGCATTGACAGTGGAGGTCATAAGAGTAGACAGAGTATTATTGCACATGAAGGTCCATTCTGATTTTGATTATTTTTATTCCAGGGGGCTCACAAAAGGCCAAGAGACCGTTGGTGAATATTCTAAAAGGGCACAGGGCTGAGATGGGCTTGATGGTAGGCTTTGATTTCTGGCTAATAGCCACTTCAAACAGGCTTGGACAGCTCAGAGACAGAGGAGGAAGATGACACTAGGGCTAAAGGACAGAAGGACATGGGACACAAACAAAGAAAGGCTACCCAAACCACACACACGGAAGATGTTACAATTTACAGTTTAAGAATTTAGATAATGTTAGTGTTCAGAGCTACAAGTGCAACTGAACAAACACAGACAGTCACATAATACCACTGTTTGTGCCATATGGACCTTTTTATGTAATGGAATTTATCCTGGCTTCAGTTAGTTAGATTTTGACTTTGCTGAAAAACTGTAGGATTTTGCACATAATGTAGATAAATTATTTACTGCCACATGCCGTTATCTTGTGGCTGGTCTGGGGAGAGAGCAGTGTGACATTTTATTACCTATTTCACAATGGCAGTGTAGCACCTGTAGCTCATAAAGTTCTTTCTTAGGATTCACATCCAACGCTTGACAATGATGTTTGTTATGGTGTAACATTAAGTCACTTAGTAGTGTCTTGTGATTGGCTTCCATGCTATATATCCACACCGAGAATAAACATTAGAAAAACAAGAAGCATTGCCAAAGTTTAAGAGGACATACAACTCTCTTAACGTTATGAATTATGATGCTTTTGACATTTTAATTCTCATCTCTCTAGCACACTCACACTCATAAACATGGACCATCCTGCTGAGTTGTGATCTGGAGTTCTTTGTTGGTCTAGGCCTGTCTGATCTCAAGGCTTCTGACTGGGAGTCAGAGTCTGGATTTTAGTCTGAATTTAATATAGAAAATTAATCTTACATCACTGCAACACCCACAGCACAAACCCTCACACACTCATAGTTATTCACACACACACACACATACCCAACACAGTATAGATCTTTCTTAAGGTCCAGTTCCACCCCCTCCTCATCATAACTGCCTCTCATTTATTAACCACACAGAGACACACCAATACATGCATTTACACACATAAATATGTCCACACATACCCATACACACCTACTGGGATTGTCTCACCTCTGAGATAGCCTCCACACCACAGCCCCAGTTGCTCTATTTTAATTACAAAGAATGAGCCTGCATAGGTCACACAACACAAATCAATATCTTTAAAAAAATATTCAAATGTGACCTAGAAAACAGAGCTTGTGCCCCCTTTTTATCATTGATTTTTGATGCAAGGCAATTTAGTCTTTGAGAGATTTTTTTTTCAAATCTTTTCTTGCTTTGCAGCACACAGCACAAATATTTACTCCAGTATGCATGTCAGCTTTGTGCCAGCCCCAAGTATGAGAGAATGAATATTGAATTTAAGATAAAGCACAAGTATGAGAGAATGAATATTGAATTTGGAGGTAAGCATGTGTGTATGATCTAATATCCATCCAAAGACAGGCTGCACATTGTCTCAGTCAGGAAGGCAATATAAATATAAGTATATTTGTTAGAGGGAGGGTCAATATCACAAGGTGGATATTGTTTGCACCTCTGAGTTTGCGTAGAGAGAGAGAGAGAGTGTGAAATCAATGTGGTGTGTGGCATCCAGCTCATTGTCTGCTTATTGTTTTGTTTGTTATAGCTATCTGGGTTGAAGACTCTGTCTGGTTTAGTTACACTTTCATTTAAAACACTTACAAATTGCCAAATTTTGTATTCCTTTTCAATACTTTGTTCAAAGAAGAACTCTTGTACCCTTTGCCCCTCAAAGTGTACTGCTTCACAGACATGGCATCGCACATTTTAATCTGGGAGCTTCTACTGTCTGACTGAGAAGTTTCCCTGGGGCAGCTGGGAGTTTAAACTGCCAGCTTTCTTGTCTTACTCCTACTTCTTAGATTGCTACTGAGGTCCATAAAAAGTTTGAATAGACTGATTAGATTTTTGGAATTTGTTAGATATAACATTTATTCTTCTAAGTCTATCTTGTTGAGGTAGTTAGGCAGTTACAACTTGGTTGGTAAAGACAGAATAACCATTTTCATATACACTGCTAAAAAAAATAAAGGGAACACAAGGGAAAATAAGACATTCAACTATGTAATGAACAAGGTATATTTCATTCATTCAGATCTAGGATGTCTTATGTTGTGTTCCCTTTATTTTTTTAGCAGTATATATACAGTCAGGGGAAAAATTATTTGAACCCCGTTCATAGGATGATTTTTATCCTTGTAGGAGGTCTCTAAATGCTAAGAGATGGGTTCAAGGTGACCCTATGTGGATGTACACACATACATACACACATATACACAGTATATGTACTGAAAAATCATGCAAACATCACACAAGCACCGACAAACACTCACAAACACATATCAATATACCCACAAGGGTGAGGACACAGAAGAAGAAAGAGCCTAGAAGAAACATGTACTCATCACACACACACACACACAAACACACACACATGCATACAGGTGTGTTGTGATCCACAAACAGAGATTAAATAGTGCTGATGTTAGAAGCAAAAGAAAAAAAGACAGCTTTGTCAAAGCTTCCTGCTCATTGTCACGGTGATAACACTAACAGTATTGACACTGACTGGAATCACACCTTCAATAACGTCTATTCCCTTTTTATCCTTTATTCTATTTGCAGCTCAGAAGTTCATGTATCTATTTAAGTTGTACTGAAAGCCTGTCGAAAAAATGGCAGAGAATAAATGTGTAAGCTCAGTTAATTCAGACGTCTTCCACCAGTGTGTTTTCTTCTCAGATGTGTTACCTTTATGTTTAGCAGAAGAAAGAGTGCAATCATATGGCCTGCATCATGGCATTAAATGCAAAGAGGAGTTGAGCAAGAGAAATAAAGAGAATAAAAAATAAACAGAAAGGTGGGGGGAGGGTTATTATCCATACAAGTGATCAGGGTTTGATAGAGAAGTTGAAGATTGCCAGATATCTCTTTGTTCACTTCTCCCTCCTCCTTCTTTGCAGCTTTCACCTTTCTTTTCTTAATCTTTTTCTCTTTTTCTCTTGTCACCATTTTCCAGGTCTGTGTCAATGCTGAACATCCTTTCCCATCGCTCTAGCTCCTGCTCAGGCCTCTAAAATGACCTAATAAAAAGGTCTGTATGCCACCCCAGCTTTGCTGCTTCACCTTGAAGAACAACCTCCTTCTATGGGATAATTTCAAATAACAATTTGATTCAGAGATGGTAATCAGACAGACAGTCACACACATTTGCACACACACATAGATGGTAATGCAGTAAATGATTAGGTTCACAGATGAGGGATCATTTTTGTACATTTTCTTGGAAACGATGATTGCTCCCAGCATTCATTAGCAAATCACAGAGGTCAAATGATTCAGAGGCAGTGCTTGCTCTTTTAAAACCACCATGCACAGTCCAAGATGAATAAAATGAGACCAAAAATTAGTAGATATGACTAAACTAGTTCTAGATAAAAAGGACATGGTGCTATTATGTCCTTGACTATGGATTGTTTAGTAAGATTTGTAAGCACCAAAACTGCATTTCAATGTCAATTATTAACAAGAACCAGTTGCGTATTATACATTTATAGTTAAGGAGCCAGAGAGGCGACATAGGGGGGAAAAAAATTGATGGTCGAGTTTGTAAGATCTCACAGTGTCTCACTTTTGTTCTCACCTATCAACTTTTTTTTTTTATTCCTATAAACTTTTTATTCTCCTATGTCCCCTCTCGGGCTCCGTAGATTGTCATGCTGTTCTAGCAGGGAATCTACAGCACCTACGGAGTCTATTGCAGTGGCCCCATTTGTGAATGAATCATTGAAATGTGTAATCCCAGAGCAGCCAGGGAACCTTGTGTGATGGAGAGAGCAGGGCTTCACTGTAGAAGGTGGAAGAGTCTCGAGTGAGAGAGACAGAGACATAGTGAGTAAGAAGGAGGGAGGAGGAGAGACACCATACTGACATTATGAATGATACATCATATGATTGTCTTGGACAGAGCTGTTCTCTCTGACTGCCTATACTGCACTCTCCAACTGTCCTCCATTTCAAAAGCCCCAGTGAACTGATTTATTTTACTCAACAGAGCTGCTATAGAGTTGACTCTATGATACTGCCCATAAGTTTTCTAACTTTATGTCTAAGGGAATGTTTCCAGAATTTGTATTTTTTGTTTAGTTTGTTTCCCCTCAATTCTTTCACAAATGGCTAGTCAAAATAACAAAATAAACATGTAAACTTTGGTTTTAAAATAAGAAATCTTCATCAAGCACCAGCTCAAATGTTTTTTTCTCTGGTGACTCTATTTCTCACAAATATCCATCATGTCAATCGGTGTAAAAGGTTCACCTCCTTAATTCATGGCCAATCACTGAAAAATCAATAGCAAAATCAAATAAAGGTGACATATCAAGATATATTTACAATAAGTGAATATACCGGAATTACACTTTTGTCTTATCTACTATCAACTTGTCAATAACAATCAATAATCTTTGAAGTATTTTCCTACCTTTTCTCCCACAGCTCAACAAACAAGGGCCAGAATAAACACGTCATCAGATGGATAACAAGACTGGCATGTTTGTGGTGTGTAGGTTACATTTCAAAGGTTTGAAAGGCCAGAGAAAGCTGCCATCTGTGAATTATTGAAGAGGTAAGGGATAGGATAGGAGAATATGAGTGAGTAGCATTTAGAGTTCAGAAGACAGAGAGAGCCAGCCAGCTCACAGTACAGTTCTGTGTGCATGACTATGATGGGAAATCTATATACCCTAACCTTTCTTTGTCTGTAGTTTTATTGAAATTGACTGGTCAGAGGGACAATATTTCACCAAGACAGTATGGAATGAATCCAGTTCCACCAGATTCCAGACCTCCTCTACTCCTGAACTTACAAAGTGCGTTTGCACTGTATGTGGATGATGAAATCTTGTAATATGAAAAATATTACTTCCCAATTCTGTGTGGAACTCACATCTAGCTCTTTTTTTTTTTTTTTTTTTTTTTTTTTTTTTTTTTTTTTGTTATTTCCCA
>NW_018127958.1:632769-636350 GCF_001952655.1 Monopterus albus
TATATTTTTTTTATTTTTTTTTTTAACTGCTATTTTGCAACTCTTTTCTAAATTTGCCAATTTACTGTAAATACAGACAATCATAAGAACATATGGAATTGAAAAGAGGATTAGGCATAAACATCTCCCACATCTCTACCAGCCCCATTGAGGGAGGGCAGGTCGGCAAATAGGCTTTTCACATTTCAGACACCACAATATCACTCCATCTCATTGCGGCATCCATTACGTCCTACCTTGGGAATGAGGAGAGGTCCATACTGAGAATCGGGGCAGAAAATGGCCGCACACTAGGAGGGGTAAAATGGCCAGTGTTATTATTCTGGTTCCCCCCAGGGGGAATTGGCCTGAATATAGATATGCAACATTATAAAACCAGGTTATTATCTGGGTGCAGGGTAACGGCCTCTCCCCTCTCTCCCTTATGACATTCATCCACATACACGTACTGTACACACTGATAAACACAAGGTGAGTTTCTATCCACCAGTTTTTATGCGCAGATTGAAAATGCACATAAAAACTGGTGGATGGAAACCTGGGTGGAATGCCTGCACATTCAAAATCTTAACATATTGCAAAAAAGGTTTTATGCTTGACTGAGGTAGAAAAGTTGCAATCAAAACACAATGTGACTAGCAGTCTTCTGTGACACCTCTTGTTGACCTAATCCAAACAGTCTAAACTTGAAGTTGGCTTAATTGTTGACACTGCTTCAGAGAGTTTTTCTTGAAATTTCAGCTAACTTTGCATGGAAACCCACTTACACCTGCATATGCACAAGGTGGTATACTCTGCACATAAATTATAAAATCTTATTCTAGTGTCTGGGACTGTGGATGTTTATTGTCCCTATTGTTGTCTTTTTTCATCATGTGTCATTGCGTCTTTCATTTACAGAAAATTAGCATCATATTCCCTACCACAATGATCTAGCTCTTTTCATAAATGGACACATGGATAAATGGACATTTAGTGATATCTCCACATGCAGCATAGGACTGACACAAGCAATTTAAATTAAGAGTAAAGCTACTGGTGACCTCTGTCTCCCTCTGTATATACAGTATGCCTTCTCTGTATTTATGTTCTTATTTTCTTCTCCTTTGTATCTCCATCCTTCAGTTCTTTTCTGTTTATCTCTACTGAATACGCCTCCCTTCTGTAGATTTGCTCCTTCCTTTTGATGCTTTTCATGCAATTTAAAAGCTCTCTCTTCCTCCACCTCGCTCTATCTGTCTATCTGATTTCTCCAGGTCTGCTCTAATTCCCTGCTTTATTCATAAACCTAACCCTGCCAGGTTGCTTGGCTTGGTGTGTAGCTTTGTGTGTACATGTGCCTGGTGCAGTATTACACACATCGTGGAGACCGAAACCTGTTTACACACATCATTGGGACTTAGTCTCTTCCTGGGGAGCAGACGCTGGTCTCCAACATGCAAATCATTAAAATTTAGGGTGATGCCTTGGTTTAATGTTAGGTTTTGGGATTAGGGTTAGGCGAGTAATGGCTATGGTCAAGGTTAAGGTAAGTCTCCAGGAAAATAATGTTAGTCCCCACAAGAAAAGAAAACAAACTATTGTGTTTGTGAGTGTGTGTATACTTGCTATATAGTGAGGATCAAAAGTTTTTTTTGATTTGTTTAGTTTTGTTTTGTTGTACTACAGAGTGAGAACAGTTTTGGAAAGTAAGGACATGTTTTCCAGTCCCCACTTTCTGAAGCACCTTTTGAGGGTTAAGGCTTGGTTTCAGGGTTAAAGTTAGGGTAAAGGAGTTGGGCTTGCATTATGTCAGTGAGTGTCCTGAAAAAGTTAGAAGCACAATTTTGTGTGTGTGTGTGTGTGTGTGTACTTGTATTACTCTTGTTGTGGGGACGTAAATCTGTTTACATAATCATAAATTGGGGACTCAATCAAGTTCAGTCAGTGTCAGTCCTTACGTTTTAGAATGAAGACTTGATTTCAGGTTAGGGTAAGGTTAGGTTTAAGTAGTGGTAATGATTACAGTTCTTGATGATGGAGCCTTATCATTTGTAAACAGTGACAGAGATGTTGAACATCTACATCTTAGCATGCAAAGTCAGAAAATTGCATGCAACATATATACAAACACAAAGATACATAAAGCATGTCCTTCGTAACATTGACTTGAATTTCCACCACAGGTAAGTCTCCGGGAAATTAATGTAAGTCACTGTTATGTCCTTTGAAGTGAAAACACATTTGTGTGTGTGTGTGTGTTAGACTGAGTGCCTCCTCTCCTACACAGACAACAGAGGGGGGCTTTGCATGGAGCTTTGGACCGTCACTCAACCATGGCTGTCATCCAAGCCCAGCCTGTGAGCACCTCTCTAGGGCAGCTTCCACTAACCCCCCTTGGGTCTTACTCCTTCTTACTCCACCTCCACACTCTCTTCCACCTCTGAGCCAGGATCAGTGATTCTCGGGGCCCTGAGAGGTGTCAAGGTCCAATAACCTTGAGCAGGTGTTATCATATTCATCAGGAAGACCAAAGACAAGATTTATCTCTGTTTTTATCAGATTTGTGTCTTCAGAAGGCTGCCAGAGATGTCATGGCTGTATGGTAATATGATGGAGGTTGGTGATAGACAGCCCAGGGTGCCAGGCACACTCTAGCAGGTACAGCCACAGATCCACTCATAGTCACAGGTGCACACAGCATAGAGGTAAATGCTCACATTCACACACACTCCCAGTCAAGAATATATGCTTGGATTGCTCTGTTGAGGTTGTCAGGTTTGATTCGTTTATGAAACAGGAATATCTCACCCATTGACCTTTCTAGGCTTTCCAGCAAGAGCTAAATCTGATCTAATGTAAAAACAGTTTTAGCCTATGAGCAAGCTTGAGAGACATGATGACCCCCTCCCCCCATTTTTTGTGGACTTTGAAATGAGAAGTGCATTCTGTACGAAACACCACAGTAGTTATCCACAAATTGTGAATACATATTTTCAGTTGTTTTGACATTTGGCATTGCATGTCCCCTCTGAATTCCACCAAATATCAAATATTTTGGTCACAAAGGTTCCAAGGCTAGCCACTTAGTTTAATTTAGTGACCAGTACCTCCCACATAACCTCCAACCATAACTCTGACCCCCAGCTGCTATCTCAACCATGCTCTCAAGCCACCGGTGACGTGCGGTCAGGGGAGGCAGGTGAGGCAGAGCCTCCCCTGTCAATCTTGAAAAGAAAAAAAAAGTTAACCATAAAATATAATAAATGTTAATATTTGTGTGCTGTAGGCCCTTTTGCCGTTCTAGTCCGATGTTGAAGGATTTTTTTCCCAATAAAGAATAGCAGAATTTCCGTTGTCCCGTTCAAATACACGGAGGAGATGCGCGATGAGGCAGCACTTTGCTGTGCCTCTCGGTGGATCGTGTAATCCTCACAAACTGTATGCGATGCAAATAGTGTGTCGCTGTCCCTCTATATATTGCAAATAAAATGCTTTCAGACACTCTGATTATATGTTCTGCCTTGCCATAATCTGGATAATGTATAAAATGTAGTTCTGTAACGTGTTTAGGCTCGCAGATTAACCATAAAACCCAGTAA
>NW_018127958.1:636935-640977 GCF_001952655.1 Monopterus albus
TGGAATAAATTTTAACCTCAAATTAAATATGGGTCACGTTTGTGTGAAGAATGCTGATATGAGATATAAAACATAACGCATTGTCTGTTAACAGACAATTTGTTTTTGTAAATCTGACTGTAAAAGAGTCAGTGCCTCACCAGCTGTCAACCTCACCGCACGTCACTGCAAGCCACTAATGAATTATTGCTGACTCATCAGCGGTAAGCAATCAACGTGACATGCTGGGCTCAAGACACATGCTGTAGTGCTCAAAAAATCATTTAAATCCTGCACTTTGCTATTCTCTAGAGAGGTGGGAGCTCATAAACTCAGGTTTAGAAAACAAATTAATTAAACTGCCAAAATAAGAGTAGAGTTTTGAAGATTAGATATGATCATTTACTTTTTGTTATTTTGAATGGATGTAGAATATACAGTGAGTAAAACTGAAGGCATGCCGCTTAGTATTAATTTCAGTCATCAGACATGGAGTTGAATGCAATTTATATTTAGCTATGTTTAGATTTAACTGGAACATCAGAATCAGAATCAGGTCACCGCTTATTCCTGAATAGGGTTGCGGGGGGTTGGAGCCTATCCAAGCTGACATTGGGCGAGAGGCGGAGTACACCCTGGACAGGTCGCCAGTCTATCACAGGGCTGACATGTAGAGAAACAACCACACACACTCACTCCTACGGGCAATTTAAAGTCACCAATCAACCTAAGCTGTATGTCTTTGGACTGTGGGAGGAAGTCAGAGTACCTGGAGAGAACTCACGCAGGCACAGTGAGGACACGTTAACTTCAGAGTCACGTTTATTGGCCAAATATGTTTAAACACACAAGGAACTTGATTCCAGTGCAGAGGCTCTCAGTGTGCTTTTGTACATTTGTGAAGTGTTTCCATACGGGACATATGACTCCCAATCCATACTTAGAGAAACAATGCATCAGACAAATGTTGCATTTTGGTTCATATAAAGAATAAAGTAAAATAAAATCACAGAGACATGCAACTGACATGCTGTAACCAAAGCACACACACATACACTTACAGATCTCCAGCACTCCAGCCCTCATCAACATCCTTCTTGGAAAATGACTGCAGCTCTGAAAAGTCATTTTAGCCACAGTAGCAGCAGACCCTCTACGATTCATATTTTTATTTAATGTCTGCTTCTCCTGTTGCACTCACACACACATACACACACAACTTTGTTTCTCTGTTTTTGATTCCCCCGTCTGTTCTCCCTTGTCTTCTCTGTCTCTTACATATTCTTGTAGACTCTCATTCTCTTCTCTGTTTTCTCCCTCACATACACACTCACACACAGGGATCTGAGGGATGTATAAGGGTGTGGTAGAGTGAGTGATAGGGCTCTGCTTTGATGCCCACTGGGAGATTACAGGGCCAAGAAGCTGAGATAAAAGTACAACTGAAACACAGGTATCTGCTCTTGAGTATGCCTTACAAACACATTCGCACATAAACTGACACACATCCATAACACATGCTCCAAGTAGGCCTAGGATGCACAGACACACCTACATGCACACAAACATTGAACAACTAGTCAGTGACACCAAGGTCTTTGCCCCTGTCTGCCAGTCCTCATTTGTTTCCCAGCCCCCCCGCCCCCTGATATGTGTGTAGTAGTACCACTTGCTACTGGGTGTCTTGTTACTCCTCAAAAGGTCTATTGATTTAACTCTTGCCACAATCTATAACACTATTGTCTTGCCTTAAGTGTCTCATCTGTACAATTCACTGGCAGGAGTCTATACATCAAAACCCCCACCTGTTTAAGAAAATTGGTATTCTGCAGCATGCTTGAAATTCTTCTGTCTCTGCCTCTCTCTCTCGCTCCCTCTCTCTCATTGAATTTTACATTTCTTGAATACTCAGCCTTCCTTTAAAAAGCATTGCTCGCAGCTTGGCATAACACAGGAAGTCAATAGTTTATTTCAAAATATCATTTATTTTAGATGTTTTTCAAGAGTGGGATGTACTGTAGATGAGATAGTCAGACTGGTTTTGGGATTTTAAGAAAGAAAATAAAAATGTTTAAGTTGTAGCTATGTTGACATGCTTGATGAAGTGCATGGATTTGGGTCTCAGAAGGCTTCTACAGTAGGTACACTGACAGATCTGGTTTATTTTAATTCTTAAATAGTAAGGATGTAACAATATTTATAATTTCACAATATTGTGATTGAAATATTTCTTGATGCTGTCATGGGACTGTATCTACCAGGATATTACATGTTTAGTTTGCTAGTAACTGCATTCAGGTCGCAGCATTTGAAACTGACATAGCGGATGCTCCAACTTTTAGAGCTGTTGAGTGGCAGCATTTCAGTTTTCCCATTTCAAGAAATGACATAGCCATAAAGGAAAATAACAATTTGCAAATACTACTGGATCAAGGAAAGACTAGCCCTGTTTAGAAATGTGACACTCATGGATACATCTTGCAGAAACAATCGGGACATGACTTTTTCAATTGTACAAACAGTTCAGTGATTCAGTGTCAATGACAATTCATGCCAATTTTTTTGCATGTGCTTAGGTCATGACTGGCTTTATTTATTTTATATATTTATAATAAAGAAGGAAAACAGGAGAGCTCTAATCTAAAATGAAAATTATATATTATATCATATATTTAGTAAAAAGCATTTTGTTTTTTAATATCATAACAAACATCATACTATGCAATTTTTATCATGGCAGTTTCGTTCTGTGGGTTTTCTGGTATCATTACATCCCTATTAAATAGTTTTTCAAAAAATAACCATATACATGTGTTGATTGCACAAAAATGTTGCCTAAAAAAGGCAAAGAAAGAAAATCCACTTAAATGAATAAACAGTGCTTGGCTTTTTCTTGATTGCGTGGAGCCCCTCTTTGAATGGACATTGTGGTGCATGCTGCATGTTACAGAAATACGTTTGTTTGTGAATTTGCCCATGTACATGCCTTGTAGTAAATGTTAAAGAGCAACTCCATGTTACATCTTGTGAGCTTCAAGGTTGAAATGTAGCCCTGTGAAGAAATAGCTGCACTGTGTTGGAATACATATACTGTATATGGTTGTTTGTTTTATTACTGGTTGTATTTTTTGAATGACTTAATGACTATTCGTGTTTCTTGTCCTTGGATCTCTCTTGAAAAAAGATTGTGATCTCAGAAAGGCTGCATGAATATATAAGGCTTATAAGTCATTGAAAAAACATATAGCAAATGTAAGCATCTGAAAGATGCTGGAGATTCCATCCCACAGCTACGGTCCCAGTATACATATGTTAGTATGGACACCAAACAATGCTGTTTGAATTCAAACTATATATGGATTTCCACCTTGTACACCATTTATTTTGTTTATTTTTAATTTAGCCTGGGCTTTATTTATTTATTTATTACATTTGCTAGTGCATTCTGCTGCTGATCTCCATCTGCTCATCCATCTATCTCACCATCAGGTTAAAACCTAAAGTCACACAGACATGTTTTTATCGCAGCGAGGGCCTCTGTCAGTGTGGAGACATCAGCAGTCTAATCTGCGGGAGGTACATGTACCTCATCCTAGTTACCGCCGTTGGACACGGCAGGATATGACACGAGCCCAGCTGGAAGGGGTAGTGATTAGAGCAGGACTGGGTTATGTAGATGCCATTACACTGCCATATGATCAGAGACGTTTCATTACATTGTTTTTCCAACATCAGCACACAGGCAGTGACATCACGGCAATATTTATCTTCTCTATCTCATAAAAAAAAGTATTTCCTCTTGATGTACACTTTATTATTATTATTTTTTATTTTACATATAATTCATTCCATCTCTGCATTGGTCCAGAATAGTTACACTGGAAATCAAATTCTGTTGTTGTTTGTGGTGCAGGCATGAATAAAAACATGAGGGTGATTTTCCAAGCCTGAATAATATGCCATTGGCGCCTTTTTCTCTGGAGTTCCATTGCCCTAAAATGAGGTTGGTCAGACAGGGAGTGATGTCGTTCCATGATGGTATTATACGATTGCTACCTACCCG
>NW_018127958.1:640993-654216 GCF_001952655.1 Monopterus albus
CCTTTCATTGTATCCCTCATGCTTCATTTTAGCCTCACTCCAGTAAAATCAGCCACCCTGAATCCGCATCACTGACGTTCAGTTATGATGGGAACTCGCAAGCGTCTGTGCACATGTAGCAAAGATCACAAATGTGTATAGACTAATGAACATATAGCCACACTGATATTGTTTCACAATGGTAAAACCCCCCGTGAAAACCATCACATCAGTTTTTGATAGAAATATATTGTAGCCACTATCCTGACAGGCATTATAGCAGTTTTAAATGTCAGTATACAGCACAGTTGGAAGGGAACATGGTAAACCATGACTGCACAGACCTATTTCTGCAGTGGCCAAATTGGACCCATACTTCACATAAAGGCAATACATATGGGTACACTATTAATGAATGGTTTGACTACTGGTACCATTGCTGTAATAAACATATAATTTCACCAGCATTCACTATCCAAATTATGTGTTGCACTCTCTGTTTACATGGTGCATTATTTGCCTTGTCGTCATTGAAATGTGTGTCTTTATTAGTTTGATAGATGTTTCAGTGAATACTAAACATTCCTCTGTCCCTGCACTTTGGCCAGTTTAGTGATTCAAATTCTTTTTCTGTATTTCAATAGGCAGTGCTTTTAAGGAACACTGTTGATTTACTTTTTTCTTTGTGGTTTCTACTGAAAGTAACAACTGGCCTACACAAAGCAATGTTCATGGCAGGAACTTGATCCTTGGATGATAGCTGTGTTAAGATGGCAGATAAGGAAAAGAAATCCCTCCCCAGTGGTGTCTTCAGCTTTGATATGGAAGCCCTCTTCACATATGGCTCCCTCTGTGAATATTTCATGCATTTGTTTATACATATTTGCAGACACATTTTAAGTAGAGGGAATTATATCTTGGAAATGCCAACGTTAATTTCCTGCTAAGGATATAGAGGGAGAAACCAGGGAGAAAGGCCTGCAACCAGGAGGGGATTATGGAGAATTTGAATGTGTATGTGTGAGTCACTTGGT
Source organism: Monopterus albus (assembly GCF_001952655.1). Taxonomy (NCBI): domain Eukaryota; kingdom Metazoa; phylum Chordata; class Actinopteri; order Synbranchiformes; family Synbranchidae; genus Monopterus; species Monopterus albus. Next base: position 642,007 of record NW_018127958.1, read on the forward strand.
GGGTGCGTGTCAGTGTTTTAAAAGTACACACAAAGGAGAGACAGTATCCATGTAAGAAATTTAAATACCTTTAATATTTACTTTTCTGTACTGCATCAGGCAGATTTAAGAGAGGGGGAAAAAGAATGAAAAACAAGAGTCAACAGAGTAAAGTCAAATATAGATAATTATCAAGGCTAATATTCTTCTGGTATACAAACAGTGTAAGTACTTTCTCTAACAAGATCATTTTAGTCAAGCAAAAATATTAACATAGTCATAAATTAATGTATTAATTTTGCAGGAACTGAAAAATAATAACAAACAAAACTCATATTTATTTTGTTAATATAGCTGAACAACATAATGACATATATACTGTACTGTCATGATAACATCAGTGTCAGACAGATTTTACCACACAGTGATGACAGCAAAGGTTTTGACACTTCACAACAGAATGAGAAAAACCAGAAAAAGGTCAGTTAGATGAAACAGTTTGTATTCAGTCAAAGACAAAATATAACAGTAATCACAATGGGCACAAACAAACAATACAGTACATGTTGCTCTTTCATTTTGTGCCTGTGATTTCTGTCTTCCATCTATCCAATTTACCCTCTTCGTGTTTGGGGAGACATTTTCACCTCCACTACAAAGCCAACGTCATGTTCAGAGCTTTTCTACATAAGTGTTTCATGTCACTCCTTCTTCCCTAAAACACACTTTCCTATTCCATGTGTTCCTGGTCTTATATTTGTGTTTCAGAGTGGATAGGTAACTATAAAGAGCTATCACTTCCTCTCTCTGCCATTCTCCTCCTTCATACACCATTTGATCTGAAGTCAGATATGGCTTTTAGATGTGAATGTGGACACACACACACACATATGTTTGTTTTCATTTCTCATGGGGACTTTACAGTGACTTAAATTCATTTCCTGGAGACTTAGCTAAAACTTACCATAACCCCAACCTACTCTAACCCTAAACGAAGTTGTCAGCTTAAAATTCAGTGATTTATATTGTGGGGAAGCAAGAGCCCCCCACAGTGTGAGTGTGAAAAACGGGTTTCCGTCCCCACAAGGTGAGTAACACCAGGTGCACACACACAGAGAATACCTGTCTGCAAACACATTAGCACACTCTCTGACTGACAGATAAACAGTTTGAGGGAGCATGTTCATGCACACACACACAAGTGCAACAACACACCTTTTTTTCTCACAGGGCTTTTATTTTGTGTATTTTCTCATATTCAAACATCAAAAGGTGAATATCATCTCACAACCACAGACAAACAACAATATTACAGTCCAATCCTCTTTACTCTTAACAATGACATTTTAAAGTGCGCCACCCTTGACAACTTGCAGAATGAGTAGAAGGAACGGAGGATTCAAACAAACAGACATAAACATACAACAAATACCACCTACAGCCACTAAAATTAGCATAGCAGAGGACAACTATCCGACTGCAGAATTAACAAGAGCACTCAGAGAGCACGTGTACCTCCACCACGGCCCAACATTCGCTCACGCTAATGGGTCCCTTGTGAAAAGTGAGAACTAGAACAACAGAAAATGTGTCCTAAAATCCTTGATCCGAATCAGATTTGGATCATCTTTTATGGGACGATCGGCAGTGTTCTATTATCATTGTAGGCCAAGTTTATGGTAGAAAATATGCATTAAATGGGGTTTTCAATGTTAACTTTAAAAGACCATCAGATCCGGAATCCAACTCACATCCAGATGAAATTTGGTCTTGTGATAGACATTGTCACCCTGCATATGTGTGACAAATGTCTAATGATTTCGGTGATTTTGGCGGAGATATGAATTTTTTAAATATTTGTCCTATGTTAATTAAAGATGGCATTTAATTTTCATTGTTTTTTGTGACCTGACCTTTGACCTTTTTCAGCCAAAATGAAATCACTTTTAGGGCTGGTCCCCACCAGTGTCAAGTATGCTGATGCTGCATTGAGCCGTTTGTCTGTATCCATACTAACCAACACACACACACACACACACACACACACACACAAGGAACCAAACACATAACCTCCTTGGCAGAGGTAATAATGCAGGCCAAAAATTCTCTAAACATCCACAGGTGTCTGTTTGTCTTCATATTCTATTCTGTTCTATTTTGTTTTTGCTCTCATGTTTGCACGTTCAAATGTAATACAGCTACAAAATGCATGACAGGCTCTGATTATTAGACAAGTGGAGAGAAAAATAAAATGCAGAAAATTCATGTATTTTGTTTTGCTGTCATATTGGTCTCACGTCCTTGTTGTAAACACATTTTGTGATATTCACACATTATTTCTTAAAATACAACAACTTCTTAGTATGGCATAAATCATTTCCACAACAGAACAGAATTATGAGACTGATGAAATCTCAAATGTTCAAGTACAAAATGTTCTGAAAGCCAAAATTAATGCACTCAGATTTTAAGAAAGTGCTTGTCAGAAAAAACCTTGATATATTAGATCCCAATAACTCATCTTTTCTTTTACTTGTGGCTTTGTTCACTTTCTTTCTGATCTGTAATTGAAAAAGGATTTCTTTTTTTTCTTTTCTTTTCTTTCTTTTATTTTTCCCACCACTATTGAAAGGCTAAATCCGAGAGGTTAGTCTGGTCACCTAGCACCCACAGGCACTCTCTCACTCTCTATTTCACACACACACACACACACCTGGCTGCTGTGCTTCAATAAACTGTAAATTCCTCCTCTGTGCCCACTGTACCCGAGCTAACCCTTTAAAAGTCACCAGCCTCCACCTTGTAATGCATGAACACACACAGACATGCACACACACACACACATATATATATATATATTCTTACCAACAGTTGCACACACATCAGACAAGCCCAAACACACAAAAAACAATGTGGCTTAGAGGATGGTATCAAATTTTGTGGCCACAGGGATCTGGCTGGGGTCATAAATCTGTATCTAACATGTGAGAAAATCTCTACGTGAATATCTGGAGACACTGAGCGAGAGAGAGACAGAGAGGCAGACAGCAGGGTACAGAGAGAGAGACAAAGGAAGGGAAGCAGAAAGCAAAGAGTCTTTTAGTGAGAAGGAGAGCCACAGACAAACAGAGGGGAGGCTGAGCGAGGTATAGAAAGGAATAAACAAACAAATGCAAGATGCTAAAAAAGCGAGTGGGAGAGTAGGCGGCAAAGCACAGCAGAGGACAGGAGGAATAAGTAAGAGAGATAAACCGTCAGAGGGAGAAAGAAAGATAGACAGCGAAAGAGAGTCACAGACAGAGACTGTGACAGTGAGCGATACATGGGAGGAGAGACAAACTGAGGGAGAGGAGGGCTAGAGACCGACCGACAGACAGCGAGCAAGGGAGATACATGACCCCTCTCTCTCTAACAATGGCTCTTCATGTGGTGCCCAGCTTAGCAGGCGAGCCGCTGGAATCAGAAATGTGGAATGTGGGATTTCAGGCTTGGAAGTGATAGCTACTGTCTGTGTGTAATATTTAAGGCTGACACACGGAGCCTCTGGCACACCATGAAACACATGGACGGCACTGCCTTTTTTTGCTGCAAGCCAGTTTACGCGTGTGAGGGCATACGTGTATAGAAAAGTGCAGAAACATTTGTGCGTAAAGATCGATGTATGTACAACATTCTAGGTAATCTTAAAAAATAAAAAGGAAATTCTAAAAAAAAAGCTGGTTTATTTTTCTTCCCACTAAATTGTCTCTAGTGTCATGTGAATTCTCGAAATGTAATAATAGTTTATATGGCATGTGGTATAATCCAGAACTTCCAGTAAAAGTAGTGATGCCAAAGTGAAAAAAAAACACGCTGCTACAAATTAAACCCTGCAACTTAAAATGTTCAACTTTTGCTAAAAAAAAAAAGTGTTAAAAAATACTGAAAGAAAAACATCATTTTGCAGAATGTCCCCTTTTTGAGAGTTATATTATTTAACTAATGTAAATGTATTTTACATTGTATGCATTATTGGATTGAATAATTTTTTAAAAATGCATCTGGACAAGATTAAGCTACTTCTAATTGTTTCATATATTACTGAATTGTTCCACCTACGGCAAATAAATATATATGTATATACAGTAACAAGCACAGTGTTGAAAATAAAGAAGTTAAGTAAATGTATTTGGTTGTTTTCCACTACTGTACTATGAATGTATATCAAAAACATATATGCATCTCTTAATAAGTATCCAAACTCAAATAAAAAGTGGAGTAAATCATGTTCAGGTGCAGCTAGTCTTCATTAGCTCGCTGCATAAATAACAAGTTTAAACACATACACATTGAATAGTGACAATCTCACACACAGGGAGCTAACACACACCCTCTGCTAACACAACAAGCCCCACTGTTGTTGCTGGCTGCCCCAATGCCTGTCATGGCTGTCAGGCCAAATCCCATGAATTATGGCTCTTCCAGATGTAAGAGATTTTTAAGCTGCCTCCAATGGTCTGCGGTCTGTGGTGAGAAAGAAAAAGAGATAGAGAGAAAGGAAAACATAAAGAGAGAGAGGAAGATATTTGGGTTTATGCCTTATCATCCAACAAACCCGACTTCCTTTCATTTATCTGTGGAAGAAATGTCATTATTTCTTTTTAAAATATATAATATTAGTTTATGTATTACACAGGAAATTTCTTATGAATATGTGGCTTCTATATTCAAGAAAGAAGGACTACCTAGACTACTTTTTTAAAGCAGCTAAAACTGGATATTTGTGGACCATGTGTTTTGCAGGCGAATGGCAGTGATTGAGTAAACTAAAAGGAGGAGACTTTGTACATTTTCCTTTTATTGTCTGTTGGTGTTTTTAAGAGCTTTGGATGTAAAGTCATGTTTATTATATCATATTAAAAGCATCTCTGCAACAGTTGAATCTTTATTTACATATTCATCATGAACTGTCACCTTAATACCATGACATATTTAGTATATGTGTGTCTCAAAAACTGAACACTGGTCAGACACAGTGCCTGACCAGTGCGTTAGTTTAATTTCCCCATACACGTCAACACTTAAAATTCAGCCCCCTTCACCCTGTTAATTCGTTTCGCCTGCTCTCACTCTTTCTTTCATTAGTACTTTGTAACCAGACAGTTTATTTGAAATTGTGAAAGCATTACACTCTGATGTAGCAGTTTAAAAATCAATAGCTGAACCCCTAGCCGCCTCACTTAAGCTCTCTCCTATGGCAAAGGGGATGTCTCTTTCTCCCTCTCTCTTAAATGGTAATTTCATTTGCAGTCACTAAGACCTCACTGATAATTACCAATGCCCTGAGAGAGAAAGGAGAGTGAAAGAGTGAGGGGAGAGTTGGGAGATGGGAGAGGAAAAGACGAGAGATGGATTACGAAACGAGAGTGAATGCCAGTCATTAGAAAAGCTTTCCTCTCCCTCCTTTGATCAGAGTGAAGAACACATTGCCTTCATTCTATCGCTCCCTGACACAAACCTCTAACAAGACAAGATGGAGCATAGGAGGGGGGGGACGGGTAACTGAGGAAGAAACAGAAAAAAAAATGCCTGAAATCTTAAATCTTAAATAGCAGGCCTTAATTCTGTTAATGAACCCACTCTGTTCTTGGGTTACACCTGGGCCGTCCATTTTCAGAGAGCGCCACTATCCATTTTCTCCTTCTTCATCTCTCAAATGAACTAATCAAAAAGAGGAATATGAAGTGTCCTGCAGGATCCAGTTCTCTAGAACCATATGGTAATGATTGATGGGGGACAACTTTGACTTTCCCAGGTCACCCTCCATGCACACATCTGGGAGCAAGCAATAATTTTCTAAATTTGGACCATGTTCCTTCCTCCTGCTGCTTCTTTTTCTTTAAAAAATTGTTTTACTCGCAGTCTTTCGCTGCTCTTTCTCTCTCACTCTCTCAAGGCAAACACAACCAGTCATTTTGGCTGAAATAAAGGTACTGCAGTGGTTGTTTATAACTACTGTTGGGACAATCTTGTCTTTTTTTATGACTCACATGATTTTCCTTCTTTCTTAAAAAAAGCCTTACGGACCATATACGACATATAGCCACAGTAACTGAATTTACAATATGTATAATGCTAGTTGACATATCATTTGGCAATTACTATAAAATACACAACGAATCCGAGTTATCTGCTTATTGCTTTTGAATGGATTTCAACTCCTTTCACAAGAAGCCATACATCCTGAGATTTATGTTCATCCAGTTCAGACAAAGGGACAAAAAGATATGTGTCGCTCATGTTTGGTTTCTCCATTAATTCAATGTTAAATTCAAATATAATGAAACTAAAAACTTAGAGAGAAAGTGATCGGAATTATTTTTCAATAGCATTTGAAATTCCAACAAGCTTGAAAAGTAAAAGAGAAAGAGATAACATCTCGGACTTTCCTGACAGCGCCTGGGCCTTGTTAGCTGTGCACTGAAATCATCTTTGACTCTGGGTTTGCAATAAGAGAGGAACTTTGACCACTAAATGCTTTCGGGGAAACCCACCGATCTTCCTTCTGCCTGTGTGCTGATCCCACCTCTGAAATATTTGGCACCATTAACATTCCGATGGGTATCATCCCCTTTCAGACACAATTCGTGCTGCCTGTGAGACCTGTGGGCCAAGGCAGGGAGAGGCCCAGAGCAGATGCTATCTGCTCTCATTCCTCACAAGATCTCTCCTCCACATGCTTATGTGTTATAATTTGTGCAAGGGAAAGCTGATACAGAATATAGTTTTCTTTAAGCGTAGGTACTGGAACATTTTGAATTTGGTTTCACTGATGTTCTGAGCAAGATGATTTATATTAAATTGCTTTTAGTTTTCACTGTATTGTTACATGAGCTTGTTTCAGTTTACAGTGGTGGAAGATGTACCCAGATTATTTACCTAAATAAAAGTAGAAATGCCATAGTGTAAAAATACTTTGTTACAAGTAAAAGTCCTAAATTGGAAATGTTACTTAAGTAAAAGTATTCATTATACACAGATTAATGTATATCATGTTATTATTACTGTATTGATTCATTATTGTGTTTGTCACATTTAATGTTGCAGCTGCAGTGGTGCTAATTTTAACTACCTACTATATTGAAGTACTATTTAAATTTCTCACCATGGATCAATAAAGTCTTATGGTTATACTTTATTTCGGTTTATTAATCTGGCTCTGAAAAGTAAAGTTATCAAATAAATGTAGTGGAGCAAAATGTACAATACGTTCATCTAAAATGTAATGATGACAAAGTAAAAATTGGCAGAAAATGAAAATACTTAAAGTACAGATAACTCTAAACTGTGCTTGAGTTCAGTAGCTTGAGTAAATGTAGTTATTTAGTTTCCACCTGTCAGTGTATTAATTTTGCCGTTCAGACACTGTCATGTTATCTTTAAATACTCCATTAAAAACTTCCCTCAGTGTTATCGCCGATTAAAGCTGAATGTGTTTATCTTAATCTCTAATGTGATGTGATGTGACTATTTCTGTAAATTGTTTTGCCATTGAAACCGTGTTTTCTCTTCTAGACTTAGAGCTGCTTTCATGTTGTCAAGCCTCATAGTTGAACTGTCCGCAATTGTGTGTGTGTCTGTGTGTGTGCACTCTCTCTAATCATGTGTGATAAGGTGAGAGACAAAGCGCTACACTTTGAGCACAATTAGCCAGGCATTTAGGCATCTTAATTGGTGACATTCGATCTCAGGCACTCACTGATGAACCACTTAGCAGCAGACTTATGGATTATCACCCAGCACAACTCTCTCCTCTCAGATGTAACTAACAGGTCAGGAATTAGAGCTCTTAACACTGCCTTACAAATGAAGACAGCTGTATCGACTGGCAGGGCAGACTATTTTTCCTTCCAGTCAGATGAATTTGTACTCCGCTTGTGGTCTTCCTCAGTCCTCTCTTCTTTTCATCTTACATCACATGTTTTCTTTTCTTATCAAGAGAAACAAGTGTTTGTTTAAATTTCACTTTAGCCTCTTTGGGACAGTTTCAGCTGCCATGATGGCAACAGGCCACTCACGTTTGGCTGTAATAATATTTGGCATTTTGTCTCAGTCTTCTGAACAACGTTTGCTGGGGTTCACGGGGACCTCATAAATGTCGAATATTGACAGAACCACTTCAGAGATCATGTTTGCATTTGCTAATGCAGATGTACACCTGCATATTTGTGCAAGTGCACATTCATACTATTACACTGACAACACATTGCTAGCATTTACTGTTATAAACAGGTACCTTTGCATGGAACAAAAAAGGACAAATTTATACATTTGTACAAACTCTTCCTCTGCTACACTTTATTTTTCCCTACCTTTTTAAACTTATTCCTATTCGAGGAGCCAATTCAACAGCTCCCACCCCACCCTCTGTAGGCGTGTCACATTTGCACCACACTTTCTCCTCCCCGCTGTCATGTGCCTGGACCTACTGAGCAGAGAGGCTTTGAACAGGAGAGACAGCACTTGTCCATTAGATTAGCATGTCCCCAATGTCACATGCCTTCGCCTGCACACGTCACCACTTGTCTGGAGGTGCCTGTCGAGGTTCATTAGAAAAAGCCAGGATATAAGGAACAGAGAAATTTTACGAAAGCCAGACAAAAATTTCTGGGATGCAAGTTCTCACTGAACACGTTTGATTTGTTTGCTGTACTGTATGTTGTGTAATTACTAGTATGAAAATAGGTTGTCTTGTAATAAAGGCACCTATTGATTTTTTTTTCTCTGATCAGAAATTAATATTCTTGATCTCACATCATTATTTTTCAACATAAACTAAACATATTCCAACCAACAAAGCAACTCCAGGCAGAGGCAAAGGCTGGTCGACATTTAAAACGCCCCTGAGATTCCACATACTCCATGGGACCACCTTTTATTCTTATTGTGGGAATCCAAATTTATGATGAGTAAATTGGGCTTCTTCATCTGTGTGCCAGGGGGTTGCAACATGCAGCCGAGATGGCTTGACTTATTGATTACAAGGAGCAGTATGCCCCATTTCAAAGGGAAGGAGAGCCCCCACAGCACAACTTCTGAGAATTAATTTGCCTGGCATGGGCCTTCATGAGAAACACTTGTCTGTACACACACACACACACACACACACACACATACAGAAACACAGAAACCAAAGCCGGCAGGCAAAAGAATCACACTCCAAAAAAGAAAGAAAGAAAATACACATGCATGCAGCCCCCAAACCCCCACCTCCAACACATACATTAGACCAATTTTTCCAGTGCTCCAGGTAATAAGGTAAAGCCAGTCTGTTGTAACCAAAGATTGGGCAAAGATTGTAATCATACCTTCTGGCATGGACATAAATGCACACACACAGACACCTCAAACCTCAAATGGTACTTCTGTCTGTCAAATATGAAATATTTGAAATGAAATATTTGAAACTTTTTTTTAAATTCTCTATTTCTTTTTTATGCTATTTTTAAGGGAAAATAGAAGAAGAAGAAGAAAAGCAAATACAGGTACTGAAAAGAATTTAAATAGTGTTTTTAAAGCAAATACAGGGACTGAAAAGAATTTAAATAGTGTTTTTATTTTGAGATTTAGCCTTTGATGTAAAGTTCTGTGACACTGTTACTGCACTGACAACAAACACAACTCAGACATGATCTTTCCAAATCGAGCCACAGCTGACCTATCAGTGGTTCATCCCTGGCATTGTCCGGTTCGCCTGCTACACTTAGACGTCGGCTCCTATTTCACCAGCAACACCCGCGCTAATTCATCATCATGGTCTTGACAGACCACATATCTGTGTGTGAATGCACTGAGCGAAGAAAGAGAGAAGTGATGTAGGGACAACAGTGAAAGTGAGGGGTGGAGGACTAGAGTGGGGGGGGGCGAGAAAAGGAAGTGGAAATATAGTAGCAAAGTGAATTCCTAAGCTTTTTAAGAGCCATACTTTGTTTGAAGGGCCCCATCCTACCCTTTGCTCGACCTCTCTCCCTCCTGCCTCCTTTATAACACGCTGTCAGCGAACCCCCTCAGCAATTGAACAGCTTATTGTCTTGGGTTATATTATATTACAGCCCAGACGCTGCAAGTGTGATATGGAAAAATGTTGAAGAGCTTAAGGAATGAAGTGAGAATATAGACCTGCAGAGGTTTACGTTTACATGCAGTACACCATATAAAACAGTAGCTTTCTTTGCAGGCTACAAAAGAACAAATTCATGACGAGGCATTTTTTTCACAATGATTGTATGAAGTATTCTTTTTATTGGTTTTTCAGTTGATTGACGGCATTGTGTTTGTCAGTGTGGCCAAGCTGAGCAGGCATTCTAGTGATGAGCTTGATAGGCAGGTAGGTCAAAAAGTGGACAGATAACAGATTGAGTTCACATGTGCTACACTCATATTAACACAGTATTTGTGTGCGGTTGTGTGTACATGCATGCATACATGTCAAGACAGCCAGTGTATGCATATACATGTTCTTGTGTGTGTTCGAGCAAGCATATCTTTTTACTTCTGCTCTCCCAAACCCACTCACATTTGAATGCAGAAGACACGACACATCTTCCTGCTCTGTGAGGCACTAGACAGCTCAGTCAGAATATTTTAGAATACACACAAATATTACACCCCCGTTCACACACGCCTCCCTGGGGTACCCCATATGCGGCGCCTGGGGAGTGCAAAATGGAACTTTTTAAAAGCCAAAAACACTTCTCCTGAACAAAGTAGTCTCGCCTAATAATACCACACCTGTGTTTCTCTCTCCTCTTTCACGACAGGCCATCATTATCTACAAGGGGTGTGTGTTTTGGCGGCTTTTTAGGGAAAGGTCATTGTTGTTGTTTTGCTATCTAAAAGCATTGGTACATGACAGATGGCAAATAAAGTATAAACTATTTCGAATGTATGCATCAACACACACGTTGTGATATGGAAATGAAAAACGGCTTGGAACTGTGGATTTAGCGTGAAGTGACTGTGGCTTGGAAAGTCCTGAGATGTTCAGTTGACAGAAATGCTTACTTTGGACCTACAGGGCAGGCTGCATTATTTTGATGTGCATTACACTGAGGAATCAAGGAAATTTATGTTGCTAACTTTTTTACATAAAATTTTTTGCTAGATTATTTGTTTGTTTGTTTTTTGATAGGGGCCTTTTTTCTCCTGGTGATGTAAATTAAGTTAGCTACACACTGAAACAAACTCACACAGACTTCATGCACACAACATGTATAAAGGCAAACACAAATGCACCTCCTGCACTTATGAAGATAAATATGGCAAGGGGTAGGTTTTCACCCACACCCACTAAACGGGACACACACATTCATCTTTGCTGCATTTTGTGTTTTGGGCCGTGTGTACTATATGTGCCTGTGTGTGTGTGTGTGTGTGTGTGTGTGTGTGAGAGACACAAGGGGATGCATATTGGGGATACAGCAGCAGGCATGTGTGCACCTCACTGCCTTTTCAATGTATGGAAATGTATGTGCATTTTTAAAGTGGGGGGGGGCAAAATTTATTTCTCTTCCCCCCAGTACCCTTCGCCCCTTCCTCTCTCTCCACACCTCATTCCCAAAGTTGATAGACCTATGGTAGCATGATAGATGGAGCGAGAGGGAGCAAGACAGATGGAGGGGGGGGCTCTGCATGGATGCATGCATGCATGCATGGATGTATATGCACCCCAGTTCCCATATGCTCTCAAACACATGCTTAAAAGTTACACACCCACACACACACACACACACACACACATGCATATAAAAACATACCTCTGAATGCAGGATTCATGCACATACCAATCGTAATTCACAGGTTTACATAATGGAGAGGAGGAAAGAGGGGAGGTGAGCCTGCTCCTGTATTCAGGTGATAAAGATAATATGAATCATCTGACTCTTTCTCTTTCTCTCTGTATGTATACACATTCAGCTAGGGAGATGCTGATATGCTATAGGGATAGGGGAATACAGTATAATTAGATTGTCAAGAACATATGTAGGTCAAATGTGCGCTTTGTGCAATTTTCACAATATTTTAAGGATTGTAGTTCATTGTGTGCTGAGATTTAAGGAAGTGCCAGTACAATGGTAAAACTATTGCACTATTTGCATGTATTGCATAAATTCAGTTGGGAAAGCCCAACTGAGTGCACTGTCTTAATATGCAGTTGATGAATTTTCTGAATGTTTGTATAATATCATATAT
>NW_018127958.1:654721-697945 GCF_001952655.1 Monopterus albus
TCAAGTTTCAATCAATATATTCAGACTTTCATTATATATATTCAGACTTTCATTATATATATATATATATTCAAACTTTTATTATATATATTCTCAAGTTTCATTCAATATATTCAAATTTCAATCAATATATTCAAGTTTCAATCAATATATTCAGACTTTCATTATATATATTCAGACTTTTATTATATATAGTCAAGTTTCATTCAATATATTCAGCTTTTTATTATATATATAGATATTCAGACTTTCCTTATATATATTCTCAAGTTTCATTCAATATATCCAGCTTTTCAATCAATATATACAAGTTTCAATCAATATTTTCATTCCATTTATTTCCTGAACGGCTTGCCATAATAATTAATTACAGAACAAGTATGCAACACACTACATACAAACAAAAAGAAAAGTTAATGTTAATTATTCAGAGAAGTTAATGTTTCAGAATATAATTAAAGGCATTTAACCATCAGGGACAGAGTAAGATCAGAGTTGTACATTTGATGTCATGCAGATAGCATTTTAAAATTAGCAAACCCTCTTAACTCTATAATTATCTTTGGTGTGAGAACTGAGGCAGGAAGTTCTGTGTGTTCATTTGGGGGGTGAAATAGTCTCCTTAGAATTCAATGAAAATTAAATAGAAATAATTGCAGATTGATATGCAGATTGCATTTACAATGCAAATAAATCTCATCAGAGCAAAACTTTAATTTTTTCCCCCAAATTATTCTGCAAAAACAGTAAATATAAAATCATGAACTTCATATAGCATTTTAAACTATTTATTCAAGTTTTGATATTTATAATAGTTGGAAGCTATGTTGACTGAGAATGTGCTCAAATCATTTATCTCCCCACTTTAATGTAATTTTACAACATAACAATATTTCCCTTTCCTATTTCTGGCAAAGGATTAATGTTTTTGGATGTGTCACAACCGCTCTCTCTTCCCCCTTCGCACCCCATGTTTGTGCTGAAGCTGACACACATAGTAATGTCCAGATATATCAACAAAGAGAAATAGAAAGGAGTGAGATAGGATGTGGTGTGTGTGTGTGCTCAGCTGGTATTACTCAAAATGTGGGGACCAAGACCTTTACATGCCCACATTGTGGGGACTTAGCCATTCTTGTGTAGATTGCTATATGTCAGGGGAAAGTAGGTTTAAGGTTAGCATAAGGGTTAGGGTTAGGCAAGTAGTGGTTAAGGTTAGGGTAAGTCTCCAGGAAATGAATGTAAGTCAATGTAAAGTCCCCACAAAGAATGAAAGAGAGAGAGAGGTTGAATTCTATCTGCCAGTATCAGCAGCCCTATGGAAAAATAGAATTGTTTCCTCCATATTAGGAATCAAGCTAAGCCCAGTATTACTGTGTCCACCATTTTAACTACAACCAACAGATGTTGAGGAAGCAGGTGCACCAGGATGAGTGTGTAGGTGTCAGTACATTTAATTTTTCTTATTTTGATATTTGTAGATCATATCATATGTTCCTGTAAAAAAAAAAATTCTGAAATTTTTATTAAATATTTGTGTTTGTGTAAAATTAATATACACACATTTGTGTACATCCATATGAGGAGACTGGGTGAGCGCGTATGTGGGTGGTGCACAAGCATGCATGCCTGCAGGTGTCTGTGCCTTGGACTGGTGTTCAGGCTTAAAATAAACCAATCTGATGGACAACAAAAACAATTTGGTCAGGTTATGGGAAAGATGGGTTTGGTTAAATAACCTTTGTCACCATGGTTACCATAATTAACATACAATTAAGGTTGTGGAATGATCATAGATTAAAATAAATAAATAAAACAACAGCAAACAGTGGGAACTATGGGAAAGTCTTGTATTTGAAGACAAGACTGATGCTTTCTCACTGGCAGATGTCACTTGACATAACATTCTAGAATTGAAGCGGGAAACAAAAAAGCAAATCTTAAACATGTTTCATTGTTTGAATATGGATGATTGCTGGATCTCAGGTGCAAAACATTAGTTAACAATTAATGATTCCAAAAACTTGTAAGTATTGCTAAAGTGTGTGTGTGTGTATTCAGACCAATATTCCAACTAGATGTGATAAAGATAATGATTAAATAAGAATCTAGAGGAAAACATGAAAGGAGTCGAACAAATGGGATAGAGGGAGATGGAGAGGGGGAGGGAAGAGAAGGTTTGAGAGAAGGTAGAAAAGGAGGAGGAGGATAAAGAGGAGAAAGTTTAACATGGAGAGGAACAGGAGAGGCAGAAAGACTTTGAGAAAAGATTTGGGAGGAAGTAAAGAAGAGGAAGAGGAGAGACAGGGGTTTTAGGGAGAACATGTGGGGGTGCAGTGGGGTGGGGGTTGGGAGGTCAGAGAAAACAGCATCTTTTGGTGAGGAAAATAAAGGTGCACATGTGTGTCTTCCTAACTACAAGCAGAAGGTGAGGGGTGAGATCTAGGCACGTGTCTTGCAAGAAACAACAGCTAGAGATGAACAGTCAGAGGCAGTGCTGTATTGTCTGTGTGTTTGTGTACACACATGTATGAACGTGTGTATGTGTAATTCCTCCGCCTGTATGTGCATGCATGCACCTACGAGCATGTGTTTTAATAGCCACAGCCAGACAGCCTTTGTCAGGCAGTCAGCTAATTGGCCATCTTACAAGTACAGAGGAGGCTGCTCACAAATTGGCAAAAAAGGGCAACCGGCTTCAATCTGATACCAAACTCCTTTCTGTCACGATGCTGTCCATTAAACAACAGCTTAAGTCAGGGAAATGGAACAAAAATAAAGAAAAACAGAATACAAAACAGGAGGAAAATAGTGGTGTAATTATGCTTTGGAGACTAGTGTTGTTCCGCTTGACCCATGTGTAGCAAGACAATGGGGATCATACCAGATTTAGTATAAGTATAAATTTGGCAAAAACACTGACAACTCATTGGGCAGTTGTCTTTTTTATATGTGTGTGTGTGTGCATGTGTGTGTTTCCCTGTTGCAGAAGCCTCATGTATTTTAATCTATGTAAAGTCCCAACTGGGTTCCAATTAGGAACAGGTTTCCTAACACCCTGAGGGGAAACTGATAATTATGCTGTTGACTGGGGTTGTGACTTAGTGTTTGTGTATTTGTACATGTCTTTCTAGGGTTGTGTGGACAAATTCTTGGATGAACTTCAAAGAGCTGTTTGAGGATTTAGATTTAAGGTTAGGCTTAGGTTAGACGAAGGGTTGGGGTTAGGTATATAGTTCGAACAATATGTGTCAGACAGGTAACAGGGTCCTAATGCTCTTAAATTCCTTACCCGCCATTTTATCTTAAAAGCAAAGATGTGGACAGTGCACCTCTCATATCTACACCCACATGATGAAAAATGTCTGATAAAATGGATAACCCAACTGTGGAACCTATTAGTATAAATAAGGTGTTTTGCAAGGCTGAGCTGACAAGAAAGCCAAGAAAACACTGAAATTTCTTTGTATGATTTACTGCAATTTGAAAAGCTTGCCATAGCAGCAAAAAGCAACTTTGTATTTATTTTCAGCACTGCAGTGTTTTTTGGGATGCCAAGGCCCTTTCAGTGTGAAGTCATTAACTCGTATTGTGGTTGCTACTATTTCCCTATTTTGTTGGTTCTAAAAAATCTCACAGAAAATAACTGAATAGGAGAATTTTTTCAGCATTTTCCTTAATTCATATAGATGGTCATGCTCTGGAACGTACAGTACAGTATACTGTATATCACTCAAAACTCTTCAATACAGCTATTATTATCCGACAAGATTCTAGGAGGTGGTACGGGGTTTAAATCCATCTCCAGTTTCCTAATCTAAGATCATTTTTACACTCCCCTTTGAAAATGTATACATATAAATGAAGGGTTGAGAGGGACACAAAGAATCTTTTGAGACTGCAAAACAGCATAATTGTTTTGTGCTGCAATCAGGTGTTATACTACACATAATATATGGTTATTTCATACAACCTCCAGACTGCCAAGATGTTTTCAATTTGGCACAGTCCTGCGATCATGATATCACAGAGAAAAGAAAGAGAGAGAGAGCTTTTAGTCTGGGATGGCCAGCAATCTGCAGAACACCCCAGGGTCATGTCTGTGGCCGGATGATTTGTGTGAAATGTCATACATTAAATATAAGTTTAACATTCAGCCCGGTGCACTGTAAAACTGCCCTGTCGTTGCCACAGTCCGCCATTTCCCTATGTGCAGGGAAGGTTCGAGTTCAGGAAAGCGGTCACAAAGGAGTTGGACACACAGACACACACACACACACATATGCACACCACCCCCTGTGTCTGCCCAATCTTAGAGAGAGTAAGAGGAAGGGGGTGCAGACGGCGGGGAGTTGTGAGCCCATTCGATCCACAGCTGCATTTCATTTTGACTGCGAAAGCAGAAAGTTTTTTTCTTGAAAAATATATCTGTATATGTTTTTTTCAATTTCATTTTGTATTTTTCCCAGAGAGCTTTTGGGTCAGACAGGCAGGGAGTAAAGGGGGCAGGGGAAGGTAGACAGACAGATGGACAGAGAGATGGACAGTTTGTCTCGAGGCAGGTGTTGAATTCGTATCCAGGTTGAAATGAGAAAGTAAAAAAAGAGGCAAGGAAAAAAAAGGGTTGTAACTAATTCATAAAGTTTCAAGAAAATAGCAGCCACTGAGAGGAAGAGAGAGACAAAGAGAGAGAAGAGAAACAAGAGAGACAGGAGAGAAAGGTGTCTCCAGGGACTTCAGTGAAGCAGTCATCCCAGAGAGAGAGGGGAGATTCTGTCCATCCTAGCAGATGAGAAAGAAATGACAGAGAGGCTACAAAGGATGTCATCCACCAGATGGACAACTGATGAGTTTTCTTCCTTTTCTCTTTGTCTTCCGCTGTATTTTTTCCTCATGGCTTGTTTGTTTGTGCTCAGTCTGAGCCTCTGGAAAGTTTCTGTCTGAATGACTACAATAAGATCATGCGTTTGATATGTAAAAAGGGAACATGGACATTTCAGAAATGTGAAATTCATTGAAGATGGCCAACTTTGGTGATGATCAAAGGGCAAACACAGAATGGCTTGAGTACAGAAAGTGTAAAATGTTTTATCAGCCCTGATTAAAGTGTGCCTGACCCAGGAAGATATATAATTACATACCTCGTTTTGGTTTTTCATAATAGTATTATCTATATGGCGCAGTTACATTTTCAGTTTTCACTTGGCTGTGTTTGACAACATTTGCATAAAAAAAACCTATGCACCCTTTTGACAAATTCTTCTTATTATTACATGAAAGAGCATGGCATCAGATTTATCAGTTTCACCTTGACGGTGTTGTACTCGACAGAGCATTTGTAAGCAAGTCAGGACTCTTTGAAGACAAACATGCTATCATACTATCTGTATACCCCGTTTCCTACCCTTCTCCTCCCTTCTACTCCCCACTTCAAAGCAACAAGACTGAGATGAAAGTTTGAAAAGGAATGGAAAACAAATTGTTCATTTGTATCTGGGAGGAGACCAGACACTTGAGCAAATTCCCTCTGCATTCTGTCTTTGCACACGCTGCAGAAGTTATCTTTGGGCAGAGTGCAGGGGAGCCAGAAAGAGGTATGGCACGAGCAACTGATGTTTTAAAGCCTCAGCCAACTAATCAGACGTGTAAATGACAGTGAAGCTGGTCAATTATCACCTTCAGAAGAATTCTACTGTTATAATAAATGCATACACCAAAAAAGAGCATTTTCTACACTGCTCTGCAAAAAAGGTTTTTATAGTAAAGGAATGAGATTCTAGATTTTTCACATACCCACAGGGTTTTCAGGGTTATATAACAGCCAGAACGACAGCTTCTTTAAGGTGATGTAGTAGTATATGATGTGAGAAAGTCCATAGTAGGAGTTGGGCTGGGTGACACTGGATTTTTCCACAGGTGAGACTCCAGAGTGGAATTCTGTGCCTTTAATGAACAAATGTTTAAACCGAAGCCATGATCTTTTTCTAAACCTGTAGTTTTGTGCATAAAACCAAACCATTTACTTGTACTTTGTCAAATACCTTTGGTGTCTCATACTGACACAAAAAGGTAGTTGACAAAGTGTCATTATAGGAAGGTCTGGGATGAGAACACGTTGCCCACAACACTGTAGTTGTCATTTCTTAGTATACCCAGTCTCCATTCAAGCACCAGTGCAGGCAATATATATATGTATATATATTTTTAAATCCATGTACACTATGTTTTTTATGCTCTGATATGATCCATAGGAGCCTACCCTGAAATTCTGCTGCTACAGCAGCAGGTTTACCGGACGTTTGTAGTCATGGTTACAATAATAAACATGCAGAGCCTGGTTTAGTCACAAAAACAATTTGGTTAGGCTTAGGGGAAGATTGTAGCTTGGTTTAAAATTAATACTTCATTAAGATTAGAGAGTCTTCATCATTATAATGATAATAATAAACATGTTGTTAAGGTTATGAAACAGTCATGGTGAATAGAAATGACCACGGACAATTTTGGTTTTAAAGCGGAAATGAACAGTGGGTTCCCACGTTAAAGTCTCTTTTTTATCATCCATCCACTCTGACCTTCTATGTGGGCTTTGTTGCTCTTTATATTACATACACCTGTTCACCTGTCTTTCTATAATTTACTGAGGCTGCTATAGGTCACCTAACGTTTTTTAGGGGAGGACATTCTCAGTGTAGGGTATCTGTGGACTTAGCACCCACCTGTTTAGTGTAGGTTTAAACTGGGATTCAATATCTCAGCCAGTGCTGTACTGTAGGCTGATGTGTAGCTTCTATGACCCTATATAGAACATCCCAGTCCACATATTATATGGCTATGACTCCATAGCTTAAGGGTATATCACAGCAATTCATATATGTTTTGATCTTTAGACCTATGAGAAGTAGAAGAGGGTTGATGGGTTGAAGGCCAAATTGCAGCTCCTTGGCCATTACCCACAGGCAGGAAAATCAAGCCAGCAAATCAGGAACAATGGAGCCCTTGAAGAGCAGAGTGGGGATCAAAGCAGCACTAACTGGCCATTGAAATCCAATTGAAATGTTCACTTTGCATCTCTCCAAAGGTAATAGATATGAAGAGTGGGAGGTGAAAAGAAAGGGCTGCCTGCTCACACTGGATGTAAAAATTATGGAAGGTAAGATGGGAAAAAGGAGGAAAAATGCATGTGACTGGCCTGGCCCTCTCAAGTCATCTACTGTAGAAACTTCATGATATCCCTTGGTTTTTTCATTCTCTTTTTTCTTTGAACCTTCCCATGGTAACATTATGATGGTATAAGAAATGCTGTACTATGTCCATTTTGCATGTGGAATATTACTGAGGCAGGCTATTTCTTAAAGGCTTTCTTGTTCCCTCTGTGTCTCTCCATCTGCATCTCCAACGCTTACTCTTTGTCTCCCTGTCACTTTCTCTCTCCATTTTTTCCAGTTCTCCATTTGAATGTGTTGATCACCTGCAGAGATGCTGCATTAATGCTGACGCCCACTAAAAAGCAGAGTCTCCTCTTTATTTATCTTCACTAAAATTCCTCCCAATGTTTCCGGCACATTTCACTCAATCACGCAACTCAGGCCATTCCATTAGCCACACAGGGGCGTTTTACCCCATTGAGTACAACATGCCCTGCACTTCTATGAATATAGATTCCCCTAAATTATGTATAATGGGAGTGCTCAGATTTTAGCATTTTTACTAAGAGGGTTTGAGGGTGTACAGTATGGGTTGTTTCTGCCACTTTAGCTATAAATGCATCTTGAAATTCACAGTGTGTGCAAGAGAATGGGGATGGTGTTTGCTTTCTTTGACTTTTAAGATTGTAAATGGAGCATGGTGGACATGTATGAAGTTAGTAATGGGTCAGAACAGAGCTCACTGAAGGTATGTTGTGTATGATGGGTGAAACATAAATGCATAGATCTTGATCAGCTTCTTCCCAGCTAATTCATTGCACCTTTTAATAGATATGAATTTTTCAGACAATTCTTTTGAGGCAGTAATTCACATAATAGGTGGCAACATGACTGCATCTTTTACTTTTTGCAATACCCCAATTTGCTCCTATTTCATAAGTAGCTGTAGGGTCTTAGTCTGAATTTGGTCTGTTGTTGTGCTGAACATTTTGTGCTCCCAGTGTGAGCAGTGTGACTAATTGGATGGTAAGTAATTTTAATTCACATGTTGGCAGTTGGTGTCCATGTTGCTCAGTGGGAGGGAGAGACACAACTGAGCAATATCAACAAACAGACCAGCAATTCCATAATCAGAACAAAATCAACATCCTCATTACTGAGTCCAAGCGGCTGCCTACATCAAAAGAGCTCCAAAACTCTTCCCCCTTGTTTTCAGGGATGATTATGTTTAGTGTCAAGCTAGACATATCTGTTTTCTTGCACAGAGCATGCTCACCAGAATAGTGGTGAGAGCTGTAATACTGTTGGAACATTTTACTGAAGTTAGATTTTGAATAGATGTTCTACAGTGAGTCAGACAATGCCAATAGAAATATGTAGTGATTGTTGAGTAGCATGTGAAACTGTGAACACATATTAAAGTATTTCAAAACAATTCTAAATGCGGGCAACATGTTTTCCTTAATTGCCCAAAAACTTTGCCGCACAATTCATAAAACCACTATATACATTTTTCTCAACATATCAGTACCCTGTCATCAGTTTGTTTGCAGCACACACACACACATCTCCTAACGTAAAACATGAATTGGCCACATTGAAAATATTCACCTCTTAGCGTTAACTGTTTTATCTATAAGTACAATTAACAGTATTTAGACAAGAATACAGTTTCCAACATGCGAGTCACATAAACATCAGTCACATTTTGTTGTTAAAAATATAGTTTTTTTTATTACTTGTCAAACTGTGATTCCATATCTGAATAGCAGTGGGAATTATGTTGTGCAATGTGTTTGAAAACTTTCTGTGTAAATGTACCTGTGGTCTGTGCTACAGGAGAACATCTTTAACCAACCCATTCTTATTCTAGCATTGTGGAGGTTACGCCCCCACTGTGTAGCCGTGTGAATAATGTTTGTCTATTGTGTATGACTGGAATAATACACATTCTAGGTGTGTAACTCACGGTGCAACTTGTGCTAGTACCTATATCTGTAAGTCTAAGTTTGCCTATTTGGCAAAACATGAATGGACAACAGTGGCCAAGACAGGCACGGTTAGCATGTGACGTTTGCGTAACATTAAGAGAAGTATATGAGGCTAGAGTTTCCATACCATAACATGGTGAACAAATGTTGGTGTGCTTCAGGAGAATTTGTTTTTCTTCTCATGTTGTTGCTGTTCAGGGCATTCTCAAAGAGTCCCACCAAACAGCCAGACTGGCATCTTTCTATTAATGTAAAACTGAGATTATGTGTGCTACTGATTGAAAGCAGCCCAGTCTCACATCAAAATGTTTAATAGCTACACTGGTCCACAAACAAAAAGTGTTCTAGTCTCACAATAACGACTCAATTTGGCAACATTTATTGTTTACCTATTGTTTAGTATTGGCCGTTTAATTGGCTCACATTCCTTATACATGACTAAGTTTAGCCACAGAAATTACAGGTACGTGGTTAGGATTAGGAGAAGCTTATGTATTTAGTTAAAACAATCATTCACACTAACAAAAAAGTACAATGTCGTACTGGAATTTCCATAGTAAACTTAAAATTGACATCCATTTTACAGTATAGCAGCCATTTATGTATAAAGCCTTATGGTCAAACTCTTCCTCCAGTGCTGCAAATGCAACAACATACAGTATCCATATGCATTAGTTAGGCTAATAATCTGATCAAATTATCTCAACCAAGAGAGATGTATCACAGCTTTTCCTTGTGCAGCTGGGCACTAACAGCGCCCACTCATGCTCCATAATATATCCTATTATATCATAACTGTGCATTCTATTTGTCATTGGCTAAGCTCAGCAGAGACCAGCATTAAGTCTGAAGGTTTCCAAGGCCTTCTACATGTTTCATTAACAGTCCACTCATTCCACCTATTGAAATTATGCTGCAGCCATTAAAACATATATTGAAATCTTCCTTTAGAAACCTCAGTGATACAGGAAGAGAGACAGACAAATGCTGGGAAGGCTGTCCGAGCCTGTTATAAGATGAACTGAGCCTCTGATATTAGCTGTTCCTGTTGTTTAAGCATAATGGGTGTCGCCCCTAAGGAAAGGCTGCTGGCAGCTTGGGTCACTGTGTCTTTCAGCCACGTGACACACATGTCATAGTAGTGACAGAAACATACAATAAGCATGCAGACACCATGGCAACTGAATTTGTCTATGTATGTGTGTGTGTGTGTGTGTGTGTGTGTGTGTGCATGGCTGCATGTGTGAATGTGCATGTATTGATCCAATGTGTTGTTTAAACTGTATTATTGACCTACATGTTTCTAACATCCAATCTGTTCTAGCTCAGATGTAATTTTATAAAGAATTTAGAAACACTTGTTAGTTTCACTTAAGACGTTGTCGGCCGATGGAATTTTATTGCCACGATTCAGATGGAGAGAGAGATGGCTTTTATAAACCTGATGTTGCATTGAGGCAGCCAAATATAGTAAGTGTTCCAGTAACTCTGATGCCTCAGCACACACATACACTATGCACACCTACACCCACATCCACCCACACACACACAAATAAACATACTGTACAGCAAACACTTTCACATATACAGACGCACATGCACTAACACTTGTTATCGATCTACAGCTTAGCTCATGCCAGTAGGTAGTCCAACTCACCGGTTATTCTGAGGAATAGCTTTCAGTAGCTCTGTCAACACATACACACACACTCACACACACTACATGATTGTTTTCAGTGACTAATTCTACAGAATTTGTGCACAGCTAACTCTTAAGATACCATCACTTCCTCTGTGCAGATCAAGGGCTGAGTTTGTCAATACCACACACACACACTTGCACCTTTTAACTGAACAGAGTATCAAGTTTAATACTGTTGCATAGTTAGAACAAAATCCTTTATCCTGTACTCTCATCCTTTGTACTCCATCCTTTAAATACAGTATTGCTTCTACTCCCTTCCTGTCATAGTCATGCTTTTTTAAATTCTCTTTACAGTCGATAACAGCTTTGAGTGTAAAGTATAAGGGACTAAAGCATTGTGTGTGAGTATATATGTCTGAATGACGTGAGCATGCCTGGTGAATGTGCATTTCATGTTTGTTGCGATCCCAAATAGCCCGGTCCTGCCTCTACCGCAGTGCTTACTTTTTGTATCTAATTTGAAAACAATAAGAGGAACGCAAAGTTCAGCTTGTAAAGCCAACGGCTGGTATAATGGAATGTTTCTCATTAAAGTAAATAAGCTAGTAGACAACAAAAGAACCATTCACTGACGAATATGAAGTGAAAATTTAAAAAAAAAGGGGGGCACTGGCTTAGCTCTCACCACTCTCATTGTAATATGATTTATGTGCAGTTGCCTCCTGCTTTGCCAAAATTAGGCTCTCTTGTTTGAAACAGATTGAATAAGGATGCTCTTTTTTTCTTTTTGCCCCTTCCTGATCTTCTGAAAGGTCATATGGCTAATATAATTATAGTGCATATCTGTGATAAGGGAAACGCATACCAGGAGATGATATGAATGTACAAGCTGTAAACTGCAACTTTCTGTTGGCTTCCAGAATGTTGCTTTTTTTAATGATTAAATCAACATCTTTAGCCACTTTTAGACTTTAGGCTCATTTATGTGTGAACTCCTCATGCTCTGCTTGAGCTTTGTTTTCTTATGCAAGGAAGCCTTGCATAAGAACCAGGTGGCATTATTTAATGTTTGTATGAAATTACCCTGATGTAGTGGATTTTCAGGTGACATTTATTTCTCTTGTTATATAATGTTTTTTGATATGGCTGAACTCTGAATTAGATTGAAACAGAAGCTCATTTCCACTTTCCCTCTTTAAAACAATTCAAATTGTATGTGATGTGTCATTAAAAAATATTATAACCCAGTCAGTAATTTAAGATTTTTTATATATAATGTCCTTAAATGCAAAATAATTTAAAACTGACTAACGATAAAATAAGCATTGCGCTCAGATCTTATTTTTAAAAAGGCCTGATGGATTGCAAGGCAGCTTTGTCCTTTTTTTAAGTCATTGAAATCGTTCTCAAATAAAGACTCTTAGGGTAAAGTAAATAAATATAAAAATCTAAAAGACAAAGAAGGTGTACTCAGTCTCAGAAAGACAAAAGCAAGACAGAAAGTGAAGAAAAGAAGATAGCGGCAGAGCTCCCAGTAGGTTGTGATACAAATAATTTTAAAATATAGCTTATGCATTTCAAATGGCCTGGAGGCTGTGAAGAGATCATTGCAGCTTGCAAGGTCATGTGACTGGTGGGGATAACCAAGCTAGTATTAGTGCTAGTGACATGACGACTACCATGAGGCATATTATTATCTCCCCCAAGGACGTTAGGTTTTTACCAGAGTTTGTTGATTTGTTCAAAACATAACTCAGAGAGTATTAATTTTGATGATATTTTTGGAGTCATCCCATTAGATGCTGGTGTTGATCCGGATCATCATCCAGATCCAAAAAAATTTTTCAAGGACTCTTCACCATTGTGAGCTAAAGCCAGTTTTAATATGTTTGCTTCTAACTCCATACATACTGTAATACCTAGAATGTTTGGACATAAATTGCATGATAACAGCCACATAAGATCTCCCACACCCCAAAGTCTGATCTGGATCCAAGTAATATTCCAGATATTTCAGAATATTCACAAGGACTCATGGAAAATTTTCTACTGTGAGAAACCAAATAATTCTACCGACTTGAAACTAGGATTAAATTCTAGCTGAAACCCTGCTGACTCAATAGGGTGTCAACCAATGGTGGAACAACACAGCAGTGTGCCCAGGCAGACCATACTCACATAATTCAGTTCCCATAAAAGGGCAACCAGTCGCTTGTGCAAACAGTAGACTACCAAACATCTTCCACTATTATAGGCTCACTATAATCAATTGGAAAATAGCACACAAGCACAAATGAACATCAGTCAAGCAAAAGGCTGTGGACACTGTGTCCAGTGCAACACCAACATACTGTAAATCAGTAATTAAACAAGCAAAAGCTAAATACACTGCCTGGCCACTTTAATAGTCATACCTGTACAATTGTATGCACTTCAGTGCAACACCTCCGTTTTAATATGAGTCAGCACAGAAATTACACTCTTCATACTTCATACTGTAGAAGGTCTGGACAAGTGGGACACTGGACAACAGGCAGCTTGGATTATACTGTTCTCCCTCACCAGAAGTGTGGGGTCACTAAAGGTACTGGAATATGGTTCCCCTGATTGTCTCCCCCCCCCCCCCGTACTCCGCCCTGAACTCCGCTGTACTGAGACTGGCAAGCAAAGGTTATCTCACTGAAGACACTCACTGTTCACCTCAGCTTCTGTGGGAAATATTATGAGAGACATTACACCTGATACAGAACTTATACAACAGAATCACAGCCTCTGTATCCACTGCATGCAGCATATGTGGCCTTGAACTCATGGAAACGTGGGAGGCATGTGAAAGAAAGCGCCAGGACTCTGTTCTTTTTTACTTCATTCCGATCATCACAGTGTTCTTCACAGTATTCCTGAACTGCACAAGGAACTCCAAGTTAATCTTCACAGTTACAAAGCTGAGGTTCAAGGCTTTTGCCCCAATTAGAGCAGGGTAGGCTAGAAATCACATTTGTTGAGGGGAGGTCCAGACCAAGTCCTGGGCTTTCCTGCTGTGTAGAGAGGTCTGTTAGTAGCACCCATGTGAGAACAGTTCTGCTCACTAGTGGGTTTCAAAACACAATTATCCCAAAGTTTTGTTTGCATCACAATTCATAATGGATATATTTTGGAGAGCGGTCAGCTTGCTACAAGTTGCTCTCATGACAATCAGAAAATTCTTGTAAATCATAATTTGTCAAAACAAAACAGAGGAGAAAAAATAAACTTTCATATTTTTTCCATAGTTTTATGACTTTTACAAGCTTTTCAAGGCCAGTTGGGATCTTCTATGATTACTTCTTCTACAGTATAAGCCAACAACCTAGCAAGACTATTGAAAATGAGCATATTTGGCCAGCTCTGTAAATCACATGACCACTTCCTTGCAGGTTGCAACAATCCCTCAAGACTCTTGGGCTGTATGGACAGACAACCAGAAGACCATGCCATGGTTCTGCTAAAAGTAATATACAGTATATTTTTGATATCTTATTAATCTATGCACCTGTTTATTTTCCTCCTAACTTCAGTGTTGTCGTGAGCAGTTTTTGTGTCTTGAGACCTGTTTTGATCTTCTGTGCTTGACAGGGCCAGCAGTAATTCTTTTTCCAGCTGAGACAAAAATAAAGACCCAAACTGGGAAAAAAATGTAGAAAACATAAAGTTATTATGGTAAGTATGCTGGCCACCCAACAAACAAAGGTGTGTGTGTGTGTGTGTGTGTAGGAGGATACAAGTGGGAGTGTGAGCAGGCTCTCTCTCTGGCATTTGATCAGCTGGTAATCAGCCAAACACGCAACAAGTCTCCTGCTATGATTTGCCCCCTGGTGTGTTTTCGGTCAGAACGCCTTTGTAAGTAAGTCAGTGTTTCTCTATGCCAATGTATGTAGCTATATACACTTCTCAAAAAAATAAAGGGAACACAAGGGAAAATAAGACATTCAACTATGTAATGAACAAGGTATTTAATAAGAATATGTCATTCATTCAGATCTAGGATGCCTTATGTTGTGTTCCCTTTATTTTTTTTAGCAGTATATATACATATATACACTTATGTCAGTGTGTTTGCATTGAACTGTGTCTGTGCACCACTGTACTGTATGTGTGTATGTCTGCGTGTGAATTTAGAAAGGTATCTTTTGTTTCCTGCGCCTTGCCCCTGCTGAGGGGTAAACCTTGAATGAGGTTTACAGTGTGTGTGTGCTGTCTTACACGCTCACATAAAGCATGTATTTGCCAGATGGGAATACAACTCCTAGGACATTTAATCTAGGGGGGAATTTCACGCTAGTTACGGCTTGTCATCAAATGTTTCTAGGGTAAAATGCTGCAGCAATTTTTTATTTGCGGATGTTTGGGACAAATTTACTGTCAGACCCCTGACTGCCCCATTGGCCTCCAGATAGACGTAAAGGGTGTGTGTGTGATTCTTTTTAGTTGAGACAAATTAATCTGAACCTTGAGTGTTGAAGTCTGTGTGTGTGTGTGTGTTTTGAGAGAAATAGAGAGAGAGAGAAAGAACTTTAAAATGCAAACATACAGAAACAATCTCTGTTTTTCACACACACACACACACACACACACACACACACACACACACACACACACACAGATCTGATTCCAAGCTCTGGGGAAGACCAATCCACTATCTACAGACATATGGGTTCACTTAGCAAGCCACAGCTGCTAGCACCATTACTATGATTTTCTGTGTATATATGTCTTTCTGTCTGCCTCCTCAGCACACACATCTAAGGGTCCTATCCAAATGGGGTTTAGCAGGACACATATTTTTCACACAGCAGAGTCACTCTAATGTTCAGGTACGTCACTATAAATTGTGATGGAGGTTGTCATCTAATGCATATCACAGCCTTTAAAGAAAAAGACCCTCCTAAAAAGAAAAAGAAGGAACTCATACACCTAACTTTAAACACCTGAACAAAGGAAAGAGTAATTGCTCTCTTTTGTTTCTTTATATTCAAAACTTTCAGTATTTAAGCAGGTAACGAAAAACAAACAACACATCTGTACTTCAGAAAACTGTAGAGCTTCAAATTTGAGCCTTAATATTTCGACATGCTCATTTGTTTTGGGGGAAATGGCAGGCTGTTTCTTATATATAGTGTGTGTGTGTTTGTGTACTTGCTACAGAATGAGGACACTTTTGGAAAGTTAGGACATTTTGGCTGGTCCTCCTATATAAAACATCCTTTTGAGGGTTAGGAGTTGGTTTTAGGGTTCAGAAGAGAACTAGGTTTAGGTTAGGGTTAAGCCAAGCAGAAACTGTACGGATTCAGCCCGAGTTTAGACCAGATTCAGTCGCGGCTGACTACTTTTACAGTCAGACCAAATTTCAGCCCGATCAGTTGTTGTTTGGCATACAGTGTGAACAGGGTTCCGGTGCCCATTTTATCATCTGAACAACCAACGATCTGCCTCCTGACCACTCGGATGGATTACTGGCATTTCAGAAATCTGGTAGGCTGTGTTACAGATCCTTGGTCCAAAGCTAGTTCAGTGCACTTGCATGAGTACAAAGACAACAACATAACCTGACAGACGAGATATCACATGTTGTGCAGAGAATAAACTGAAATGGCGCTATAGACTGCATATAATAAACTGTAAAGGGATGAGGCTAATCGAGCTCTGGCAGAACCACACTGTACAATGTGTCATCAAAACGTCATGATCTGCAGCAACAGGAGAAATATTGACAGCAGATTGCCACTGTTCATCAACTGTACAAAATGAAACAGATAAAGGTAACAATGTTTTTCTTTTGGCTGACCTCAACTTTACTGGAGTTGTCAGTGAAAACCCCTGCTCAAGGGTTCTGTTTAAACAGCCAGTGTGAGCACCCACATTGTGCCCGACTGAGTGAACGTACAGTGTGAGCTGTGAAGTTGTAGATTCTGGCCATGTGGTCAGGCTGATTT
Source organism: Monopterus albus (assembly GCF_001952655.1). Taxonomy (NCBI): domain Eukaryota; kingdom Metazoa; phylum Chordata; class Actinopteri; order Synbranchiformes; family Synbranchidae; genus Monopterus; species Monopterus albus. The sequence goes on from NW_018127958.1 coordinate 671,478, forward strand.
AAAAGTATAGTGTGAGTTCACACATCGTAAATGATCAATAAACCTCATACAGCGTCTGGTCGGCTTTAGGGCAGGGGTTATGGTTAGGAATTTAGTTCTGATGGTTAAGGTTAGGGTACAGGGCTAGAGAATGCATTATGTCAGTGAGTGTCCTCACAAAAATAGAAGTACAAATATGTATACAAATATACACCTGTTATTATTTACACTGTGGGGACAGAAACCTTACTACACACTCACACTGTGGGGACTTGATCTTTCTGACTGGGGACCAGATGCTGGACCCCACCATGTAAACCACTGAATTTTGGGGTTACATCTTAGTTTAAGGTCAGGGTTAAGAATGTAGTGTTAAGGTTACAATAAGTCTCCAGAAATTTAATTTAAGTCAATGAAGAGTCCCCATGAGTAAAAGAAACAAATGTGTGTGTGTGTGTGTGTTTGTTTGTGTGTGTGTGCGTGTGACAGAAAGAGAGAGAGTGCACACTCTGTCCCTCTTTGCTCAGAAGGTTGTAAATGTAATTTTAGACACGTTACTTTGGCTGATGTTTTTCAGATTGATGTCAGCTGCGATTAGCATATCTCCTGCCAACACACAGGAGTGCTGCTTAGAGTCTGGCCTCATACACATCCACATACACACACACACTGAAGCCGTTGGGTAAACATAACTCAGCTACCATTTTGAATGATTGCATGATGATTATTTGATGCAATGATTTATTTTGAATACAGGCTGTGAGCAAACTGGGACAGGAAAGGAAATTTGACTGGCAAGCCCTAAAACAAAATTTTACCCAGTCCAGTCTCCTACACCCCTTTTCCAACAACATATTATTGTATCTTGACCCCAGAAAACTCCCAGGCCTCCAACCTTAATATTGCCCTGGTTGTGTCTTGATATGCCATCTTCAGAATGCAGCCATATAAATGCAGCTGAGACCAACACACTCCACACCACATCTGCTTCATTTACATTCATCCTGTGTTTGCCAATGGAGAATCGCTCCTACAATGGAAGACAGCAGGGGAACTGTGCATGAATTTCTTGCCATCTATGGAGAGTGAACAAGAACACACCTTTCAAACAATGGAAGAGGAAGGAGCCTCATTTTCTCTTCTCTCTCCACACCTCCCTGACCCTTCTTCTCTTCAGCCTGGCCAGCAGAGAATGGGACCAACAGGGTTGGGGAGATTGGAGGAAAACAGAGAGAACATCAGATAAAAGTAGTTAAAAGAAGACAAAATGAGGAGGATGAGGAAACAAAAGGAGAGTGGGTGACCAAACACTCAGCAAAAAATGTGAAAGGAAGACAAATGCAGAGAGAGGGGGAGAGAAGATGAGAATATTTATGTGGTGGCTAGTATGGTGAGACAAGGAAGGTTGCTGTCACTTTAAAAATGACTGTAATAAAAGTGACCGTCAGAAGATGGATCTGGTGATTTTAGCTTGCTAATCAGTCATTTGTGAAGAGGACCACTGCCCAGATTGAGCAGCTGCCTGACACCTCTTGATTGATGCCTGTTAACTGTTCTCCTGTTAAACTGGGTGAAATTGCAAGAAATGCTCCTCTCTCCCACTCTAGTCTTCTAATCTGCCTTTCATCCTTTTATATTTTCTGCCCTTTATTCCTATTAGTTCTTATATACTCTTAACATAGTCTGTTTTGTTTTAGGGTTTTTTTGAGAAAGTGGGAGAGGTGTTAATCACCAAGGCCTGCTTGTGTTTGCAATTTTATACTTGTCCATTTGGATGCCATATTTTGTATTAGTCCTCACACTCAAATCAGTAGATCTCAATAGGTGGCACAGACACATTAGTCAGTGCTTCAGCTGGTACCAGTGTCACAAATTCTTTTGAAGTATGCAAATGAGCCTGCGTAATCAGTGACATCAAAAGGTGTATGGCTTCAAGCCTTCTGTTAGCCTCGTGACATGCTTCAGAAAAAATAATGACTCCACAGCTGAATCTCATATCTCCTCATCTCTCCTTGTCTCTCTTAGAAACACACAAATACACATACACAAGCACACACACAGATTGCCTGCAATAATAATGACCCCGCAGACGACAGCTTTAGCCCCCTCCTCCCCGTCCCGTCATCCCCACCTCACCCCCTCGCCCACATACAATCAAACAAAGCCTCTCTCTTACCTTGTGCATGACCAATCCTTCCATCTCTCCCTCTTTTTTCCTCCACCATCCTATCTGTGCATGCTTATACCTTTCTGTAAACCCAACCACACCTAACAGCAACACCTTGCACTCTCCCACAGCCTACAGCGTGGCACTCACACCCCAATAAATACAACCCTGGTCTGCTGTTTTCCCATCTATCCCTTTTTCTCTGCCCCAGTCTCTTTCCCCCCTCTCTCTCCCTCTCCCTTTCTCTCTCCCCTCGCTCCTGGCTGGTGCTAGTGAAATATCAGGGCAAACAGATTCCAGCTTTTTTCTCTGGCTCAGAGGGGTTGTTCTGTGCGATTTGGCCCTGGGGTGCATTTCAGCACTTGTGATGTGAAAGAGGGGGTGAGAGAGACAGAGAGAGCAGTGGAGAGAAAAAGAAAGAAACCGTGAGAGAGAGAGAGAGAGAGAGAGAGAGAGAGAGAGAGAGAGAGAGAGAGAGAGAGAGAGGAAGAGAGAAAGAGAGAGAGAGAGAGAGAGGAGACACTGCTCGGGTTTATCCTTTCTTTCTAAGGGGCAGTCAACGACAGGCTTTTTGAGTAGCATTGAACCAGCAACTTGGGGTGTATATTCTCTTCGTAGCTTACAAAGGCCTTGAGGTGATTCCGGCATGTAATCGGGACAATCCACCTCCACGGCAGGTGCACGGCCATCTTGGAATTTGTCTGAGCAGAAGGACTTGAGTGCAGTGTCCATGAAGTGGTGTATATACTGAAAAGATAAATGACTGGAGCCCAGCAGTGCTTCTGATTTAAATAAACTGACAAGTGGTCAAAAGTACAGAAAAAACATAATTTTTACAAAATGTTTTTTTTTTTAAAACAAGATCATCTAGTATTTTGATTACATTTTATTTTTCCACTTAGCTGCTATAAGACATCAGTACAAAAATTACATATGTTTGATAATGTACCTATATTATTCATTTAAGGATTTGTTATCACCGTTGGTGGGCCACAGAAATAGTATATTTATCAAAAAAGATATTTGAGGTTTATTTTGATTTTCCTTTCTAATTTAAGGATGTGAAAATGCATCTGGTATTTTTTAATTGTCAAAAAATCAGACCATGTCTTAAAATAGCTTTGTATAATTTTTCAGTAGAATTTTGGAATTTCCACAGTTTCTTTGGTGTGTCAATTCACTTTTTTTGCATGACTCAGTACAGGCTCTGTGTGTGTGTGTGTGTGTGTGTGTTTATGTTTCATAATCTCACATCTCACTGTTGGGCGTTCTAAAAGGATTTGTCATCCCAGGCTTAGCTGGGCTGATTGTGAATTAAATGCATTTTTAGGCACCTTTTTTCCATCCCTTTGTGAACCCAGTTAGAATTGAGGTCAGGACACACAGACAGATGCACGCAGCATCTCAGAGAAAGACACATAGCTTTCAGAACAAATCACTGTTGAACTACCCTGTGTGGAATAATTCTGACATTTTGTTTGGGAGAAATAGCATTTAATTGAAGGGAGGGGCGATAGAGATGGCAGTTATGCAACCAAGGGAAAATGTCTACATTTCAACACAAATTGAAAACATAAGAGTTTGTGTGTGTGTGTGTGTGTGTGTGTGTGTGTGTGTGTGTGTGTGTGTGTGTGTGTGTGTGTGTGTGTGTGTGAGGGGTTGCTATTCACTGCTATCCTCAATTTGCTTGTTTGATTATGACTTAAGCTATGGGGTTTATTCCATAAAAATGATACTGACTTTATGTTATAATACAAAATCATTTCTCCCTTGCTCTGACATCCACCTCTTCAGTAGGACTGGACTAAAAATGCAGGTATGAAATTTGTGAGGAAGTGTAAAACACATTTTAAATATTCATTCTAGTGGTTAATATTGAATAATTGAATATTTATTTTGTTGCTTTTCCCCAAAAACCTGACCAGCAGTTAGTGATGGAAATTTCATCTTAATTTAAATATTAATTCGTTTAAAGAACAACAAGAACAACCTCATTTTACTCATCAGCTAAAGTTTTACAAGCTTTTAAAATAATTATTGGCTGTCCTTCTTTCACTCTTTCCATTTGTTTATATATATTATACTATTAAACTGTTTTGATTTCCACAAAGAAAACCTTCTGTCCTGTGCCCCCGACGCAGTCATCTACAAAGCAGACGCCTGGAACTGTGAGAAACTCAGTGTCTTGCTCAGTGACACTTCGGCATGGTAGATGCTCGCAGAAATGGCTGCTTGAATTCAGGTCATCCTGTTTTATGATGGTCACTATAGGAAAGGAGGTTGAAGAGCCCTCACAGGGACTCTTCAAATGCAGTGATGAAGCCACCCAGTATCTTTCAGGGTCACTGCACACCTCAAAAAATGACGCCACTCTCTCCCCTCTCTTTCTATTGCTCCAAGCGTTGCCAAATTGTCTGAGCCGCGTTCGCTAATCCGTGCGCATTTACGCAATTATCATCGCACCTCCGGTTGACTTGGTTGGAGCGCTATATATAGTGTCCAGGCAGGAGATCGACTGGCTGTACAAGTTCCGAGCTGACGACAGTGTCGGGTGGCATTTGCTTTGTAAAAAAGTAGTGAAACAAATACTCATCTGTTTTGTCAAAGTATGACAATTAAAAATAAGTCATTCATTTTGTAACGGAACTGAAATTATATGAAAACATAACCTGATTTTTAAGATATGTAGGTCAAATTAAGATGGAATTCTTAAAATACAGCCGCCTTTTTTATTTAATTTTTTTACTTATCCACAGGAAGATAATTTAGTAGGACCTGCGCCCCAGATGTAGGGTCTATTTGTTACTTTTTGAGTGATGCGTCCAGCACTGGCTATGGGACTTCTAACGTTCCCCCCTGGATGTCGAGATGTCAATCTGTTGCCGCAGAACTGATTTCTCTGTACTGACCGGATCATTTGCCTTGCTGGGATGGCCCGTTGAGAGTCAGAGGAGGGGGGAGGGGGGAGGGGGTCGTGGATGGATGGAGGATGGGGTGGAAAGGTGAAGTGGTGACAGTCCTTCAGAGATAGAGAGAGAGATCTGAAAAGAGCCTCTAGGAGCACTAAATACACATGTGCAAGTTCAGCATAACAGTCTTACTTTTATGAGGTCATTAGGCCTTCCTTTAGATTTCACATGACACATTGCGTTAATTTATTATTATTATTATTATTATTATTATTATTGTATTCCCACAATTTAAAATGTAAGATTTTAACCACGTTGCATATTTCACTGGATTTTCATTTTTTTGAATTACTAATTGAAAGTCATTCGGGTTGTTTCCATCACTATTTCGGTTGCAGCCAGTTAATTTCCTTTTCCTGCGAAGCCAGTTCCCATCCACGGCAGCTTTACAGGTTTATAAGTGCAAGTGGATCTGAGTGATAATCAATACAAGTTGGTGTTGAACAGAGATGGGGGCGAGTAGAAGTGTGTTGTGTGTGTTGGGACATCATGAGCAAGCTGTTTTAGGGGCTTTTTTATTCCTTAGTCCAAATATGGGAGACACTCTGGACGCGTGTCTATTAAAGAGGGATCAACAATGAAAAAGATCGGAGGAGCAAAGGGCCAAGTGGGAGGAGGGCAGCAGGGTGAGGTGAGACTGAATGGAAACAGTGTGGTGGTGCTGGTGGTGTGTGTTGTGTCAGAGGGAGGCACGCATGGGGAGTGTATGTGTGTGTGCGCGCGTTTTTCGGCGTGTGCCTACACTTATACTGTTGATTTCCTCTCGTGAGCGACCCGAAAATGCGGGAGCCTACGTCTGCCAAGCCACTCTTCTCCTCCTCTCTTGTTTCTATTTTGTTTCTTCTTGCTTGCCACAACACTTGTTCTTCTGCAGCCCCTGCCCCGCCAGCATCTGGGTAAAGACTTTACAGTCAGGGGCCATCTATTGCTCTTATCACATAAGCAGAATGGCACCAGCGGCTGCACGGACCCACCACCCACCACCCTGCACCTCCACCCCTTCCTCTTCCCCTGTCTCATAATCCCACCCCCCCATCTCCAGCCCACCTCTACCCCTGCTCAAGAGCCCTAGCAGCTGTGGCCCCATGTAAATTTTACATGATTGTCACCTCTTTATTTTACCCGCCTACCCCTCCGCCCCTCAACACTCCCCTGTTTCTTACTCTCCTCCATATCATGTTGCATATTAATGCACATTTATGCAATAGCTCATCTGACAGTGCTCACTTGCTATAATGCCCGTGCCTGCTCCTGGGAATTTGCATACCTGATTATCGTTCCTGGAGTGCATGATTGTTGCTGGGGTAGGTTATGTGATGCTGAAATGTGATATTTGTTGTGCAGTCTGAGTGTGGGTTGGGGAGGCTGAAGCGGTTCTCCTTGACCCCTGAAATGCAACGTAATCCTGTATGGCCTCGTTTGATTAGGGCGCTTTTCTGTCTAATTGTTGTCATCAGGACTTGCACCATCATTGTGCATCTGGAAGCACTTTGACATGTAAGCCTGTGGTTCTCAATAGTGGGGTTCAAGAATCTTCAAAGGTCCGTGAAGGCCATGCGGGGGCAATTAAAGAACTGTTTAATTTCATTAACCTGAAATTATTTTAATTAGAGAACAGGTCTTAACAAAGGCTTCACTAAATTTATAACACAATTCTGAATCAACAGCAGAAAGAAAAACCCAAACAGCGATAAAATCCAATTAAATGGGGACCCATGGCATAAAGTGTGTCCATTTGGGGGTCCTAGACATGAAAATGTTGGAGAAGCCCTGATCTAAGTGACTGGGACAAAGTGCTGCATTGACAGTCTCCGGTTTTAGCCCAGGCACTACAAGCACTCTCTCCTTTTTCTTTTCTCTACCCACCACACCACCACCACCACCCCGCCACCCCTCTCCCTTTCTCTTTAAAAGGGAGCGGAAGAGTGGGCTGATACCGGTCTCATGTTGCGTATGGATTTTCGTTTATATAATCGATTGAAATGTCCCAATACATTGATTTTGGGTTCAGTGTTTTACAAACAAGCGTTTATGGGTCTCGATTTTATGTTAGGGATTATTCCAGTGTGACACCGATGCGCAGAAGTCGGAATTGTTGACTTTTAAATAATAAATCTAAATATAAACAAATAAATATCTATTGTTTCAAGTATAAAATGTATAAAATCTGACTCGGGAGGGAGTAAAGCAAGAATGGAAACACAGTGAAAAAGACAATAGTGTGCTGCCTCTCTCCTTAATCAAATAAAGTGGTGTAAAACACACACACACACACACACACACACACACACGCACACAAAAGCATTTCCTTGCCTCCGAATTTCTCCTTGAATTATATGCCATCACAAGTGTGTGTGATTGCGGAATATTAAATTAAAGTGGGATAAGTCCGCACCGAGGCGAGCTGCGTCCAATCCGCAACTCATTTCCCCTGTTGTAGCACCGCATCACTGCGCTCCTCTCTTTTCAATGACAATGTGCCAAATCTGGGCATTTTGAAAACACTTTCCATATGCTATTATCGGATCGCTCCTGAGCAAGAGAAAGCCAGAACAGAAGAAAAACGGAATGCTTTATACCAAAGGTACCGAGAGTCTACATATGTATTTATACTCTCTCTTAATGGCTTATTATACTTTATGTTTTGGGAGGGATTTAAAAGAGGTAAGAGAATGTAAATTTCAAGTTTTTATAACGATTCCATATTTTTGAACCGTTGTTGGATAGCTTTGAGGCTCACTAAGAACATTTCCAGAGAGTTTATGTCCAGAAATTATTGAATTTTTCTACGTTTTCCATTTGTGTTGCTAGAGTAAATTGTGTTACTCTCCTTTTCTGTGGTGTTTTGTAATCAGAGTTGAAGAAACGTTTTCTTAGCCATATAACTTCAGTGAAATTACAAAAATAATTGTCTTTTGTAATTTGTTGGTATTTAATTGGTTTTACACTGTGTTTTATTTTAAACACAGGTGACAACTTGCTGGTGACGTTACATTTAGAGGATTTCTGTGCTTCAGAATTTTCTTTCATTGTACATGTTTATTTATCGGACATAATTCGAAAGGAAGATTCATTCTGGAGACAGCGGCGCCCTTTTTATTGGTGTCGTGCGCTGAAAGAGTTACACCGAACTTTATAAGCTTGTTGGTGCATGTGCTTGCTGAACGAGAGTTGGCTAGTAGGTCACTGTGGCAGGTTGCAGGTCAGAGCTGTGGGCTTTTGTGTGTTTTTGTATGTGTCCTGATGCGCCAGAGGGGTTAGCATGCAACCCCATGAGGGCGCCGATGCATAGGGCAAACAGGTTGGACGTCTGTGTGCACACTGAAAACAACACTGACCAGTGACTGATTGTAAACATCAGAATGGGCTACAGAATTAGCACAACTGTTATTTTCAAAAAATATATATAACAAACATCACAGGGAACTTCGATCCAGGGTTTCAGCTTAATTTCAGGGATTATATTGATTGATCAACAACGGCCGCGTCCCATGGCATCTCCCACTGTGTCAAGCCAATATGGTAATATCTCTGGACGATTCAGTCATTGATCTACTGAAGTGGCATAAGATCACTATGAGGTCTCAGTGCTATCTTTCACAGGCCACCAGCTGCTTAAAAAATAAGACACACGCAGTGCTTGAAATGTTCGATGATGATGTGGCTATAGTCAAAAGAATTTCATGTCAGTCATCCTGGTTTATGTTTGTGCTGTGCCACTAAGAAATTTCCTCTTTGCTTTAGAACTCAAATACTCGCACCCTCGCGCGCACATGCACACACAGACGCACACAATTACGCACAGACAAGATCCCAGACTGGAGTTTACTGATACAAATCTATAATTAATTGAGATGCCGCTGATATGGAAATTGGGCGAAATATTAGTTGATGCGGTCTGTTGTCAAGCGGTCCTCCAGAGAAAGAGCATCATCTGCAGGGAGACAGGGAGGGTGGAGACCGGGGGGATTTGCAAAACGCAGGAGGTTAAGATAAGCGTAGCCTATATCAGTTCTCTAAATCCGCTTTGCACTTTCTCCTTTTTCATTGGAAACAAATAAAATAGCAAACGCAACTCCGCTGGAAATGTCAACAGCGCGCACAAATCTAATCACTAGAAAGTGCAGAATAAGTACGTCCTTTAAATGAAGAGGCTCGCATAAAACAAAGAAAAATCACGGTGGTTTATGTCTACAAAAGTCGTCCGTTTAGGTCCATTCCTTGCAGCTTTGGAGGCTCAATACATTGGAGTTTTTGCGGGTCCGCTGCAGCAGCGAGTAGACTCGAAGCTCCAAGCCGTCTGTGAGCGATGCCTCCAAAGGCTGACAGACTAGAAAAACCCCCCTGGAGGACAGGGAGGCAGCTGCAGCAGTAGCAGCAGGCAGCAGCACGAGTCTTGGATCCGGGTGAAAAGTGACGCCTCTGTTCCTCACCTCGACCCACCCACCCCCTTTGTCAGAGACCCCTTTAAACCCAGAATAAACAGCCTCGGGTCGAGACGGGCTCGGATCTCTTGGCTTCTTAAGCACCCAGTCGGTATAGGTGCGTTACAGTCAATGTGGGTGCGAAGCAGACCTAGTAGTTCACTTCCCAGCAGCAGCCTTATCATAACATCCCAAGTACGGGCTCATGCAGTTCAATACACCCCGTCTATCTTCAACTTCCTTCCGAAGTCTTCCTCTCCCCCAAAATCCACTAGAGCCCGGGAGGAAAACAGCATCTGACTGCCAGAAGATCCGATGCACTACATGAAACTACACCGAATTGAGCTTTGGATAGAGAGAAGGATTTTTATGTGAACTTGCACTGAATTTTTCTGTTTGGTTCTGTTGAACCCACACGGGGCCTCAGCGAAACCCAAAGGACAATGATGACTTTCCAGTGTAGTGGATAACTGCTATGATTTGTGGCTTTGATTTCAAGCTTGAATGTTTACATGTATCATATGCAACAGATGCAGATGCACTAGCCTCAATGGAAGGAAAAGAAATGAGCGTTTTATTAAAGAATTCAATTTAGAAAGCCAAAATGCATCTTGTAGGTGTGTGAAGTTTTGTGATTTGCACTTAAATGATGTTACCTATGGCATGGATCCCCCACTAGGCTATGTGCCGACCTGTTTTGATGCGCAGGCGGCTTTGTGGTTCTGATTCTCCCTCTCAGGTGTTTCGTGTGTGTGTATGTGTGAGACACATTATTGTTTTTCTCTTATCATTCATAAAGTTCTCCTCTTTAAATATTATATTTTCCACCATAAATTGTTCCAGATCTTCTAGAACCCAAAAGTATCTTTATATTCTCACATAAAGTCTGATGGGCTGTTTATTCTACTTTTTCTTTGGAAAGGTAGTTCACCTGTGGAGTTATGACTGTTAGCATTAGGCTCACAGTTGATCAATATGGGCAGAAAACATGGCAATCTCATTTTATATTTGTTAAATCAAAATTAGAAAAGAAATGTGCTGGGGCATCCTGCACTACAGTTCAGAGATGTTAATTTGCAAAGCTAAGTTTAAAAAAAAATCTTAGAAAAAAACAACTCTTTGTACAAATCCAGCCCGTGTGGTGTGCGAGGAGCGGTTGTCCATTGTTCTATATGGGATTCGGCCCTTTTTCCGCGCATAGACCCAGGCGGCCGCCAGGGCTCCGTGTGCGCGTCATTTGCAATGTGGAGACTGTTGATCAACTCACTAATTACACCTCTTCCCTCTCTCTCCCTCCCTCTCTGTTTCTCCTTTGCTCCCTCCCTCTCTCTCTCTCTCTCTCTCTCTCCCTCTCTCTCTTTCTCTCGCCCTCTCTCTCTCTGGGTCTCTCTACCCATTCCCAGAGTGCATATCGGGAAATAGACACACAAAGACATGCGCACTCAACTTAATCAGCCATTTTTTTAAACAGGGCTAAAACGATAATAATTAGCAGAATAAAGACATATCGGATTTTCATTTCCTTTCCTCCGTTTCCCGACCCCTGTCCACAAGAGAAACTACGAGGCAGCCCGTCGACACGTCGTTTCACCGCCACCGGAACCAAAATAAGGGATAGCTCTGAGCGTTTGACATTTGTGATTTTACCCCCGTTTTTCCCAATAAAGTTGGAGGAATATTGTAAGTTTCTCTGTTTTACCACGTTTTGATTGTCCAATTACGCAAGCCGCTGGATGTGACTTTTATAAACCCAAGAGCAGAGAGAGAAGCGGAGGTGACGGATTTGGAGGGGGAAGAAAGTAAGTTTTTTGTTGTTTTTTTCCTTTTCCACCTCTACCTTTAACTTTTATTGAGTAGTTTGAGGTGAGTGTGTTAAATTTGGGGGTCGGGTATCGATTATTTTTTCGCTGGTGGCCCTTTGACACCGGGTTTGTTTGGATAACAGGTGCTGGCTGTTTTTAGTCCAGAATAAAAGCGGTATCGTGATGTTAGTGCAACTCCGGCGCTTTGGCTACAATAAAACGAGCGGCTGACAGGGTCGGAGGCGTTGTTATGCATGTGTCCGTGGTGCTGTAATAGGATATCACGTACAGACCTGCAGGTCTGCGAAGTTTATACAATTGTTATTGAGTATGTGGCGGCCATACACACCGGACTACTCCACGTTAGATATAACGAAACGTGCATTTCTCCCCTTCAGTGGCTTTGCGGTGGGGATATGGTGTTGCCTTTCCTGGAGTCTGATCACTCGGACATGTCCGCTTTGAGCTTGTTTCTATACTCGAGGGTTCGGCTTGATGTTTTCCTCATTCCCAGGCTCCCTATTTCAGTCCACAACCCTCAGACATTTGATTACAAATGATAACGTGGATGCACTGCAGCGCTCACAGCTAGTTTTGGATTTCGTGCACTTTCCAGGCATTCACGGACACGATCGGTCTCCCGACACGACTCTCTTTCGTGTGTCTAAGTGTATACCTTTAAAACAGTCCAAACATCTTCTAGAGGCTATTTACCAGACAGACGTGCATTTGCCGAGCTCGGTCCGTACATATTTACCTGCTGCGCTTAAAAAAGTAATACGTCTCGACCGAGCCGTGGGTGGCTGTGGTACCCATGAGGGGAAGCGATCGTTGGGCTACTGATAGCACGGCGAGTCCCTGTAGAGCCATCTCCTGGGTCTCCTGGTTTTTCTTTAGCACTTAAATTTCAAAATTAGAATGGACCCAAAATACATACGCAAATGATGTTTTTAAAATATTATCATATTTAAAATTCCGCCGTCCATCCACAGTCCTTAAGTTTAATTTCCACCGTAGCCTAGGTCCCCATCCGCGCACTGGGTTTATCATTTCTTTGTGTAAATGGTCTTTTTCTTAAATCCCAGAGATGCTGGTTGCAACATCTTTAAGATCTCGATTACTACTATTTTTGCTTTAATTTAGAGAGGACAGAACGCAGACGTAGTACTTCTCTGGCTATTTTCTGCCCCGACGGCTGTTTGTTTTTTGAGGTAGCCAAAGTAGATAGACTTGGATCGGATCGGGACGCGACAGTGACAGGGGGGCACATCGATCGCACGGGAGGAGGAAACATAAAAAAAACCCCATCAGGGCCAAGGGGCCAGTCAGTCCCCAGCCCGTGTATAGTGCAGGGAGTGTGTGAGTGGGTTTATGTGAGTGTAGCATGTCCGTGGAGAGACTGTGTACGCGCTGCGACAATATATGATATGAAATCTTTTTACAGGACCGTCTATAGCCAAGCATGCTCGGATATTCTGGGCTTTTAGTAATTTTTATATTTCAGGTCATACGTATTCCAGAAAATACGGACCTTTAAAGTCCCTGTTTCAGTTATGTTGTTCTTTTCTTTATTTATTGTTTGTTTGATAATTGAATGTGTACAGAATTTTAAAATAATAATAAAAATAACAATAATTATAATAATATTAAATGGACCTTTAATATGTGAATATGTGAGTATTAAAACTAAAGACATTCCAGGTTAGCCATTAAATGCTGACTTAAATCAGTTTAGTTTTACAAGCTGAACACTGTTGGTTTGTGGATAGAATGGAACTTGTGTCTAGTCGGTCAATTAAGCCACATCTGCAAGAAAGCCTATATTTTACAGAAACACAGCTTAGGCCTTATACAATCAAAGAGGGAAATTGCGAGAGAACGTGTCCCTGTCTAATTTCAGTGAATTTCATCAGTTAATGATGGTATTGTCTCATCATATAATAACAGAATCTCTTATTTTCCTGTCTTGCAAATGAAGGAAATTTTGAGGTTTATGTTTGCAGAAGCCCAGGCCCCTTGTTTTTGTTTTTCTGTTCATGGTTTCATAGCACAATCAAAGGATGGGTGTGTGTATATCTCTACGTGTTAGCTAAGCAGCTTGGAACATTCATTTTACCCGTAGCAGTAAAAGGGAGGTGTAAGAGACATATAGCACGAAAGATGGACAGACAGCAGCAGAGGACAATAGCTGTTGGCTTGAAAATGTTTCTTGATTATTAAAAGCATTGCATTTTCAGCATTGTAGCCTTAATTATGGGTGCGGATGGAGGAGGGCGAGAGGGTACTTGGAGGAGGAGAGGATGGGAGAGGCAAAGAAAGAGAGAGAGAGAGAGAGAGAGACAGGGGCTGAGTCTGTCCTATAACTCCTGGACCCAAGACACATGAAGCTAGAAGATTGGCTCGGGCCTCTCCTAGGGGTCGACAATGTATCATTTCCACCCGGCTAGATTGCCCTCTGCCTATCTGATATTAATGTGCAAATCAATTTTTCAGGGATTAAATTTCCCTTCTTCATTTTTTATGGTTTCTACCTCAATAAGTCTCCTGTCTAATAGAGGAGGCTGGATGATTTAGAAGCCTTTGCTGCAGAAAGAGAAGGAGAGAGAAAGAAATAAAGAGGCACTTTGCAACAAGGCTATCGCTGCATTTTAATGTTCTTCTTCATGGGTCCCCTATAGGTCCCGGGTAAGGAGGGCTATAACACTGCTTTACTGCTTGGCTAAAAAGACACAAACGGAGAAATGAGAGTCCGGTTGAATACTTAAGACGCTGTAGTAATCCAAGAAGTGGATATTAGTAAAGAGGAGCTCCCCCTCAGAGATACACACACAGTGCTACATTCAAACCTGCATTACCAACCATCATGCTTGAGTGAACAGTACACTGTAGCTTACCACACACTGAATTGTTACAACTGTATATTTTATCCTTCTTCTTTTTCTCCTCCACTTTTCACCATTTTTACATAGAAGCCCACTGACATCCATTGGAGAGATTTACTCTCCTGCATAATAACATCTGGCATATGTGTGTGATAAAAATGAATCACTCTGACACTATGACCTGTGTATGATTATTGGGGAAGGGAGGAGCGTATTACCATAGTCATAATGCTGCATCTCATTGAGAGCCAACTAAATGAGCTTGGACCCTTTGACTCCCTATAGACATTTATTAAGGGACAGTTCACACAGAGGCGTCTGTCTGCGAATAGGTGTGTGTCTCAGCATGTGTGTTTATTTAATCCTCCTTCCTGTACCATCTGGTGCATGTGTGCATATATGTGTACGTGCATGTCCAGCAGCAGCAGCAGCAGCAGCACAGTGTGACTCGATCCACCTCCACCCCCCACCCCAGCCTTTGCAGGAGAGAAGAGTAGACTGTTTTAACATACACTTGATAGGGAGAATGTCAGCGAGTGAAAACACGAAAAAAGAGGGAGAAAGCCACAGAGGAAGAGACACAAAAGAACTCTAATTGTAGCACGACCGCTTGGCTTCCTCCCTAATTCACGGCCATTACGATGTGAAAAGCACAACCGCCTGTCCTCCATTATCAAAACAGCAGGCCTGCGCACAAATCTACACATGCACACTCACTGCGGGGAATCATGTAGATTTTTTGTCATGTAGATTTTTTGACATATATGTATGGCTTAAATGGCTGCTATCATTTTGGCCACCAGCTTTCAGGAGTCCCAAAATTTAGTGTATCCAGCATTCTTCACACACAGATGACTGATGGTTGAATTTTCAAAGTAATAGTAAGTTCTTTATTTTAAGGTTTCCAAGCTGAAACTCTGCAGTAGTAATCCAAACCAGTGTACCAAGCCTCAGTTATCTTTCTGACTCTCTGCTTCACACTTCTTCTTTAGGTTTTATAGGCTTAATGCAACAATTTGAAGCATGTAGCTTTTAGAGAGTTACTGGAAAGGTGTAATATTCTTTTGGTTATGTAGCGTGTGTGTGTATGGGTGTGCATGAGAGGGGTAATGGTCTGCAGTAGTAGTGTCAGGGTCTCCTGGATTAAGAAGGCCTGTAGGGGTAGAAGCTAAGAAGTCTGCTGCAGCCCAGCATTATGTGCCAAAGAGGAGGGCTTCCTGCATCAGCCCTGGGGCATCACTGCTAACACACACTTTCTCCCTATCACACATACTGAGCGAGGGGCAGAGGAGGGGTTATATACTTGGAACAAGATCAAGTCCCTCCGTAGTTCCCAGGGAGGGTACTTGTGAATATGCGAGCTTTAGTGTAATTAGCACTTAATTATATTAACATATGCAAATTGTCAGGCGGAGAGCTTGTATTGCCGGTGGGTATCGACTGAGATACAAGTGACTCCATTGTAGCACCGTGGCAGAAAAGAGAATAATGGGTGTGTGTAAGGCAACCAGCCAGCAAGCTCTCCATAACCAGCTAGCTCATTTAAGTGTCTGCCTGGCCACTTTGCCAAATTTCATTAGTCGCCATGACGACCTGACTAATTGTGCTGATCTCTTGATCTGTCACGAGCTGGTACGGGCGTGCATTTTTTTTTCCAAAAACTTGAGGGGGTAGAAATAGCGTGGTCCACCTGTCCAGATTAAATCATCTAACAACAACTCTTTTACACACATTCCACTAGTATGAATATTTGCATTTTCAAAAATATCCTGCCATCTTTACTTGTCAGCTCAGTGGGCATGTTTGCATGTGTACTCCTGCACTGGCATTGTTGTACACATGTGGCGGAAAAGGGGGGAGGGGACAACAGTTTAGTTTTGTGTCCTATCTCAGTCTTTGTGTGTCACATATGTACACTGCCGCCCGTGAAGCAAACCTGTGACTCTGAGTAAGACTCTGTGTAGCAACACAGCTAAATTTGTTCCTAATTATTGTACAAGAATGAGATTCTGGCAAAGAAAAGCTTGGGCCTAAATAACAAGAACAAGCAGGTCTGCTTTTGAAACTTTCAACCCTTCTTTTCACTCCAGCCAAATATCTAATTACAGCACATCTTTATAGCTACCCACAGCCAAGCAGCAGGACTTTCTTTATCGGTGAGGAGGGTGGACAAACATTTAATGTTCTGTGCTTCGCACCAGCCAAAGGTGGATATAGATTGGGCCTAGCTGGTGCTACTAATACTTGCATGCTAATCCTGTTTTTTGACAGGAACGTAAACTGATATAATTGCTTTTCAGAAGCAGGAACGGCGGTTTATACAAGTGTGAAAGCACGGGAAAGGGGATTAGCATTTTTTTGCATAATGCTGGGCAGACGCTGAATGGAGCATTGAACGCTTGACTGGGTGACAGAGATGAAAGAGAGATGAAATGCTCTACCCCTCTCCTCTCTCCCTCCCCCCTTTGCACTCTCCACTCCAGTCCCTCTGTCTATCGCCACTCTTGCTGGCAGAGAACTGTGTCTGCTGGAGAGGACCCCAGAAACACCGGGCCAGTGTTTTTGACTGTTTGTTCATATGCCAGCAAAAGGAAGCTATCATGTCAAACGATATGCACTGTATGATAATAGAGTGACTGTGTTGACTGGTGAAATCCAGTGTTCCTAAACTGCATCTCTAAAGCACTGGAGTGTGCAATTATGTAGTGGATGGATGTGGTTCAGGTAGCATTTACATGGAAAGAAGGGAGTGGCTTTCATGGACCAAATCACTCACTGTACTTACCTTTTCCTTTATTGTAATGTTTGCTAAGGATTGAGTTGGATATTGTCTGGGTAGAGGGAACTGTGGAACTATGAAGCAGGTGTGTTTTATGTGAATGTCTGTGTGTGTGTGTGTGATGGTGGCAGTAGGAAGGGGCATGACAGTGGTGACACAGCTTAAAATTGCCACCATGACTTCAATATGACCCGGTTTGACTTTGTTTGTAATTTATGATCAACCATCATCATTGCTATTGCATCTGGTGTATGAAAATGATCCAGGGTCAAAGGAGGGCTGCGAGGTTGAATGGCGGAGAACAGGAATACCACAAAGGCCGGTGTGGCCTGTTTTTGTTGTCTCTCATTGGACAGGATCCTCTTTCTTTGACCTTTTGCATGCCTTCCCTCGTCATTCATATGCTAATGTTAGCCAGTCCCAAGGAAGAAACGCATTGGAGCTGAGTGGAGGAGGACAAAGAGTCTCTCTCTCTCTCTCTATGTTGGCCTTCTTTCTATGCTATATCTCTTCTTTTCTTGCATCTTTCCTCTCAAGCAACATGACAGACTCTGGCATGAAAGGAAGTGAGTGCTTACTGGACGGGAGAAGTGGGGATGGCGTTCTTGCTGTGACTCACGCCACCTGTGAGGTTCAAGTGCACTGTAGTGATCCTTGGTTATGTGTACATGGAGTGTTATTTGGAGTGGCCCTTGTAGTGTGTATTGCAGATCTGTAATCGTTTCATCCGTGCTACTGGTAGTGTTATAGTTCAAGCTGACTTGGTTGAGGAGAGATTTGCTGCTTTTCCGGTCAAGCTAGTCGAGTTGTCATACAAGGCCTGTGTGTTTCGCTGGCTCTCAGCTCTGCCAGCTTTATCTTCTTACAACCAGTGAAGTACTGTCTCTGATGGGGTAAAAGGATACTAATATAGTTAGTACAACCCTCCCCTAACATAATACTCTAGTGATCCACTGTTGAGCATGACGTGGTTCTGAAGCTGTTTTGGCTCTGTTATGGGAAGGGGGCATGTTATCTGTAGGAAATGTAATTTTTGTCCTCATTGAAATCGTTCATTATTGAGTGCGGTTATCTAAATGTTTTTGTTGTTGTTGGTCCAGCGCCAGTCAGGATTGTGTTTCTCTCTCTCTCTCATGTCTCTATGTCTGTCTGTCTCTCTCTCTTCTACTCCCGCTCTCTCTCACCAGGCCTTCATCAGTCTCTTAAGGGAAAATAGAAAAAGGGGAATTTTTCTCTACCCTCTGAGCTCCATCCCGTTCTCAGGCTATCCTGCCTATTTTGCATCAGTCGTCTCATACAGGATATTAACCATGGAAAAACATGGGTCTGGGTATTTCATTTAGAATAATGTGTTTATTCTTTTCATTTCAAAGTGGAAGTGGGGGGACTTTCATAGGGTGGGGAAAGAACAATCAGTGCCATGTGTTAGATGACTCTTTCTGTTTGATCTGAGGTCCTGCGGGCCCTTAGGGCGGCTGAGATTCTCAGGTTTAGGTCAAATAAAATGGGCTGGTGAAAAAAATGCAGTCTCACAGATTTGCTTTGTCTGCGTATCTTTGTTAGCGTCTCTGTCTCATATTCTCTGTTGCTTTCTGTCTCATCTTTCATTTGCATCTCTGGATGTTCATTTTTCTGTTGATAGACATGTAAGTCCGGTAGGAAGGGGGCTTAACAGCAAAAAGGGATTGAGCAGGAAAAACACCCTCCTCACTGATATTTCTGAACTTTTGTTTACTGCTGAACATTTCTGATCATTTCTGTACAGAAGTCTAGATTTGAAACTGCAGCTACCTGTTCAAACTGTGACATTTCTTGTCCTATAAGGCCACTTGCTCAGCCTTCACGTCTATGTGAGTGCCTCAAAGTCCTCATCTTACATATTCAGCAAAGCATCTGGCAGTCTTTTGTTTGAGAAAGGTTTGTTCCTCTTGTACTCACCAACAAAACAATGCACAGTATAAAAGGTTATGTGCCACATTTTATTAGTTGGTCACAAAAGTATTTTCATAGCTGGCAAGGTACAAACAAATGCCCAACTATCTCATCCAAATAGAAGTTATAAAGACAATCTTTAAGCTTAGAGGGAAAAAGTTGATCAGTGACTAATTTTCTCCAGGTTAGAGAAAAGATACACCACAATAGCACAAGATGTCTCATGACAGTGATACATTGTCTTCCTTGTTGGTCAAAGACAAAGGCAGGGATTGAAAAAGCAGAAAGCCCAGTCACAGGTTATATATGTACATTAACACTCTGTAAGGAAAATCTGAGAAAAGAAGGACAATCCGCTATACATATATACAGTATATATATCAATAATAGATTAGATAACAGTTCTCAGTACTATTTTTCATTTAAACATCTGCATCAAATCACCTTTACTTTCTTGTATATTATCTGTTTATGTGTTTGCCATTATGTTCTGTACTGTACTACTGCATGTATATGACGTGACTGGGATGTAGTAGTATGTAGTTGAAGGCAATAGCAAGTGGATCCCAAGGCCACTGGTAAAGCTCATCAGGGAGTAAGTGGCTAATTAATTATGCATGACTTGTGGGCTTGAACAAACAGTCTAATGAGAGATGTAAAGAATCTACCAAAGAACTTGTCTCAAGTTGAGACCTCAATTCTACTAAAATGTTACTTATGATTTGCAGGTATTGAAATACTGAGCTATGCAGCCACATTGCAGTAAATGTACAATTTAGTAACCACTGGCATATGAAAAACAACAATACAATTGTTCCCTTTCTAGTGTAGACCTCAGTCTGAACTAATACAGGCAAGCAAGCATGTGTCTTAACAACTCCCCAGTGGAGACCCCAGCCAACACAATCCCTCTCAAACCCTGGCTCTTTTTTCCTGGCATGGCAGAAGGCATGGAATATTTTTTTAAATTATTTCCTTAAAAGAAACTCCTTTTTTGTGACAGTAAAGAATAAGAGCAGAGCAGGCACAGGAATGTTCTTGTATATGAAATTGTAGGTATTAACAGGGTCAGTTTTGTCAGGAGTTTCACTGAGGTATCAGCTCTCTGCACCTAGACTAAATAAAGAAGGGATGTTTGCAGTGTTTCATGGCAGCTGAGATGGGCAGATATAGGAAGACTTTGGAGGAGCTGTTAAAAAAAAAAAAAGCATGGTTGATGAATGGACCTCTGCCATAATATAATACCTAAACAATACCACCACAAACCAAAATGTGGTGATGGAGGATTCATTAGTAATAATGAAATAATTTAAATCATTTTTCAGTTTTTCATTTTTATACCTTTTAGCAATATTAATAAAGTCAGAGATTGTATGCTTGCCTATTCATACGTATAACTTAAACTTAAAATACATGCCCTCTCTAAAAGTGGTTTTGCTTTGCAGTAGGCATAATCTGTGTAGGCATGTATTTAAAAAAAAGAGAGAGATATTGCTGACACTGGTCTTCAGCTGCCTTGTCATAGATGTCCACGTATAACACACAGATACTCAGGCCTCTAGAGAAATGTGAAACAGGTAGATATAACAGCAAGTACATGTTAAATTTTAATATGTTATTGTGCTACTTATATGTAATAGGGGCTATTTCCTGCAGTGAACAGTAAGGTAACGGCTCCACTTCATCTTGGCTCCCGCTCAGTGGCCTGGGCCTGACATTGTGTGACATGGTGTTTATTTGATAAAGGCAAATTGTGGTGCTAATCAAAAACCACAGGAATTACATCTGACAGTTGTTTGTTTGTAGTGAAATCTAATTAAAATGTTCACTTTTCAACTGTTACTCCTTTTTTCTCCCTCTCTTCCCTCCATTCTCTTTCTTCCCTCCCGGTAACCAGAAAAAGAGCCTGTGATGGCATACATAAAAACTGTGCTTTCCTTGTGAGAAGAGGGCAAACTCACAACAGCTGTCAGAAAAAAAAGGGGTTTGTTTAAAAAGCAAATGACTTTGGTCTAAAGTTCATTTGGAGACCTCTCTAATTAAATAGAGAGCCAAAAGCTTAAGTTAATTAGTAATTCCCTGGGTCCAGAAATTAGACCCGTCATGAGTAGTCAAGCTTTTACAAAGCTAAAAGATATGTGCACATTTGTGGTTGTCCACACACCCCTGCCCCCATCTATGGGTTCATCTGTGCTTTTTCTACACATTTTTTCTGTTGAAAGACATTAATGGCCTTTTTGTGGCGTATCAGAGAAGTGCTCAGGAGATGTTTAAGTGAGGGGCACGTAGCCTGTGGCATCAGGCAGGATACCTGCTCTGTGATTATGTTTATGAATGTAATAACAGGGTTAGGGTCCCACTGAGTACATGCTTTGGAAAACAGTGAGGTTTGAATATAAGCTTTATTGTTACCCCTAGAAGGTTTGGTCACCAAACTTGTTTCTGTATCTTTAATGTTAACTATAAAAGCAGATATTATATCTCTTTTCTTCTTTTCTCTTTTATGTAACAGTGTAATTGGACAGATAAACACGGATTAAGCAAACATAAATCAGCTGACTTTGACACGCTGTGCAGACCACAACGGAGTAATAACTAGAATTAGAGACAGCCAGCAAACACGCTCCTGCAGTACTAATACGTACTATCCAAATAACAGCCAGCATACAGTAATTTTGTTAACTCGATAGTGACAGACATCTTTCAGCATAAAGGGTCACATTTGTGACTTTTGATTGTTGTGATGTTGATTAACTGTTAATAAATGATGCTATGTCTTAAAATAAGTTATACATACAAGTCATCTCACAGTGTTTGTGGTTATAACTGAATAAAATAATATGAGGATCATGGTAGGTGATACAGTATAAGCAGTCATTTATATTTGCCAGGTGGATGTGAAATGCCTGCATCAGTGACTGCTCTCTCTGTCTGGGAGTGTGTGCTATTCTTGACTGTCGTGGACAATGTTTGCTTAACCTCTTCTGCTCTGCACTACCATGGCCTTGTCAATTTATGTATATGTGCGTGTGTGTGTCTGTGTGAGCGAGAGAGAGTCCAGCAATGATAGCTAACATTTTTTCATGTTCCCTGCAGTATTTTTTCTTTCTAAACAAACCTGCTGAAAGGCGGGCAGAGATATGGAGGGGTCTGAATCAACACAAATTAGTGATTTTTTTTCTTCTTCTTCTTTCCTGTGGTGCTATATAAATGTGTGCATCTGCATGTCCTAGAGAAAGCATGGATTATATCTATAGATATATACTTTGGTCTCGTACTTTTGCCTCATCCCAAAGATAAGGCTTCGATTCATCTATCAGTTAAGCTCTTTCATACTGTGTATGTATACTGTGTATCTTACAGCAGCATGATGAGCAGACTAGATTAATATTTATTTAGCGCAGACAAATCAAGGATTAGGCAGTCATCATTTTAGCACTAATCCATGTCTCTGGTGAGATGCAGAAACAAAGAGAGACAGATTATTAAACACATAATGCAACAAAACCACAGTTAGTTGGTGATTTCCTTTCATCAACCGTGCAAAAAAGAGTAGATGTGCAAACACTTGCACAAGCACATACCCAGAAAGTTGTATTTTAATTATTCATGTCTTGCGTTCTTAGCTTATTGTTGTCATTGTTTGGGTATCTCCCCCAGACCTCTCACCCTCCTTCCTTTCTTAAAAAGAATGCCTCACTGAAATTAGCAGTGGTTTGTCTGATTCACTCATCTGACGTAAATGTGTCTCATGATCTTTCCACTGTCCAAACACACATACACACGCACTTTGATACTCACACACGCACAGACTGACACACATGCATGAGCAATGAATACTTCTTTCTTAGCTCCAACCACATGGGAGAGGGACAGTTTGCTTATACTGTGTGACTTTGTGGGTGTGTGTGTTCTTGTATTTGCTGCATAGTGAGGACCAAAAAGTATGCCTTGCTACAGAGTGAGGGCACTTTTGAAAAGTGAGGACATTTTGGCTGGTCCTCACTTTGTGAACCACCTTTTTGAGGGTTAAGACTTGGTTTTAGAGTTCAGGTTAGAATTAGGTTTAGGTTAGCGTTAGGGTAAGAGTTAAGGTTAGGCATTTAGCTCTGATGGTTAAGGTTGGGGTAAGGGCTTAGGGAAGTTGTCAGTGAGTGCCCTCACAAAGACAGATGTACAAGTGTGTGTGTGTGTGTGTGTGTGTTATGAGTTACTTAGGAGTCTGTAAATAAAATTACATTTTTTGCTAATTGAGTTAAACTGCTTTGCTGGAGATGTGGCTAAAGATGAAAGCACCCCTTGTATGTTTTGTGTTTGGATGTTGTGAGTCTGCGTGTGTGTGAATTTGAGTGTGTAGAGAGGTAAAATGGTTAACTCTTAGCACTCTTAGGTGGTGACCAACGGTTTGCTAGTTCTTTTCTCAAGCTTTAGTGCATGCAAACGCTCAAATGCAGCCTTGCATAACAGATAATCAAGAGCTGTAGTTGTAATAAAAAAAGCAGGGTGTACAGTATGTATGAGGGCATTTGTCTGTGTGGGCGTTGACAGTAGGGGGCCAATCCTTACGTGGGAGCAACAACAAGGAACAGAAAAAAAGACCCAAAAAGAGTATTGAACAGCTGGTGCAGTGTAGTAGAGGGGATTTGGCAAGGAAAGGGTGGTCCAAACTAGATGTGAATGTGCAGTTGAGAAAAAATAAAAAGGAGAGATAAATAAAATGAATGAACAGACAAGTCATGCTGAGATAGAGAAAGACAAGGAGAAGCATGCAGAGAGAGAGAACGCCATCCTCAGTTCCCCTTTGGCCTCCTACCTCTCTGTCACCCAGCCACTGAATGTTAATGGCTTTTCTGCCTCACCCCTCCACTCACACACACACACACACGCACACACACAGGCACCCACACCACCACCACCACCAATACCTCCCCATGGACACTGGGTTATTGTTTGTGGCAGTGCTTCTGTTCTTTCAAACTTAATTACCTTCTTGCCTTTTGTGGCATCAGGGCCTGGAAGTTTTGCTCCACGGCAGCAGAGGTCATCACACATTCTTGGGCGGGGCACTCCCATAATCTGGGGAGGTGGAGGTGGTTGGGACGGTTTAAAGAGAGAGAGGGGAAGAGTCCAGATAGCGGACCTTCTACCGGCAAGCTCTTCTAAGGTGGTGCACGTGTATGCACACATGTACGGTTGTAATAGTCAGGGCACAGGCCGCCCTTTGTTTGTGCGGTTCATTTCCAATCAACCCTAATTAACTAGAGAGTGTTTCCAGATTGCCAGCAAAAATCCCTAGTTTTGTTTTTTCACTCCACTTGGTCTGTGCTGTTTTGAGTTTGAGGAAAGGGAAGAAAAAATTGGAGGCATTAGCTATGTAGATTGACTTTGCCTTTGATGCTGGAAACATCTTTAGGAAGGACAGTAAGTGGCGACTGTGACCTAACAGTTTCTGACTGTTTATTTGCATGTTTTAATCTGAGTTATTTTAAAATATTTCCTCTTTAAAAGGCTTGTTCATATATTTAGACTGGTCTGTGTAAGCTCAAAATCCATTTGTAAAAAATGTTAAATCCACTATTTAATCTATGAAACTTTGTCTATGAAGCTGTACAAGCAACAGAAAAACTGACTGACATAGGATCCATATTCAAAGTAACATAATTTAAAAAACTACTTTTGCATCTTGGCTACTTTTGTTTCTTATGATGCTCTCATCTTAGAAGTTGCAGCTTATTTTTGATGTTAAGATTTTTTTTTTTCTCTAACAATATCAGGTACGGACCTAAGGGCAGTTGGGTGTAATGTTACCAGAGCAGCCAAAGAGACCAATTTACTTGTCATCAGCCCAAAAGATAGAACCTGCATACCTGCTGTAGGGGAAAAAGGCTACTTCTGTCCTCTACATTTCTCCTCATTATCCTCATTCCTCCTCTTCTAAAACCTCTCTCTCTAGTCTTTTGACTCCTTCTAAAATGTTAGATCAGTTCTCACATATGCATAATTTTGATTTGCTAAAAGGCACTTTTTCAGATTAGGTAATTTGTTGAACAAGATTTCTGTGTTAAATGGAGTGGTGCTTGCTCTAGGTGTCTGGGCTGCAGACTGCAATAATGATAAGGTGTTTTTGTTAATGAAGGCCTTTGCTCACAAGGGAGACACAGGGAAGAGAACAGGCAGACAGAAAAGGGTATAGGGGGCATTGGGGAGATCTACTGCATCCAGCGTCTAATATTACACCTCCAGGCAACAACAAGGGCTGCATGAAAACTCTTTGTGAGTTAAGAAGTAAAGACAAAAAAAAAAGTTGGTCATGCAGAAGCCCTCCCCCTCTCATCCTTTAGCAATTTTCTTGTTCTATCCTTTCTTTTAAGACTTTAAACAGAGAGCATTTGGCCCTCTTTTGTGATTGTGTGCATATGTTTGCGCACACATGGATCAGCGCTCTTTAATGGCAGCCGGAGCTCCTCTCACATTGTGAGTAAGGAGATGATTCCCCTCCTCGTTCATCCACTTCATTTTTCATCCCTCTGTTTCTGCATCAAATAAACAGGTCTAATTAGACCAGAGTAGGCCTATTCATGGATATTGACTGGGAGATGGATGCAGGGGCTTTCACAGTGGCCTTTGCCTTTGTCTTTGGCTAACGCTTGGTGACATTTTGATAGAAGATTTGGTGTTAGAGTGAGGAGCCACATGCCGAGAGAGGGATGACCTTCCAGGAGACCTCGAGGAATGGACACATAGCTTTAGTCTCACGCTGTTTTGCAACATTGTTGTTTGAGTCTGATAGCTTTCATGTGCCCTGGATATAATTTCACCAGTTATTAGTGATGTTCACATATGTCCCCAAACTGTTTTCCAGGTAGAAAGAAAATAACTATTTTCGAATTCAGATGACTATATCACAAAGCAAAGATTCGCTAATTCCAGTGTTTACAAAGGGTATAAATATTCACAGCAGTATTAACAGCACTGTCTGCCCTTGCATTAAAATGTCAGACAGCTAGTGATGAAGAATTTGAACCTCACAGATCCCCATGTAAACAAAGACAGCAGTGTGGCGACACTGCAATTACAGGTTTGGCATTTAACAGCCTCCAACTCTGGCTAATGTGTGATAGTCTTGACAGGAGGATAAATGCAGGAGGAGACTCTGACACCAACAAGAGCTCGGTACATCAGGTCTGCACTGTGGACACATTTTTGTAATGTTTCATTACATATCAGCACATTTATTACAACCAATCAAGCTTAAAAATTGACATTTACGTTTGTAGGATACAGAATCCATCCTCTGTTCAAACTGGCATGCTTAAGAACAACCTGAGTCAGAGATAAAGCAGAGAAGTTGAAAAAAATGTAAGAAAAGTGAAAAAAAATCTCCTGCTTTAGACTTCTTCTGTCTCTCAGGGAGCTACTGAAAAGCAGATGGAGGGATAGGAGAGAGAGAGAGAGAGCAGAGGGGAGGGGGGAGAAAAACAATAGACCACAGAGTCTTTTAGCCCCTTTTTCCCATCAGCACTAGCAGTGTCCA